>NC_132790.1:11566875-11870833 GCF_048418805.1 Vulpes vulpes
ACCCCTTCTTTTTAAAGTGTCATATGATTCAAGTTATTCTTCTGCTTTCTCAAATTCATAAAGGATAAAAGTTATATGGCAAAGGAGGGAGGGAGTAAGCCAAGTGCTAAGAAAAGAAAATAATCCTTTAGTAGCAAGGCAGTGGTTAGGACAAGGAGTCTTTGAATATAGACCTTTTTACTAACCTGTGAATAGTTATATCATGAACCACTTCAGGAGACTGGCACACAGAATTATTAAAAAAATTCTTACTTGTGTTCTATTTTCTTCTTTTGCCTCTGCATTTCTACATCAATATAAAAAAGAGTAAAAAAAATATATATATAAAAAAGAGTAGATAAAAATGAATCACATACAATCTTCTAAAGTAACTTCGGGGCATATGGGTGGCTCAGTTGGTTAAGTGTCTGAAACTTGATTTCGGCTTAGGTATGATCTCAGGGATCAAGTCCCAAATCAGGCTCCATGCTGTTGAGTGAGAGTCTACTTGGGATTTTCTCTCTCCCTCTCTCTCTGTTCCTCTCCACGCTCATTCTCTCTCTCTGAATAAATTGAAGAAGGGCGGGGGGGGGGGGGGAGGAAAGTAACTTCAACCAACTGAGGCTCTGCTTCTTCATCTTTAAATATCTACGTCATAGAATTGTTGAAATCACTAAATGAGTAACATATATTCCTGGTCCAAACATAACAAGTGTTTTCCAGTTGTTAATGCCTTTCTTCCTTCTACCATTGTCACTTTCAATGTCAATAGGAATGACATATGCTCGCCCTTCAGATACTTCCTCTTTGTTATTGTCATCACTACGTTCAAAAAATTAAGGATTATTCTAATTCAAAGTACTAGAGCATAAAATACAGCAGATACCAAACATATTTGGCTGTAACTTTTGTGCTTTAAAATAAATGCTTGATTTGTATTGATCATTGATTATTTTGCTCTTAGATGGAATATGCAAAAAATTTTCAGTCTTCTACTTTTTTTTTAAGTGGGGCAAATTGAAAAAGATCAATCTTCCTTTTGAGTCAACACAGAATATTTTGAAATGAATATGAAAATACAATATACAACATTCTGTGGGATGCAGCCAAAGCAAAGCTTGGAAGAAAATGTATAGCATTTCGTGCTTAAATTAGAAAATAAGAAGAGTCTCAAATCAATAATCTAAGATTCTACCTTATGAACCTACAAAAAAGAGCAAATCAAGCCCAAATAAGTACAAGGAAGAAAGTAATAAATATAAAAGTAGGAATAATGAACTAAAACAGAGGGGGAGAAAAGAGAAAATAAAATCAAGAGCTGACTCATTGAAAGGAAAATTAAAAGATGTCAGGCCTTTCCAATTTGATCTATAGGTTTATTGCAATGCTGATAAAAATTCCAGAATATTTTTTTCATGGATATCAAAAAACTGATTCTAAAATTATGAGAAGAGGTAAAAGACCCAGACTTTAAGACTTACTATAAAAATATAGTAATCAAAACAATGTAGTATTGGTGAAAGAATAAACAAATTGATCAATAGAATAGAATGGGGAACCAGATGTAGATCCATATAAATATAGTCAAATGATCTTTGATAAAGATGCGAAAGCAATACAATGGAGGAATGATAGTTTTTTCAACAATTTGACATCCACATTTAAAAAAATGAATTTAGAAACAGACTTTACATCTTTCACAAAAATTAACTCAAAATGGATCATAGATCTAAATGTAAAACAGAAAACTATAAAACCCTGAGAGAAAACATAGGGGGA
Organism: Vulpes vulpes; assembly: GCF_048418805.1. Taxonomy (NCBI): domain Eukaryota; kingdom Metazoa; phylum Chordata; class Mammalia; order Carnivora; family Canidae; genus Vulpes; species Vulpes vulpes. The sequence continues at coordinate 11,568,634 of NC_132790.1, forward strand.
ATCTAGATGACTTTGAGTATGGCAATGACTTTTTAGATGCAACACTACAGGTATGATCCTTGAAAGGAATAATTGATAAGTTGGATTTTGTTAAAATTAAAAACTCTGGTCTGCAAAAGACAATGTCAAGAGAATGAAAAGACAAGCCACAGACTGGGAAAAAACATTTGCAGAAGACATATTTGGTAAAGAACTATTACTCAAAATGTAAAATAACTCTTAAAATTCAACAATAAGACAAGAAACAGGGGGGCCTGGGTGGCTCAGTTTGTTAAGCATCTGCCTTAGGTTCAGGCAATGATCCCAGGGGCCTTGGAGTCAAGCCCCACCTTGGGCTCTCTGCTCAGTTGGGGGGTCTGAATCTCCTTCTCCCTCTGCCCCTCCCCCTGTTCATGTTCTCTCTTTCTCCTTCTCTCTCAAATAAAATCTAAAAAGAAAAAATAAGTCAAGAACAACTTGATTTTTAACGTGGGCCAAAGACTTAAACAAATACTTCATCAAAGAAGATAAGCAGATGGAAGACAAGCATATGAAAAGATGCTCCATATTATATGTGATCGGGGAAATGCAAATTAAAACAACATGAGATAACACTACACACATACTAGAATGACGAAAATCCAGAATATTGACAACACCAAATGCTGGCTAGGATGAGGAACAACAGAAATTCCCACACATTGCTGTTGGAAATGTAAACGTACAGCCACTTTGGAACACAGTTTAGTGGTTTCTTGCAAAATTAAACATACTCTTACCACATGATCAGCAATTACACTCCTTGATATTTACCCCAGGGAGCTGAAAACTTAAATCCACACAAAAACCTACATATGGATATTTATAACAGCTCTATTTATTATTATCAAAACTTGGAAGAAACCAGATGTCCTTCATTGGGTAAATTGATAAATAAACCGTGGTATACCCAGACAATGGAATATCATCTAGAACTAAAAAGAAATAAGCTATCAACTGTGAAAATACATGAATAAACTGAAATGCATATTACTAAGTGAAAGAAGCCAATCTGTAAAGGTTACAGGAATCATACTGTATGATTCCAACCAAACGACATCCTGGAAAAAGCAAAACTATGGAAACGATAAAAAGATCAGTGGTTGTCAGGGCTGGGTAGTGGTGATGGTGGCAGGGTGAATAAGGCAGAGTGTGAAGGGTTTTTATGGCATAGAAAATACTCTGTATGATACCATAGTGATGGATACCTGTCATTATACATTTTTCCAAATCCATAAGATTTATAATACTAAGAGTGAATCCTGAAGCAAAATATGAACTTTGGGTGATTATGATGTGTCAATGTGAATTCATCAATTGTAACAAATGTACCACTCTAATGAGGTATATTGATAATGAGGGGGGCTCTGCATATTTGGGCAGAAGATATATGAGAAATCTTTGTGCTATATCCTCAATTATGACGTGAAGTTTAAATTGATTAAAAAATAAAGTCTTAATTTTAAAAAGCTAGCAAGTCAAATGTACTGATATGTAAAATGAATAACCCATCATGTCCAAGTAAGATATTCCCAAAAATGCAATAATGGTTTAACATTTGAAAATAAATCAGTGTGATTCATCATATTGACACACTGAAATAGAAAAATCACATGACAACTTCAATTGATGTATAGAAAGATTTAACCAAATCACTCATGATTTGTGAAAATACCTTCAGTGTCAATTTATTCAGAGTACTATAACAGAATACCATAGACTTAGCTTAAACAATTTATTTCTCAACAGTTCTGGAGGCTGGGAAGTCTAATATCAAGGTATTAGCAGATTCAGTGTCTGGTAAGAGCCTGTTTCTTGGTTCATAGGTAGGCTTCTCCCTCTGTCCTAATATGGTTAAAGAGAAAGGGAATTTTCTTCTCCTTCTGCCTGTGTCTATTCCTCTCTGTGGTGTCTCTTATGAATAAATAAATAATTTTTTTTAAAAAAAGCGAGGAGACTCCTAGGTGGCTCAGTGACTGAGCATCTGCCTTCAGCTCAGGGTGAAATCCCGAGGTCCTGGAATCAAGTCCCACATCTGGTTCCCCACAGAGAGCCTACTTCTCCCTCTACCTGTGTCTCTGCCTCTCTCTGTGTGTCTCTCATGAATGAATGAATGAATGAATGAATGAATGAATAAATAAATAAATAAATAAATAAATAAATAAATAAAATCTTTAAAAGAGAGAGAGAAAAGAAATTTTCTTGGATTTATTCATGAGGGAGCTAAACCCATTCATGAGGGATCTGCCCTTATAACTTAATCATTATTCAAATGCCCCACTTCCTAATACCTTGCACTAGGGAATAAGACTTCAACAAATGAATGTTCGGTGGAGGCATAAACATTCAGTTTACAGTACTCAGCAAACTGGAATAAAAAGGGATCTCAATAGAAATACCCAGAACTAGTATAGTATTACATGGAAAAAATATATATACATTTTCCCTAAGATCAGGAATAAAGCAATGACACCTTCTATTCCATATTTTGGGTGATAACTTCTCTTCCATATTTCCTGTAGTCCATAGCTAGTAGGAAAACAAATGAAATTCATACAGATTGAAAAGAAAGAAATGAACCTGCCTTTATAAAAAGATGGCATGATTTCCTATGTAGATAAGCCCAAAGAATCTATGAAAATAATAAGTGAGTTTAGCAAAGTTGCAGGATACAAGATCAATATACAAAAATCAATTATATTTGTATACACTAGAAATAAATAATTGGGAATTGAAATTGAAAGCAATATTACACAGCAACACCAAACCCCTGAAAACTTAGAGATAACTTTAACAAAATATGTTTAAATCTGTGTAGAGGGAACTATAAAACATTACTTAGGGAAATTAAAGAAAACCAAACTAGATGACAAATAATACATATTTATTGGTTAGAAGACTCAATAATATTAAAACATGAATTCTCCTGAAATGTATCTGTAGACTCAAGGTAGTCCTAATAAAATGAGAATTTTTTTTAGATATAAATCTAGGCCAGCTGATTCTAAAATTCATATGAAATTGCAAAGAACCCAAATTAGGCAAAACTATTTTGAAAAATAATATTATACTCCCTGATTTCAAGACTTATTACAAAATTGGGACATTGATACAATGCAAAAAAAAAAGAGAAATATAAATTAGTGAAATATAATAAAGAGTCCAGAAAGCTCAGAAATATCCTCAAATCATTTTTGACAAAGATGTGAAAGTATCTTAATGGAGAAGGATAGTTTTTTTCATTGGTAGAACAATTAGATGTTCCTATGCAAAAAAAAAAAAAAGAAAAAGAAACAGGAGGTAACAGAAGGAAGACAGAAAGGGGGCAAGGGAAGTGGGAAAGCAGAGATGAAGGAGGAGGAGGAGCACAAGGAAGAGAAGGAAAGAACCTCAACCCTTACCTCCTGTCACATATAGAAATTTGACACAAACTGGATCATAAATCTAAATGCCTAAGCTAAAACTACAAGACTTCTGAAAAAACATAGCATAATATCTCTATCACCTTGGTGTTGGTAAACATGTCTTTCATCTGCATTTAAAACTTAAAAGCTTTTGCTTTTTGAGAGGCACTGTAAAGAAAATGAAGAAACAGTTCACAAACTGAGAGAAAACATTTGCAAATCACATATCTGATATATGACATGTATTAGAATATACAAAGAAGTCTCAGAACTTTTTTTAAAGTAGTCTCTACACCCAAAGTGGGGCTTGAACTCACAACCCCAAAATCAAGAGCCACATGCTCCACTGATGGAGCCAGCCAGGTGCCCCAGGAATTCTCAGAATTTTAAATAAGAATGAAACAATCAATAAAATAATGGACTGAATATTTATACTCTTACCAAGGAATATATATGAATGGCGTGAAAAGATGTCCAACATAGTTAGTCATTAGGGAAATGCAAAGTAAAAGCGTGAGATACCAACACACACCTGCTAGCATGACTACAATTAGAAAGACATACATTGTAGGATGTAGAACAACTAAAACTCTCACAGCTGGTGGAAATACAAAAAGATGCAGCCACTTTGGAAAACAGGTTAGCAGACTCTTAAAAAAGTAAATGTACGCTTACTGCATGACCCAGCAATACTATTCCTTGTATTTCCATATGAAAATATATGTCCACATAAAAATTTGTGCATTAATGTCCACAGCAGCTTTATTCATAATAGCCAAAACCAGGACATCACCATCAACTGGTAAATGGAAAAAACAAATTGTGGTATATCCATACAATGCAATGTTTCTCAGAAATTAAGAGAAGGGACTACTGATACATGCAAAAACGTGAATGAATCTCAAGAGTATTATGGTAAGTGGAAAAAAAATCAGATGAAAAAGACTGTTGTGTTTGATCAATTCTTATGAAATCCTAGAAAAGGTGAAACTGTAGTCATTGAAAGCAGATGGGTAATTGCCTGAGCTGAAGGGTGGGAATGGGAATGAGCTGTACAAAGGCATAAAGAAACCTCTTGAGATATGTTGATTGTGTTGGTGCTTACATAGTGTATACATTTTTCAAAATTCATCACACTGTTCATTTAGATTGGTGAGTTTTATACCTCAGTAAAGCTGATCATCAACCAATCAAATAATAACCACAAATTAGATCACGTCATTCTCATCCTCAAAATCCTCCAATATCTTCCCATTCCAACTTATAATGAAATCCTAAGTCATTGCCCTGGCTTATAATGCTGCACATGATCTGGCTCCTACATACCTCTCCAGCCTCCTCCAACCACTCCCCTCTGTATGTTTTCTGCCCCTGTCACGCCATCCTCGGGGACCATGGAACACACCAAAGGTATTCCCACACCGAAGCATTTGCACATGCTGTTCCCTCTGCCTGGGATAGTCCTCTCCCTCATATTGATTCCTCACTTCTCTCGGGCCTCTATTTAACTGTCAGCACATCAAAGGGACCTTTCCTCAACATCCTTTTTATAATACCATTACCTGCTTCATCACTCTCTTTAGTCTGCTTTATCTTTTTCTTCACAAGCATCTATCATCAAGGACATTATTTTCTTCACTTACTCATTTTCTTGCCCCCATTTGAATTAACTCCATGAAGGCAGAGATGTCTTAGGAGCCATATGTCTAGCCACTAGCACAAAGCCTGGCACAACATAGGTCCTCAATAAACCCAGGTTATCCAATGAATGAAGGATAATGAAATCTCTACATATTGGAACCTATGTAACACAGCCAAAACGGTGCATGTAGCTAAACTCATACTCCTAAAAACTTGTATTATTAAATAAGAATGAAACTGAATGAATTAAACACTGAATTGAAGAAATGAAGAAGTAAATGAAACACTCCTAAGGAAAACAGAAAAAGGGAATTGATAAAATAAAAAGCAATAAATTAGAAAATAGACTAGGAATTGAAGTAACAAGTAAGTTCAAGAGCTATTTCTTTGGGGAGAAACAATAATGAAATAGGTAAATCACAAGCTTATTTATTCCTGAGTAAAAGAAATAAAATAGAAAGTAGATATAGAAAAATTAGAAATGAAAATCAGGGAAATTATTATAGACAGAAGGGAATGTTTTTAATTATAAGAAAAATATTTGCTCCATATGAGACAAACATATTTGAAAACACAAATCACATTGACCCCCCAACCTCCCCACTTGGTTGTACATTCTTTAGACCCCTTCCTAACCACTGGCTCTCATGTGGCTTCATTCTGTCCTGTGGTCCCTGGGCCCATCTCTGCAACATGAGCCAAGGAGGGAGCTTAGTGTAGCAGCTGTCTTAAGTTAGGTGATGCATGATAAGAACATCTCAATCAGGGTCCTGAGTCAGACCATTAACCAACCACAAGACTTTACGTGTATCTCCAAATCTCAGCGTCCCTATCTGCAAATGAAATAGTAACACCTGCTTCACAGGTGTGGATAAGTGAGGTGATGCAGGTAAGGTGTTGTGTGCATGAGTGCTCATTAGATGTGAGCTGGAAGACAAGTACTGTATGATATCACTTTCAGGTGGAATCAGAAAAAGTTAAACCTGTAAAAACAGAGTAAAATAGTGGTTACCAGTTTACTGGTAATCTCAATGCGGAGGGAGAGGAGATAAGAGTGCGGGTGTTTAAGGGTATAAACTTGTAACTACTGGTACATAAGCCATACAGACCTAATGCACAGGATGATGAGTATAGACAACAATAGTGCCCTGTAATTATTATTATGTATCATGATAAATGCTGCTCTCTCAGAAATTTTATTGGGATATATCAATATATCGAAGTAACACATAGCACACTTAACGTTGCACATCTAATTCGTTCAATAAAAATTTCTTAATTAAAAAAATAAAAATAAAATGAAAACCTAAATGTCAGTTAGTCTTTGGTTGCAGGTGCGTTTCAAGTCTGGGTGGCAAAGGGTAGCCTGGCAAGTCTGGAGGAGGTGATGGAAGCCTAAATCACCATACTTTCCTGGTCCTCTAACTCTTCAGCCAGCATTGGATATACTGCTCCTACAAACCTGTTCTGGGATGTTTTAGATGCACAGGCCATGGTTCTAGCTAAAGAATGCCTCATCAGCCATGGCCTCTGCTCTCCAGGGACCTGGGCCTCCAGAGCTTGCAGAATACATTTACAAAGATGTTTTCTGGCGCAAGCCACACCACCCACTGCCTCTCTTAAATGGAAAAGAAGAAATCCTACCAAGAAATGTCTAGAAGGAAGGCTCCCTTGATGTTTCCTCCTGGCTATCTTACCTCACCAGGCCACATGCATCTTTTCTGGATGGACGCAAGCACACACAAACATGAAGGGGGCAGTTAGCATCCCTCAGAGCCGCACAGTATTCACTTGTGCGGTGTGTAGTGCTGTGCAGAAATTGGACAGGACGGTTTCTAAAGCTTTTGGAGATTGTTAACAAACACAGCCGAGGAGAAACCAGCAATCTAAATAGGCATGTCCTAAGGCAGACTCACAGACTCCTGAGTCCTCCAGGGCCTGAACCAAACGGAAAGTTCAAGAAAAATGCTTTTTCCATCCCAAACAATTTGCTTCCATGGGGTGTCAAGTAGAATTGAGTTGACAGTTCTCTGAGCAAGAATGCAGAGTAGAAGCTTCCAAAGGGACACAAGTTCAAGTGCAGTCATTCGTTTTTGAAGTTATTTAAAAATAAGAATTTAAATAAATGAGAAAAGAGAAAAAACAGTTGCCCCACAACCTTCCTGGAATCCTTACTCTCAATAAACTAAGAGCTCCAGCCCATTAAAGGTGCCCTCAGAAAGCCCCTCCTTTTCACCTCTCATTTCAGAGCAAGGAGGCTGGGGCTAGAGCAGCAACCTGTGTGGGGTGTACGGCAGGTCAGGGATGGGACCAGAGGGGAGAGACAGGGTCTCCCAGCCCCACCACACTGCTTCTCCAGACCACCACTCCACAGGCTTGCACTGACATAGCTCAAAAACTGCAAATTCTGAAATCAAGTGACCTGAACCACGTGGGAGCTTGAGGGTACCAGATGTTTGGCTCTTGGCCAGACGTTGTCAACTTGCTGGAGGAAGTTCTCAGGTAATCCTGTGATAAAGTGCCTTGGAGGTGAAACTGAAATGTGAACTGCGTGAATTTGATGGTCTGTGTATTTCAGGTGACCCGGACCTCCGGAGTCAGGCAGTTTCTACATTGCCTCCGACTATTTCTTATTACCCTACTGCTAGCACTCTGGGGCCAGACACCACTGTCCCTAACCTCTGTGCCTTACTACAATCCCACCCAACTGATCTCCCTGCTTCTGCCCTGGCCCTCCTATGGTTGATCGACACAATAATCAGGGCAGTCCTTCTCCAACGCATGCCAGCTATGTCATTCCTCCACCCAGAATCTTCTTGGAGAAAGAGCGCTCTTCTGTGGTCATGTATATCCCGGTGGTGGACATGCTCCCTTGCGAGGATATACCCCCTTTTATGGCAATAGTTTGCGTGTGAAAGTCAGATGCTTCCGGAGCCTTAGTTGGCAGAGTCATCTCCTTTGCTTCCCTCTCGCTCAGTCCTCCCCGACCGGAGGCTGTCCTCAATGAGCTGAACACAGGGGAAAAGCCTGGGCTCCCACTCTCTGACCATATTTAGCAGCGCCATCCTCAGAGCCCATGGCATCTACACATTAGAGAGAGTTTTTCTGATATTGGTAAAATGAAGAGGTTGTGCTCTTCTGCTTAAAAATCCAGAAAAACCTATACAAGTGCCACCTGTACGGTTGCAGAGCACCACAGACACCCAAGCCCAGATGTGGGCTTGGACCCAGCTTATCAGAGTGAGTGGAAGAGAGGGAAGGACAGAGATATTCCTGTGAATATCTGGGTGTTATACTCTATGTTGGCAAATCGAACTCTAATAAAAATACACATTTATACAAAAAAATAAAATAAAAATTTAAATAAAAGATTATGTCCCCAGTTAAAAAAAAAAAAAGCAGTTATTTTTCAGAAGGAGATCCCTACAGAAGAACCAATATACTTGAAGCTCTAGCATTGCTTGGATCTTTGCAGCAGAACAATCCAGAGCAAGGACGGACACAGCTACTGCTAGAAATGTTAAGCTATGCTTAAGCTGAGAAGTTGAGGGTGGAAAGACCGCAAATGACCTGCAATGAATAGCCATGTTGGCTACAACGCAGCAACAAATTTCAACTGATTTAGTAGAAGATGTGGAGGAGAAAGAAGAGCTGAAAAGAATTAAATAAAAGGGAAGCAGATTGATAAGGTCAGAGGGTCCATGTGGCGACTGACCAGAGCTGTGCTTTGCCCACCATTAGCTAAGGGTTCCACCAATACTGCGATGAGGAAGGATTGGGGGTAAAGCCTGAACCCCCTTAAACTTCTCCTTAAGGGCTCCTGATGCTTCCACATCCCAGTTCCATGACACATTCGCTGGAGACGCTTGAAGAAGTGCAGATTCCAGGGCCTGCCCAGATCACCAGATCAGAACCTCTCCTGGAATCTATCTCATTAATGAGCAAACCAGGTGTTTCTGAGGCAGCTGGACCTCATGTGGGTTGTAGGTAGACCCCACCTTGAAAACCTCTGTTCTCTCGTGTTTCTCATCTGTCCTATAAATAACGTGGCCCTGTGTATGTGCTCTTCCACGAATAATTGCTTTAGGGAAAGAGTCACGAGACACACTGTTTTCAGTGATTACCCTTGAAGAGAGGGTGAGGGTCAAAGGTGGTAATGGCAGCATTTTCCTACAATCGTTTCTGTTTAGCTTAATTTTTATTTTATTTATATACTACTCATATGGGGACAGTAGGAATTATCTGGACAGGGAGCTTAGGGCCATCGTTTTGTTTTATATCCTCTTTATTACTTCACAAATGGTAGCAAGTTTTAGATTCAATTTCTCTTTATTCAAAAAGTACTTATGAATGCCTCCTCTATGCCAGGCATTGGTCTAGGTACTTGGGCTACAGTACAGTATTTCTTTGCTGGATCAATATGCAACGGGTCTAAACTACCTGCTTTGTAAATTAACTATAATTCAACCCTTGTGCATGATTAGCTATCAATGTGTTTATTTTCTTAAAATAAGGTCTCAGGTTAAAAGACTTCCTCCAGGTGGAAACCAGCTGACAAGTACAATCGTGACCCACGAGCCAAGGGTGTCCATATCTGGGAGAGGCACCTCTGTCTACCCTGCCTTCACAAATGACATGTGGAAAGGGCTTACTCTTTTCTGCTGGGCTACATGTTATTCATACAATAGGGCAGACTTTGGAGAACTGGAGTTACAGACTTCTGGCATTGGAACGTTTTGAACAGGATAAAAAGTGGGTAGAAAATGAATGAAGATGGGATTTTGAGCAACTTGCTCAAGGAAGAAGAGTCCAAATGTTTCTTCCTTTTTTTCCCCTCCAGATTGAGCATTATTCATTTGATTTTCTTCAGAGAGAGAAATCGATGGCAGGAGGTGAGAGGGAAAGTCCCCATTTGCAAACGAGCCCTCTTCCCATAGCACACTCACCTTCAAAACCGTGTGCCAACCTCCCTGAGCAAGTAGATTTTGTAGTACATGTTGTGCAGTAAAAGAAAGGACTTCCAGGGTCTTCTTAGAAAATGCTAAATGCAGAGTTCTCAGAAATATACAGGTTTTTAAATTGAAATAGAAGTCATGAGTTAACTGAGCTCCCAGAAATAACAATCTTTGTTACCATAACAATACAGCTAGTTGCTATAATCCATAAATACATTTCATCTTATTTGACCCTCACAGTATTACAAGATAAATATTGTTACATCCCCATCTTTCAGAAGAGGAAACTGAAATACAGAGAAATTAAGCAACAGGTCCAACACCATTCACAATATTCACCATCAAATCATTGGCTTGTCTCCAAAATCTGCAGTCTTACCCACCAATTCTCTGTGCCTAATTTCCCGTATAGTAAGGAACCCAGACTTTCCATGAATGTGTGTCCTAGAGCATGAAAGAGGGGTGGATGGACCCATATGAAAAAAGAGAGGGAAGACCCAGCTGTCAAGGTCCCCCATCATGGTCACTGCCAACTGAGCAGATAAGACTTCAAACAAGTCTTTACCAGGTAAAGCCACGCTGGACAATTGCTATCATTGGGTTTCATGAGAAACCTGTCATCGTCAGTTTATTTGCTAGCCAGGCCTAAAGCAGTCGGAATTGTTTTTCTGCAATCCAAAGAACTGACACTTTTTTTTATCTCAAGTCTCTCTCTCTCTCTCTCTCCTATCCTCTTTTCCATTCTTTCTGTTTTCAATGACCAAAATATAGGCCAGCAAAAGGTACTTAAATTGTAGATTTAATGTTTTCAAGTCGAATACACCACCTGCATTCTCTTTTGCCTTAGGAATTTTTACCTATTTTTAAAAGTTATTTAATCCAGGATTTCCCAAATTGTCTTACATGAAACACTGTTCCAGTAGATGATATCTTCTAGAGTGACCCATGGTCAAATAAGTTTGGGGGATAAGGCATGCCAGGGCCTCTTCTCAGAGCTCTACTATATACATGAGCATAATAAGACTCTGAGAAGTCATTTGGTAAAGAAAACGGAGTTAAATACAATATTTAATTTGAAAACATATTTTTGGTGCCTTCTACATGCTAGGCTCTCTTTCAATGCTGGAAGCACACAGTACACAAGACAAAGTCCCTCTTTTCATGCAACTTAATTGTACACAGAATTTTTTTGTGACAAACAAGTATCTTGGTCAATGTGTTCCATTGTTCACCAGTTTTGTAAAGGCCTCTCTAGAGACATGCAGTATTTATATAATTTGAGTTTAAATCTCATGATGCTTGGTCTTGCATTTATCTGGAAGCTTTTTATGTGCTCACATTTCATAAAAGCCAAAGAGCTCACAGAAAGCAAATGAGATTTCTTTTCTTATAAATGAACATTACAATTATTTTTAAAAAACAAAAATTACCAGATAAGACTTCATCGAAGAAAAATGTTCAGATTAAAGACAAAAATCACATCCGTAGCCTTACTTCACTTGTCTCTTCCTATTATGCCTCCACTAGATGTCACAGAGGCATCTTTTACAAGCTTTTTTTTCCCAAAGGTGTGGGCGACCACGAACTAGCTGGAGTAATTGAACCAAACCAGGCCCGGACTTGCGTCCCTCGTTCACTCAAAAGGCTCGGGAGTCTAAAGGGTGAATAGTTGGTAGACGCTTGAGAAAGGGCTTGAGCAATGGTTCTCAGGGCTCGCTTGTACGTGATCACATAACACAATAGATACAACTTATTCTGACCTGGTCATAAATGTAAATAAGGGTCTGTCTGTCCTTGCTGGTCTGTTTACCATACCTAATATTCCTTTGAAGTATGCACATCTGGAGCAACAAGCTTATCTATTTACCAAGGTCTTCTGGCACCTGTGAGTCTGTCTTGCATGCTGAGAAAGGGGAACTTTGGAGGGTTTCACAAACCTGCTAAAAATAAACACCTTCTTGGTTTTGTTTGGCTCATGCTATAAAATGTTGTAAAACCTTGAATAAAGCTGGCACTGCTTGGACATCATCCACTGTGTCCCTCCTGTCCCCATCTCTTTACGTTTCTTTTATTTTCCTCATCCCCTTATCCTCAGGACCCTGATCGTGTTGCCGCAGCGCGCGCAACACAAAGGTACTTCTTGGAGTAAGACACGGCATTGAGTTCTTGCTCCTACAGGTATGATGCCTACAGGTATTATGAGGCCAATAATATTTCCTAAGAATCTTTGGATTAGATTGCCCCATTTTTCTGTTATTCTTTATCTAGAAAAGTCTTCAGCTTTACAACTGAATAATGAGGAACACTTTCTTCTCTGCTACTCTATGCTGATTGGTGAGCACTGGTAAATCTGGGACTTTGGGCCAGAGCAGGTGTGAATAAAAGCAAATTGTCTCAGGTAACTAGGCATAAAAGAGGGTTAACGTCTACAAGGAGAATGGCCGCAAAGGATCAATAATTGATTAATAAGGCAACAAACACTCTCTTTACCTCCACCTGATGGTAACCCATGTGCATTACCCAAAGCCCCAAGCGAGGATCCCAAATGTTTTCCAGTGAGGGGGCAAGCAGGAGATTTTCATGGTCCCATTTGCTTTGAAAACCGATTCTTCAGGATCTCCTTCAGAGCAGGAATGGAGTGAACCTTAACCAGTACAATGGAAACAGAAGTGTTGGGGATCCCTGGGTGGCTCAGCGGTTTAGCACCTGCCTTCGACTAGGGCGTGATCCTGGGGTCCCGGGATCAAGTCCCGCATCAGGCTCCCTGTATGGAGCCTGCTTCTCCCTCTGCCTGTGTCTCTGCCTCTCTGTAACTTTCTCTGTGTCTCTCATGAATAAATAAATAAAATCTTTAAAAAAAAAAGTGTCAGAGGCAGGAGGTATTTTAGAAATCTAGTTCATGGGCTTCCTGCTAAAGAAAGCTGTGAGAGACCCTTGTGTTCATGGCATCATTCATTCAGTTTGGAAAGCACAGATGTACGCAGTGCTCGACTGTCCAGCGACTACTTCTTTCAGTAAACTCTCTGACATCCAAGTCTCAATCCTAAGGATGAGCTTTTCTCCTTCACATCACAGTCACCTGAGTTCTAAATACCTGTTCTAACCTGATTCATCCAGGTTTAACCATCTTCTGAGCCCGAATCCCATGACTCACAAAGCCTTCACTCTTACTTGGTCAGCCAGTTGGTAATTCCTCCCAAGTTTTAGTCAGAACACAAAAGGAAAAACTAGACCAGTAAGAGCCCAGCAGATGCAGACAGCAGCCGAGTTTTTGTTTATGCAGTCAGTCATTCAAAACCATATGCGGCACCTGTTAGCGTCCGGATGCCCTGCCAGGTGCTGGTCATGAAGTGTTGGCTAAGAGAGATGCGATCCCCCTCTCAGGAAGCCCACATTGAGGGGAGGGCAGGCACTGAGCAGATGAACAAACAAGACAATTTCAGAAAAGTGACAAAAGCTCTGAAGACCATCAAACACGGACAAGTGAAGCAGCGTGACGGGATGGGTGGTTCAGAGAGGAGGGTGCCAGCGCAGGCAGCAGGGCCAGCAGGTGCAAGGGCTCGGAGAGGAACAGGCTCAGCGTGCTTGGAGACCAGGATGGAGGGCAGCAGGCCCCAGCACACCTGAGGCTGGCTCAGGAGCAGTTTGGAGAGGCCAAGGCCAGATCACGTGGGGGCTTTGATGGCCACGGTAAGCCCCAGGTCTGAATTCTATTCTGAGTGCAGGGGGATGTTATGGGAAGACATTTAAGGAAGGGTAGGATGTAATCTGTTTCATATTTCGAAGGACCATTCGGGTTGCTGTGGAAGGGAAGGGATATTAGTACAGTGAGGGTGAGGGTAAGAGAAGTCAGAAATGTGATTTTTTTTAATTAGTTTCCCATAACTCTGTAATGAGATGAGGGTTGCCCTTAAAATGAAACTAAACCACTAATATCAATACTGATAAGACTTTTGAAACATACATTCACACACATGACATTAAAAAACATAACTTTTCCTATAAAGAGAAAAAGTCTTATTTTTTTCAAACTGTGTTTTTTTTTGGGGGGGGTGTTTTTTGTTTTTTGTTTTTTTTAATGTATCAGTTGATCTGATAAAAGGCCTTTTCCCCTTGGATCTTTCATGAATACTTCACTGATAATTGCTTAGGTCCCTTCACAACAGGAAGAAGATTACCCAGCATGACATCCACTGCTGTCAGGAACACACAGAAATTGCTGATATTGAAGAGATAAATGGGGTGAAAATCGCTCCCACCACCGCCCACCTCCAAGGGGTGGCTGGGCCTCACCATCTGTGAGGGCTGGGGCCCACTTGGGAAAACAGTGTGGCCATTAGGTGACGTTCAAGTGGTCTAAGACCGTAGTAGTGAGGCCACAACCTTCCACCTTCCAGATTTCGTTAACTGCCGCTAACATTAGGCCACTGTTACTTCAGGCAAAACTGCAATTACAGAGGCCATGAGGATAAATCTGTTATGTCTTCCAAGAATTTCAGGGAATATCCCAACTAGGATAACTGAGGCTTGGCTAGCACGAGTCCTTTCAAAACCTGCTTTAACGCCTAAAGAACACATTTAGTGACTTCACTGATTTAATTCCCCTTTTTTCAAACAAGAATTTGAAGTGGCTTCTAGTATTTTGCTTACATGGGAAAAAAAAAGTATTTTGAAAATGGTGGAACTGGATCATTTTAAGGGGTCTTCTTCTTGATCCCTCTCACTATTTTCCTGTGTTGGTTATTCTTCAGAAACATTCTGGATGCAACATTCAGCACGATGGCAGCGTCAGTCCCATCCAATTCTGAACTTTCCGAGTCCCAGTGAAGGAGACATGGCATCATGTACACTGGTACTGACTACACGTAGGTCCCACAGACGAAAGGCTTACAATTGCTGGGAATGTTTACCAAGCATTGATGAAGTATAATGAGGCTGGCACATAATCCAGGAAGGAGGACCTGCCCAAATAACTGAGGGACCAATGTTCCAGTGAGAAAGACAGTCAAGCCCTGAAAGAGAACTGGAGGTGAGAGGAAACTCAAAGATAATAAAATCCGAGCACCTCCTGGCATGAATAGCAAAACTGAGATCCAGGTAGCAGAAGACCCTTGCCCAAGATCACACAGGCTTAGGGACGCAATTCAGTCTAAACCAGGACCTCCTGATTCCTGGGTGATTTCATGGTTCTGCCTTTTCTTCATGAATCCTCAGATTTCACACCCCGTGTCCACTTGGAATGGGCCCACCCTAGGGAAGGTAGGACCCACCGAGCATCCCATGAGCTGAGGTGGCAAGAGACAGTCACAGCCCTGTGATACATGGGAGACCGGAACAGATTGCTGCAGACATAGAAACCTCACCACTCCAACAAGGGCTCCCCAGCCCCCACAGATCCACAGGGAACCCCCACTGAGTTGCCACCACCCACCATTACCATCCATGGGGCTCCCTGTGGGTGCAACACTGCTCTGAACCCTTTTCTTATAGGGTCTAAGTTGTCTTCACAGAAACCCTACAAGGTCAGACAGGTTAAGAGGTGGGCTCCAGACACAGGCAGGCTGTATTTGAATCCCATCTGCCCTGCTTAATAGCTCTGGGGACTCTTTCCTATGTCTGCTTCCTCTCTGTAAAATGGGTGCAAAACTGGTACTGATTCCAGGAAGTGGTCTTGAGAAGTAAATGAGTGAGTTCGTGGAAAATACTTAGGAAAGTGCCTGATACGTGGTAAGTACACTGTCACTGGTGTGATCGTTACTGTCTGTTTTCCAGATGAGGAAGGAGGAGCTAATCACAAGTTCAACACCGCCAAGTAGAAGAGCTGCTGTTGACACGTGGTCCATGTGACTCCAAAGCCTGTGTTGTTAACTGAGCTTCTAGACCACATACATCTGTCTAGGGAGACTCGGGTATAATTGGTGCTCTGCATCCCCTGGGTTGTTAATCCACAGCAAGAAGAAGGGAGTGGATCTCCACATGCCCCACTTGCCTTCCTCCTCTGGCCCAGCCCGTTTGTCTTCCTTCTAGCCCCCACTGACCTCATCTTCCATGAACTCAGGGAAGGGTACCCGGCCAGGTAGGGACACCACCTACCATGAATCAGCAGGCTCCATATTTTCATAATTCCATGCTTTTTTCTCAAGAGATCCCACCTGCCTGGAGTTCCCTGCCCACTTTTTCCACCCAAAAAACTCCCATTTATCTTAGCCCCAATCACAGACTGCACAGCCACCACCACCATCTGAAACAGAATTAGTTCCTCCCTCGGCAGAGCAGATAAGTGATGAAAAGAGAACTCCTGGGATCCCTGGGTGGCTCAGTGGTTTAGCACCTGCCTTCGGCCCAGGGCCTGATCCTGGAGGCCTGGGATCGAGTCCCACATCGGGCTCCCTGCACGGAGCCTGCTTCTCCCTCTGCCTGTGTCTCTGCCTATCTCTGCCTCTCTCTCTCTCTCTCATGAATAAATAAAATCTTTAAAGAAAAGAAAGGATTGCTGCGGTCAGTAGGGCAGACGAGCATTCAAGCTCCATTCCTGACACTTCCAAGTTAGGTCATTTAAGCAAAATGCTTTCTCTCTCAAAGACTCAGTTTTAGCACCTGTAAAATGGGGCTGGTATCTTCCTTTCTAGATTTTGTGGAGATTAATCAAATATGCTGTACATAAAACTACCTGGCATACAACAAATTCTCAAAAAAGGATGGGCATTATGAGCAGACTTTCTGTAGAATTTTGCCAAATGCCTAATAAAGAGGTAATATGTTCACTCATGTTTTCACTCTGTTTCACACGGTAGACCATGAACTTCTCAAGCACAGGACAGTAACAGCTGCAGGACAGGGCACAAGGCCCGGCATAGAGTGGACACTCCATACATGTTGATTAAATTGATTTAAACAATCCATCAGTTCATTCGTCCATAAAACAGCCATTCAGAACTGTGGGAAAGAATGGTTTCAATGGGACTGTAAAGAATTAGAATAGACATGAAGTTACTTATTAAAGAATCCCCTAGATCAGGGGTTTTCAATCTTTCTTGGGGATTGGGATCACCTGGACGGCTTGTCAAAACACGGATTGCTGGGCCCCACCACTGGAGCTTCTGATTCAAGAGGTCTAGAGTGGGGCTTGCTGATTTGTATTGCCAAAGGTTCCCAGGTGATGCTCATGCAGCTGGCACAGGGGCCACACTGCGTGAACCATGGTCCAGCCATTATGCCTGATGCTATCTTTAAGCATCATCTAAGAAAAGCAGTTCTATTCAGCTCAATTGAACAAAGTTTCATTGAGAACCTAAAGCGTGCAGGCAGGGTGCAAAGGGCAGCCTTCAGGCTTTACTAGTTCAGGAAAAAGAACAAATCAATACACAAATGAGGTTAGCACCATAATTATAAAAGGCCCCTCTTGAAAGAAAAGATCACCCTTATAACACCACCACCCTGGTATTAATTGCTGCAGGCAAGATTCACCAAATAATGCTAAAAATAGGTGAAACATCAAGGAAAAATAGGGTATTTGCATAGTCTCAAAGTTTTTCCTCCAATTTATTTATTGCTGGTGTGGTTTTAACATTTGCTCACAAATTGTTTGATATTCCTCCCTCCTGGGGTGGGCTAGATTTAATGACTCACTTCTAACAAATAGAGTATGGAATGGGAATCATGGTAACTTCATAATGGAGAAACCTGGGAGATGCCACCCTCTTCCAGGGGTCACCGTCAAACTGGAGAGGAGTCATGTGGCTATCGTACACCCCCTGACCTATTGTGCCGAGGGCCCTTCACCCCTGTGGTATTCTTCTCCCACACCCATAACCTCAGTCTAATCAAGAGAAAAGATAACTCAAGTTGTGGGGGTGGGGCATCCTATAAAATGGCCAGAATTCCTCAAAACTTTCCTTTTTTTTTTTTTAATATTGTATTTATTTATTTGAGAAAAAGAGCATGAGGAGAGGAGAGGCAGAGAGAAGCAGACCCCCCACTAAACAGGGAGCCCAATGCAGGACTCGATCCCAGGACCCTAAGATCATGACCTGAGCCGAAGGCAGATTCTTAACTGCCTGAGCCATGCAGGCACCTGCCACCCCCCCTCAAAACTTTCAAGGTCAAAGGCAAAGGAAAAACCACCACCAGGAGAGGAGACTGGAAGACATGACAACTAAGTATCATATGGCATCCTGAATTAGATTCTGGGAAGGAAAAAGGACAGTAGTAGAAGAATTGGTAAAATCCAAATAAAGTCTGCAGTTTAGTTACTAATATTGTACTAATGGTAATGTCTCAGTCACGATAAGCGCACGTGGCTGTGTAAGATGTTAACCTCTCGGCAGGACTGGCTAATCTGGAGGGCCCGGTGTAAAATAAGCATGTGGGGTCAGGGGCAGCCCGGGTGGCTCAGCGGTTCAGCGCCTGCCTTTGGCCCAGGGCGTGAACCTGGAGTCCCAGGATCGAGTCCCACGTCGGGCTCCCTGCATGGAGCCTGCTTCTCCCTCTTCCTGTGTCTCTGCCTCCCTCTCTCTCTCTCTCTCTGTCTCTCTCTCTCTCTCTCTCTCTGTGTGTGTGTGTGTGTGTGTGTGTCTCATGAATAAATTAAAAATCTTCAAAAAAATGTGGGGTCAGAATCACTAAGATTTCAAGACAGCGACAGAGAAGAAAACCAAGTTGAGGCCCTCCTGGGCCTGGGGCCCTCCAGGGAGCCTGCCCGCCGAGCCACGCTGCTCTTGGGAAGCAGGGAGAAGGGCCTGGGCAGGAGGCAGGCCTGACTTCAGGGAAGCCTTCATCACTTGCTGTGCTAATCTCCGACAGGAACCAGCACTCCCCGGTTCCATTATGCCCCGTGGAACACTGCACTGGCTGATGGTCAGGGGAATGGGTGCAGAAGTGGGGGCCACCCACTGTGGAGGGAGCCTGAAACCAGAGTCCCTCACAGCTTTATGAGCGCTGGGGTGGGAGGGAGGGCTCTGGGGAAAGAGGTACTGGGTACCGAGTCCAGTGGGGAAGAGTCTTCAAGTGCCCCCCTCCTCGGTGGGATAAAGAGCACCCCCTGAGCAGGAACGATGGTCCCCAGGCCAAGAATGCAAGTGTGGGAAAGATTGCCACCGGCCCCGTAGGAAGGCTGGTGGAGACAGTGCTCCCCACGCCGCCCCCCGAAAAGCCTCTGTGATTGTGGCTGCCCTCAAAAATCACAGGCAGATCTTTAACCCACAGCTGACTTGCACATCATGCAAGAATTCTTCGTAGTATTTTTGAAACTCTTATTAATCTGTAATTATTTTCAAAATAAAGTGGTTTTTTTTTTTAAAAAAAGGCCCCTCTCGCCCTCCATCATTCTTCATTTCCCAAACCTATCAGCAGTGCTGTCTGCAACCAAGCCTCACAAACTAGTTTCCTTTTTTTTTTTTTTTTTTAAGATTTTATTTATTCATGAAAGATACACAGAGTGAGGCAGAGACACAGGCAGAGGGAGAAGCAGGCTCCATGCAGGGAGCCCGATGTGGGACTCGATCCCAGGACCCCGGGATGATGCCCTGAGCCAAAGGCAGATGCTCAACCGCTGAGCCACCCACGTGCCCCTCACAAGCTGGTTTCTAAAACCGAGTTGGTCTGTCTTTCCGCGGGGTCTTAGGCACGAATCGGAGGCTGGGCCAGGGGTCTGGGCAGACGTGGAACAAGGTGTGCTTTGCTGCTTGTCCCCTCCTTACAAATAGGCTCCTTCTCAATGCATGTGATCAAACCTGTGAGCCAGCGGCCCCCCATTCCATCAGACATCCCTGGACAGGTGGGGCTCGCCTCGGAGTCTGCCGCCAGGTGTTCCCACAGCCGCCAGCCCTGGCCTCTCTGCACCCAGCTGTCCTTCTCCACCTCTGACTTCTCCTCTAGGTTCCCTGGAGCACCTCAGGGTAGGGAACTCATCAAGCCCAAACGTGCCCAGGAAGGTAGTTACCGCATCACTACCCACACAAACCGCTTCCCCCGACATCCGATCCTTGATGACAATTCCACCTTCCCAATCACCTGCAGCTTAGAACCTTACCTGCACCTTGACCTCATCCTCTTCCCACCACATGGATCCTGTTATTCCATAATTTCTGCCTCATTAAGGTCTCTCACCTGCCAAAACCCCACATTCGTCATGGTTTTGGAAATCTCTTTCCTGGCCTATTACAATAGTTCTGTTATTCATTCTATCATCAAACCTTGATGCTACATCTTTTTTTTAAAGACATATTTTATTTATTTATTTATTTATTTATTTATTTATTTATTTATTTATTTTATTTTTTTAAATTAATTAATTAATTAATTTATTTATTTATTTATTTATTTATTTATTTATGGAGACACAGAGAGAAAGGCAGAGACACAGGCAGAGGGAGAAGCAGGCTCCCCGTGGAGAATCTGATGTGGGACTCGATCCCAGGATCCCGGGATCACACTCTGAGCTGAAGGCAGAAGCTCAACCGCTGAGCCACCCAGGTGCCCCAACATACAGTTTTAATAGCAGCATTTATTGAGTGCTTGCTATGTGCCAGGGACTAAGCGTTTTTCATGTATTAACTCATCTGATCAGCACAATAAGCTAGGTACGATGATTATCCCCGTTGTTAATGGGGAAACTGAAACAAAAATTAGTAAATTGCTTACAGTTGTACAGCTAAAATGGTGCAGACCGGGGATTCATAATAGCCGAGAGCAGGAAATAACCCAAATGTCCGTCAGTAGGAACGTGGGTGAACCAACTGTATTGCATTTCCACAAAGGAATACCACTTGGCAGCAAAGAGCAATAAGTCACCGATGCAACAAGGGTGAGTCACAAAGATTTTTGTACTGAGCAAAAGAAGCCAGACACACACACACACACACACACACACACACAAACATGTGCAATTTGATTCCATTTATACACAACTTTAGAAAAGAACATTAATGTATAGTGTAAGAGAGCAGATCAGTGTTTGCCTGGGGCTAGGGAATCGAGTGGATATTGACTGGGAAGGGGCACGAGGGAATCTTGGAGCGATGGAAATATTCAATATTTGGATTGTGGTAATAGTTACGTGGATGTATGTGTCAAAAATCACGCTATCATGCCTTTAAAATTAGTGAGTTTATTTGATGTTATATCTCCATGAAGTTTAAATTTTTTCGAAAGTAAAATTTAAAACTCAAGCAGCCTAACCTAACTTCAGAGTCCTTGTATTTAACTGCTATGCCCTCTGAACAGTGTGATATGTTCATTTATAGATATTATATCAAGCATCATGATACATAGTTTTGTTTCTGCCACTCTGGTTGACTGGTTTTCCCTCCATCTACCAAAATTAACATTGAAAATTTTGTAGAAGAGAAAGATATAGGTCCTAGGAACTAACAATAATAATGGTAACGAAACATGAGCTCCCTGGGATTGGTGCCTGGAAGAGTCATGTGTCTGGAGGTAGGTGGCTGCGGCTTAACGCTGAGAGCACTCAGAGATGGTAGCCACCAACATGTGAGAGGAAAGCTTCGGAGTTCTGTTCTCATCTCCCTCTGCCCTGCCTTGGACAAGCTGTCACCTGCCCTTCACATCCCCTCCAAACCAACAAAGGGCAGAGGGAAAGCCCCACTGGGGTAAAGAGCTGAGGAATTAAAACAACAGCGAGACACACCTACTAGAATGCCCAAAATCCAGAACACTGACAACACCAAATGCCGATGAGAATATGGAGCAACAGGAATCCTCATACATGGCTGATGGGAATGGGAAATGGAACAGCCACTTTGGAAGAGAGTTTGGTGATTTATTAACAAAACTAAGCCGACTTTTACCATTTGACTGAACGACCATACTCCTGGAGATTCAGCTAAGGCTTTGTCTCTACAAAAACCTCCACATGGATGGCTTATAGCAGCTTTAAGCTTTTGTAATTGCCAAAACTTGGAAGTAACCAAGATATCCTTCCTTAGGTAGATGGATAAATAACTGTGGTACATCCAGACAATGGGACATCATTCAGCACTAAACAGAAATGAGATATCAAGTCATGAAAAGACATGGGGAACTTTAAGTACATGTTGCTAAGTGAAGGAAGCCAATCTGAAAAGGGTACATATTGTATGATTCCAACTCTGAGACATCCTGGAAAAGGCAAATGGAAACAGAAAGAGATTACTGGTCACCAGTGGTGAGGGGTATGAGAAAGGGATAAATAGAACATTTTCAGGGCATTGAAAATACTTGGTATGTTATTATAATGATGTCATTATATGCATATGTCATTATGCATTTGCTCAAACCCATATGATGCGCAACACCAAGAGTGACCCCTAAACTGTGGATTTGGGGCATTATGATGTATCAGTGTAAGTTCACCAGTTATAACAAAGGCACCATTCTGATGAGTGATGTTGATAATGGGGGAGGCTCTGCATATGTGGGGGGGGGCAGCTTATGAGAAATCTCTGTATCTTCCTCTTAATTTTGTTGCGAACATAAAACTGCTGTAAAAAAAAAAAAAAAAAAAGTCTTAGGAAAAAAAGAGTTGATGAGAACAGGCTGGATCTGCTCCATGGTCCTTAGGCTTCTACATCTCCAGCCGTCTCCTCCCAGACCTGGGCCTGGTGGACACAACTGAAAGAGACCACCTTCTCTCCGTGCAACTTCAGCCTACAGGTTTAAAAGTAAAACTCCAGCCGGTAGCCCTATGGGACCTTGACATTCTGCCCTGGGACTCATCTTTTCCCTCTTCTTAAACCCATGCAGACAAACACTTGAACTTGTCCTCCCTCCCCAGTTTGCATTACAAAAAGAAAGTAGATGAGCAATAGCCTCAGGGAAGCATGACTTCATAAACCAAAATAACTAGATTTGAGGATATAATTACTATAAAGAAAGACAACCCACAGAACAACACTGAAAGCAGATTTATTGAAACAAATGATCCAAAAATGTGAAATAACCATGCCAAAGACCCTCCAGGAGACATGGGACGACATAGTAGGAACATGAAGCAAGAACAAGAAACCAATAAGAGATACCAACTGGAAATCTAAGTATAAAAAATATAACTGAAGTAAATAATGGGATAAATGGCAAGATAAATTTGAAGAAAAATGAAATGGTAAATTAGAAAATCAGACGGAGGAAACCATAGAAAATATAGAAGGAAAGCATAAGGGTATTAAAAATAGACCGTAGGTAGGACAGTATCGTGAGACAGTAAAGAAGAGAATCCCTAACTTTGCCTGGAAAACCCAAGAAAAGCTTAAGGAACAGAACTCTTGAACCGAGATGTAAAGAATGGTAGGAGTTCGCCAGGTGGGCATGGAAAGCAAAACCATTTCAGGCAGAAAACACCAGAGCGCGCAGATGCATGGAGGCATGAACGAACATAATTGCTGTGATTTGGGAAGGGCAGGGAGGCTGGCGTGTCTGGAGCAAAGGCCACTCAAAGGAAAGTGACGACGGCTGATGTGGAAAGGCAAGCAAGAGTCGTGTTGGGAGGATTCTGGGGAGGTACGTAGTATAATTGTCCCCCATTTTAAATCTGAGGAAGCTAAGTGAAGCTCAGACAGCTTGAGTGAGTTGCCCCAGGTCAGGCCTCCAACTTGGGGGCTCAGGCTTTTTTTTACTGCCTCACAGGTCCTGAGGTTACTTAGCTTGGATCTTCAGGGTTGGGCAAAGTTGGTTTAAAAAAAAAAACCCACAAAACAGGAATGAGGCTAAGAAGTAGGTGAGCCATGAATGAGTTCAGGATCCAATGGGTTGTTCTGAGGTGTGGAGTGTCTGGCTGATGACTAGAAGTTCAGGGTTGAAAGGAAGAAGACCAGATCTGGCCATCACCAGCATCCGGAGGTAGGAGCATTCACGGGAGCAGTGGAGTTGCAGCCATAGCGCCCCTTGTAACGTTGGCGGACACTTTCTCAGGACAGAAACGTTTCTCTGAAGAACTAGGGCATCGCTGGCCTGGGGAGGACCCCGAAAGGCCCACAGTCACAATGACTTGGTGCTTCCTCTGTCAGACCCCCTGTCCAGTTGTGGCATCTTCTTCCCACTGGACACTGCTGGCACGTGAGCTACTCCTGGATGGGACTGGAATCTGATGGCGAATTGCCTCTGTCAATCACCCGGTGAACCTAAAGTGTCCTTAGACCCAGACCATCAAAAGTCTTTTGAATTCTTTTGAGTCACAGCCCATCCTGGGATGCAGGAATACAGGCGTACTAGAGTCCCTTGGGAAGCCCAAGTCTCTGAATTCCTGGGATGCAGAGAAGCATCCTTTCATCCAGAAGGTAAGTATCATTACTTCTACCCTGTAGGTAAAAAAAAAAAAAAAAAAAAAAAAAACAGTCTTAAAGAGGTTAGGAGACCTGCTCAAGGTCACACAACTATTAAAGGACAAAGTCAGGACTCCCATGGAGAGGATGATGGCCCCAGAGCCTAGGGAAGGGAAATGAAATTAAACTGAGTACCCAATGGACCCGGCACCCATTCTCGCTCTTGCTTCTCAAAGCCTGGCGCTCAGGGTGGGTCGGGAGGGAGAGGTCCGTGTCTTCTGTCCCAAGAAACTGGAGGATCCAGGTCACCATTTGATGAAAAGAGAGCCTTGGCCTGCAAGTCAGGAGAGCTAGGCCACAACTGGCTGTGGGACCATGACCAAGCTACTTCCCCTCTGTGGTCCCCATTCTCTCTGCATATGGAAGACTCTGGAACCCCAGGTCTCCGGGACTGGCAGGGAGCTTCCCTGAGCCCCTGAGCCCCAGCCACCAGGGCTGGGAACACCCAGTTCTCTCGTCCCAATGCCTTCCCTCCTCTCCATTCATACCAGCCATTCCTGCTCGGGCTTCCCAGCTGAGGGCCGGGTGTGGATTGTTCGAAAAGACATATGGCATCCCCGTGCAGCCGAGAGTCCAATCTCGAGGGGAAACCATTGTTCATTCATCTGGACCGAGTGACATTCTTTATGCAAGAATAACTCTTGATTAAAGGGTGAGTTTTAATGGAAACTAATTAGGCAAACTCTTTAGCCTGGGCATAATGATCAAATGAGCTGTCACACCGTACCTGATACAATGATCTCACTCGCTACAAGATTTTATTCCTTAGCAATTACACTCCCACATGGCACTGCGTGCCGTTATTGCCTGGAGCACACATGTCAAATTAAAGACCAACTTATGCACCTGATATTTAATTATTGCCTAGTACTACAGACACCCGGGGAATGTCAAAGTGAGCAGTCCTGCTTGGGAGAAACGAAAACTGAAATCTTCTGCAAGGGAGTGAAAAAAAAATAGGGATAAAATATGTATAGGCTACTATGGTTTCTTATTCAGCCGTCTTACAATTCACAGTTACAAAACCTGCTCTCCCCAACCTTGAATAATTTACCATTTTTTTTTCTTCATCCAGAAAAGTCAGCAGAAGGAGAGTTGTAGGTAAAGGCACAGGGGCCCTATTGGTATTTGTTTACCGATTTGATTGATGCGGTCCGGGTCTGGTCAAAGTTGAACTCTTTGTACAAGTCATTCTTTCCCTAATAGGCTCTGACAGGAAAGAGGGTGCCTCATATGCCTCTCTAGCCCAAAGGGAAATGTTTGCCCTCAAGGCTGAGCACTCAGGAAGCCCCATCTTGCACTTTAGTCACACTCAGTAACAAATCTGAGAAGTTGACCAAAGTTTCTCCCTGATGCATTTGTCCCCAAGTTGGGACACTGAGCAGCCATTGGGATGTAAGGATTGGTCTCTACTTCGACGGTATGTTAGAAGAGTCTGGAGAACTTTTCAACTTACCGATGTTCGAATCCTATCCCAGACTAATTAATTAAATCTGGATCCTAATTATATCAGGATCTGGAGAGGAGGACTGGGCAATTTTTTTTTTTTTTAAGGCTCCTGCAATGATCCTGATATTCAAGTGGAGCTGAGAACCACTGGTGGGGAGGCCACCAGCCAGACACTAACCAGTGCGGAGTCTTATGGGAGCTGCTTTCTGCCCTCAATAAGACAGACTTCCAGGCCTCCGTTCTTCACACATGCTGTTCTCGCCTCTGGAATGCTCTTTCCCTGTCCCTTCTTCCTACCTGGGAAACAAAAACGGTCCTCCAGCACCTAGTGCAAATGTTTCTTTCCTATGACGTCCCCCTGGGTTCCCCAGGAAGAGTTGCTTCAGCATCCCCCAAGAGCCAGACACAGAGCTCAAAGGATCATTGAACCAAATTGCTTTCCTCGGTGGGGGTTCAAGAAGAGAATCCCCATGTCTCTAGCAACCATCTGTGTGTCCCAGCTGAGCAAATTCTAAGAATGTCTTCGTCCCTTTTGCTCCAGATAAAGAAATTCAAATTACCCATTATCAGAATTGCACTGCCTAATACTAAAATGCCTTAATGTGAGTGCTTTTGTATTTAGTAAACTGCACAGCTTGTGAAAACCCCCTCCAAACATCTGGCAGGAGGCCCAGCAGAGGTAAGGCTGGAACCTCTAATGATGGCAACATGTAAACAAGTGTTTTGTCTCAACTGATCATCATTAACTTCCAGTGTCAGACTCACCCCCAGAGGTCTGGCTCCTCAGCCTTGCAAAGGCCTCTGGGAAACAGCAGCTGGGATGGGGCCTGTGCACAGACGATGGGGAGGGAGAGGGTGGGCAGGCTTGTCACCACCAACGTGGAGAAGCAGGAGGTGATGGGAGCAGCCTGGGAGCAGGTGCCTCTGATGAAAAGCAGTGGAATCGGGGGCCCCTACTATCCTCTCAGTGACTTTGGTGCCAGGCAAGGATTTACTCTCAATTATGCCATTGGCTGGCCATGGGAAGAAAACCTCAGTTTCTCTGTCTGTCAAGTAGAGACAAAGATTCCTGCTTTATAGGACAGTCGTAAGAAGTATGTAGGAAAATATGTGCCGAGGCTTCTGGCACAACACTGGCTTTCAAAAAGCAGATGACAGAGGGAATTTCTTTCTCCATTCTTCCCTTCAGATGTTCCTAAGGGGGACCTACACCAGTCTGATGACCCTTTACCCAACTCAGAAAGTAAAGGGTCTGACCTCACAGTCACTGGGCTGAAGTTTGTCATGTCTGTGCACATGGATACTTAAATAAAACTCCATATCAAGAGAACATTTTTATTCTCTCTGACCATTAACAAATACTGGTGCTAAGTAATCATTCACACTATGTTCAAATCTAAATGTGAATTCATTGAGTAAATATTAATTAACTACTATGTTCTAGGCACTATGTGCACCAAGATGATCTAGGAGCGTGTCCACAGCCCGGATTCCTCAGAAAGCAAACCCTGAGACCGGCATCTGCAGGAGGAGGTTATTACAGAATGTGTTTAGGGTCCGCACCTGTAAAAAAGAGAACTGTGTCCCTCCAAACTTTATATGTCAAAGGCCTAACCCCCAGTGTGACTGTATCTGGATACAGGGCCTTAAAGGAAGTCATATGGTGGGACCCTCACCTGCCAGGGCTAGTGTCCTTATCAGAAGGGGAGGGAACACTGGAGCTCTCTCCTTCTGTATTCTACAGAGGAAAGGCCACGTGAGGACACGGTAAGAGGGTAGCTGTTTGAAGCCAGGATGAGAGGTCTCACCAGAAACTAACCCCACCGGCACCTTGACATGGGATGTATATAGCCTGCAGACCTGTGAGGTGACAAGTTCCTGTTGCTGAAGCCAACAGTTGGTGGGTATCCTGTTACAGCAGCCTGATGAAGGAAGCAGGGAGGGGTGGAAGCAGATACTGAGCTATAATGCAAGTCCGATAAAGACCTCAAGTGGGGAAAAAAAAAAAAGACCTCAAGTGAAGCCATGAGGAGCTCTGGAGCTAGACTGGCCCTTCAGAGTCATCTCCGATTAGAATGAGGGCCCCCTAGGGTCTCTGTCGTTGGAAGCAGGCTGCTCTCAAAAGGAGGTGGTGTCTTTCCACCAAGGCAATCCCCAAGAAGGTCTGGCAAGACTCAGGGCATCACACAGTCCACAGCAGTTGAGGGTCCCTAGGGACCTAATGATGAGTGCCTTTTCCCAGCACCCACCACGTGCCAGAAGCCCCCAAATGTCATTGTATTTGCTCTTCATAGCACTCCTCTGTGATGCTACCTATTTCCCAGAGAAATGAAACGTGTCCAAAGCCACAAAGCTGATAAGTAATGAAGGCAGAACTGAAGACGAGGCCCCTCTTTCCCAGTGACCCTACTCTTGCATTGACATCATGCTGCCTCCCCTTTGGAAGCTTCATCTTCTGCAAATACTCTGTCCTTTAGAAGTTACGTGTCCCCACAGAACCCTGTGCCTCTCTCTCTTCAAAGTCTATAGAACTTTGCCCTATACGAGTATTAGTTAACACTTAGTTAGCATTTACCATGTCCCAGGCACTGTTCTAGCACTTTCCAGATATTAATTTATATCATCTTTTCAAGAAGTATTTCCTCTGAGGTATTATTTTCATCACCCTCGTTTTACTGATGAGAGGGCTAATAAGACACAAAGCTGTTAAATAACTCTCCCAGTGCCCCCAGCCAGGGTTTGAACCCACACGATCTGGTTCCAGGTATTCTACTACTGTCTTGGGGAGCTTCTGCCTCCCTCTAGTCTACAAGCACTTGGGAGAGCGTAATCGAGTCTTGTTCATTTTTTCCACCCTAGTGCCTTACCTGTGACATACACTAAGCTCTTGGTAAGATTTTCCTATACAACTGAATGATGCTTTAACATGAACATTTTGAAAATCATTGGACTTGACGTATATGGACAAAGCCTAGAAGAAAAGACAGATGAATAAAATATGTTAGTTCTGTTGAGATAATTGATATCATGGGTGAATTTTTATTCCTTTACTATTTGAATATTGTTAGAATATTGGTCTCTAGGAGCTCAGATGGACGATGGCAAACTTTCTCTACATTCCCTATCACGTCACCAGAGCAGACACCCATTACATTTCTGATGGCACTGCCGCTGGGAATGTGGGCTTCCCCAGGTCTCTGGGAATCTGACCCAGATTGCATCTCAGCATCACAGCATGGTGCAATGCCTTCCCAAGGATCCCATAACCAATTCTTGGATGAAAAGTTCAAAACTCCCAATGTCTCAACTCAAAAGTGATCGATACCCAGCAATGACGTAAAGAATAGTTTAGTGGCCATTTAAACCTACTTGGAAGTGAACCTAATGACTGAACATATTCCCAGACCTTCTGTCCACTAGGATGTTTAGATGAACAGAGCCTTATACACACTGTGAAGCTGATAATCAAAACGAGCCAATGGCCGGAGAGGCTCTCTGACAGAAATTACATGGTCTCCTCATCTCGCTCCCATACTTGCTGTTCACTTTATATTCACTCATCCGTGCATGCGTGCATTCATCCATTCAACAAATGTAACTGGGATTCTACTGTGTGGCTCTAAGGATACAACAATAAACAAGCCAAACGAGTTCCTTTCCTTCACCCAGCTTATAGTCCGGTTAGAAGATAAGAAAAATTAGCAAATAATATAACTTCAACTCGTGATCATTTCCACAATGAAAACAAAACAGGGAACTATGATGAAAAGTGAGCGAGCTGCAAGGAGAAACTGATTCTGAACGGACGGTCAGGGGAGGATTCTCTGAGGTGACGCTTGAGTTGAGACCTGAATGACAAGAGGGGCCAACCTTTGGAAAATTTGGGAGAACAGCATGTCAGGCAGACAAAAAGTACAAAGCCCTTGAGGGCAGACTAAGCTTGCCAGTGTTACAGGGAGAGAAAGCAAGCCAGGGTACATGGGGCAGGTGGGCAGCACGGAGAACTCGAAGATACAAGGCTTCAGAAGCAGGCAAAGGACAGACCATCCGGGTTCCTTCCAAGCCAAGGCGAGGAGTTTGGATTTTATTGCTAGCACAAGAGGAAACATTGGAGAGCTTTAAGGAAAAGAGAAACGCAATATGATTTAAGTATTTAAAAGATCACTCTGGCTGCCAAGTGAAGAATAAACCATAGGTAGCAGATGGAATTTTGGAGTTTCGGTTCACTTTCTATTAGAGGTCTGGTCTACTGATTTGGCTCCTGGTTCCAGCCTCAGAGGTCCTGCTGAGAGGTCACATTCTCTAGCACCCTCCCTCCCCATAGTACTAAACTGTTGCCTCTAGCCACTTCAGCCATCAGCCCACCTGCCCAGCTGGCGCTGCACATGTGGGGGTCAGATAGGTCTTCTGGATCCTGAAAGGCATTGGGTTAGCTTATAAACACACTTGTAAGATCTGAAGGTGCCCATTGCAAGATCCACGAAAGCCAAGGAACGAGTTGATACCGTTCACCAAGATTTTTCCAATGCTATACAGAGTGGGTGCTCCAAAGATACTGGTTGGGTGAATGGATGGGTACAGATGTGCTGGGAGTTCATTGTCAGGTTGGGATGGAGGGGATGGAGGGGGGTCTTCATTGGGAAGAAGTCAAAGGAGGCTGCAGTCCAGCAAATATCCCCTTATCTTAATGGCTCCACACCGGCTGGGGTAAAGCTGCCCAGAGGCCCCTTCTTGGATCAGGTGGGAACCACGAGGCTGCCAGGCTGGTTCATTAGTGGCCTGACATCACACATCTGCAATTGGGTAATTTCTATGTTAACTACTACCTCCCACTATAATGAGTGCTCATAACTATGTTTTATATGAAGCCGATTGTGCATTTTGCACAGAGCCCATAAAGGGGCAGTGATTATGAACTGTGCTGGTAGTCTGTGGGACACCCTTCACCTACTACCCAGTCCAGATCCACCCTGTGCCATGCATGTGATCGACAAAAAATGGGTAGTTTGGAGGGGAGGCAGAGTGAGTACAGGATTCCTAGCAAACCAGGGAGAGTTTCTGGGATGTGTCCCTCTCCTAAAACACCCTAATACAAACCTATTAGTATTCAAGACAGATTCAGAGCTTGATAAAAACATTAGGTCTAGGAAAAGGTCATTTAAATTTTTTTCTCTTTTTTAAATTATTTATTTATTTGAGAGAGAGAGAGAGAGAGCAAATGAGAAAGAAAGAAAGCAAGAACAGGGTAGGCGGTGGGCAGAGGGAGAGGGAGAAGCTGACTTCCCCGGAGCAGAAAGCCCAACTCCGCGCTTGATCCCAGGTCCCTGGGATCATGACCTGAGCCAAAGGCAGACACGTAACAGACTGAGCGAGCCACCCAGGTACCCTCCAAAATCTGTTTTTCTTAACTTCCCTGTTACTCTCTCACACAATTATATGTAAGTGTAAAAACATATGCAGACCTGATTCTGCTTTTACTGAATTTTGTTTTTGAAAAGAATCCCCCTTCCTTGTGTCTGGGCTTGGTGATGGGACAATAAAGGGCTTCAGAGGGCTGGCATAAGGTCGGAATCCATAGACTTGGCTTCTGTTATAATGCCCATACTTCCCAGCTGTGCCACCGCACACAAGACCACCCTGGGTCTCAGTTTCCTCATTCATAAAGTGGGATCGCCATACCTGGCATTTTTGGCAGGGTTGTTTTGAGGATTAAAGCATAACAATGTGTATTGAGATTCATCAGTTTCAGGCACTTTCTATGTGTCCATTCATTCAAACCTCTCAATGACCCTTGCAGTAGATGCTGGTGACACCTCCAGTTTTGACATGTAGCAACTGAGAAGATAGGAGGCTCCTAAGTTGGGGAGTTGGCTCTGAAGTTAGAAAGTCATGGAGCTGGTTGATGGAGCCAAAATCCAAGCCCAGGCCGTCTGATGCCAGAGCCAAAGAACCCAGTATAGTGCCTGGAGCAAACACTAGAAAAAAAAAAAAATGACAGTTCTTATCGTCATTTTTACCAGCTTCAGGCCAATCCCAGCACAAATCATTATTACCATCATCAGACCTTGGGTCTGATTCCAGGTCCATATTAAAGGATATGGAGACACCCTGAGGGGCCTTGGCAAGGCAGAGCCAGAGCTACCTGGTGCCCCCAGAGTGTCCCCTCTCAGCCACTGAGGGGACAGAAAAAGCCAAAGGAGTGAGGCAGAGACCAGGACAGTAGGAAGAGGACACAGAGCAGATGACCAGAAATCTGGCTTCCAGTCCCTGACCACACTTTCCTGCCATGGCACCCCGAGCAGTGTCAGCTGCCCTCAGGAGGATGGCAGGGCTCTCTGGGCTGGCTCTAGGCCCAGATAGGAGGAGTGAAACTTGGGGCTGAGAAGTCCAGGATGCTCATGCTGAATTAGGACTTCGACTGAGCAAGGGTCATAGACCCCATCTTCCTGACTTTTCTTCCTGGAGGTCACCCATCTTGACTGGATGGTCCAGCTCCCTCGTCCTTCCGTGTCCATGCCAAAGGTCAAATGTGGAGATCTTCCTATACGGGGTCAGAGAGCCGGAACTCAGGCCCTGCCCACCAAGGATCTGTGGCACACCCCAGCTCAGTGACAGCCCCTTCTGGCCTCAGTTTTTCCCATCCAAAAAATGAGAGTGTCAATAAAACACATTTTAATGGCTCTAACATCTTGAAAATTTCACATCCCAAACCTGACTTCATCCACAACCGTACACTAATATCCTTGGGGCAGAGTGATTTCATTTAGGTCAAATGATTTCCCTGCACATAAACAGGAGTGAAACAAAGGCCCCCTTTCTGCAAGTTGTTAGCTCTCTCACACACAGGCACACACACACTCACACACACACACATACACCCTCCTAATGCTTATACAGCCCACCCCCCATCCCAGTCGTGCACAAAGGCACACACACACACACAGCTCACAGAGGCACAAACACCTGGACTCTCTAAGCTGCTCCTTCCCCCACCCCACTCCTGCTTGCTCCCTGCCCCCCAACCCTTTCCAACTCCCCTGCTGAGAAGCTGAGCGCCCTGGTGGCTCTGTGAGCTACCTAACCTGATGGGCTGGTGCCACCCAATGGTCAGGCTCAGAAATGCAGCCTTGGTTCCAAGAGTCAAAAGGGATTGGAAAGGGTCCAGGTCACTGGGTCCATCCCTCTCCTAACAAGGCTGTATCCAGAGCTGCCATAGACAGAGAAAGCTTCCACGGTCTTTAAAACCCTTCAAATGAGGCATTCCTTACATGACATCCCTAGTTCTTTCCCAAAGATCAGGAGGTTGCCATTGACACTCTGGGCAGCCTTGCCCTAGAGCCTAAAATTATTGGGTACAAGCTGCATTCAGCACCATTCTAGAAGCTTTATATGTGACATCTGTTTAATATTCACAACAGCTAACAGTTAGCTTTTCAGGGAATATATTACCATCTTCATTTTAAAGACCTGCAACCAAGAAGGAAGGGTGCTCAGGTAGGAGGACTCTGGCTCTAATTCAGTAGCCACTTGGCCATCCTGGACCTCAGTTTTGTCATTATTAATGATTGGTTCCAATCACTCATTCAATCATTTATTTCTTCAATGAGCATTGCCTGAGCACCTATTATGGACCAGGATCTGTGTTTAGGGCTGATAGTCAGCAAGTATGCAATGTGTGATCTTCGCCCTCAGGAGATCCCAGTCTTCTAGAATGGATGACAGCTTGTGCGCTCCTAGGTCCCTGACTCTATAACCTTAGTGGCTCTATAACCTTAGGCCTTGCCTAAGGAGAAGCCAAGGGGAGGAATGCAAACAAGCTGTAGTGCAGAGGGACCAGGTAGCCAGCCCACAGAGCAGGAGGGAGGTCAGTGTCCTATCCAAGAGTTCTGCAATCCATGCCCTGCTGGTCTGGGGACTGGTGAATCTGAAAGTGCCTCAAACCTGTACAGGGCCCAGATCCATTTGAGAAGGGAGGGAAAGAACTGTGGTCATCTCTGGCTTCAGAGAAGGCACCAGAGGCTTCTGGGGGTACACAGAGAGGTCAGAGCCAGAAGAGGGGAAGCACATTAGAAACTGGGAGATGAACACATAGAACAAAGCTTTAGCGATACCTGTGCTTACTACACCTGTGTCCTCCCAGGTTCACACTGTCCTATACTCTCTAATCCCTCACGTTTTACCAGTTCTTAACCTTCACTCTTTCTCTTACTAAATAATAGACAAAGTAAGAGAATAAAAGATCCTAGAATGCCAAGCACTGGAAGACATCAAGTCCAAACTTTGTGAATAGGACTTTGTGAGGAAAATAGGACCAGAAAGTGTAGAACTTGTCCCAGGACACACAGCCAGTGAATAGTATGGTTGGGCCTAGCATTCAGATGTGAAGACGTTCCAGTATGAAGAGTTTTTCCTACTTTTTCCTCCTTCTTTTCCATTTATATGCAGTTAGGCAGTAATGAGAGTCTACTTCAATTCTGAAATACCTTTTTATCCCTTCCTCTCTCTTAACTTCTTCTATAAGCCCCTTGAAGATAGAAATCTCTTTGTCCAAAACCTTAATACTTGGCACAAAGATTGGATAGATGAATGGATGGATGAATGGAGAGAAGGAAGGAAGGAAGGAAGGAAGGAAGGAAGGAAGGAAGGAAGGAAGGAAGGAAAAAGAAAGAAAGAAGAAAAGAGAGAAAAGAAAAGAAAAAGAAAAGAAAAGAAAAGAAAAGAAAAGAAAAGAAAAGAAAAAAGGCATAGAAGCACAGGCAAGTGAAGTCCTTTACATGGAATTTCTGTACCCACCTCTTACCTGATCTCCCTGTCTCCATTTCCCCCACAATCTGGCCTATCCTCTATGATGATTGTACAAATCCTTTTACAAATAAAACAGAGTATTTCTATTTCCTATAATAAAAGCACTTGAAGACTTTCCTATCATCTAATGAATAAGTCACGGCCAGTTATCTACAATACAGTCCAAATGAGTCTTGCAGCTACCACACCAGGGTCATGTGTTATTAACCATATAAACACATATATATCACACACCCTAAGCTCTAAAAACACTTAACTTATTGTTCTATGAAGGAAGGATAGATGGCCTCATTTCCAGAACTTTCTTGTGCCATTCCCATATTCTCAGATTCCTGTCCTGCCAGTAACAGAAGCTGTTAAAATCCTAACGAACCTTCAAAACCCAATTCAAATGCCACCTCCGTGAAGTCTTCCCGAATTCCCTTGATGAAACTGCTATCCTCAGAGCATGCAGTCCTTCAGGCTTTGGTAAGCATGGCACACCTCATTCTGCCCCTCTGAAAATGACCTTTCAAGACCTTTATGCTGGACATCATAGTTGGTGGTTTTTATGTCCATTGCTCCCAACAGACTCTTGGCCACGGATCTGAGGATATGACACAAAGTAAGTGCTTATTTGGCATTTGTTGAATGGACCTTCTTCTTACTACACCATATGCTCCAATTGTCCCTGAGGGTGCAGTTATATTTTATTCTAAAACCACTTAAGCTACTTCCTATGCCATTATAAGCAGGAGTCCTAGAGGAGCAGAACACAGTGTCTCCAAAGAGCCACAGCTCTAGGGCAGGGACAGGGTAGGGCTGTAGAGCTGGAAGTATTATGTAAGCAAAGGCAGATCGCTTAGGGAGGAGAGGCGTCCAGGGAAAAGAACTGAATTCCACTGGCGGAAGACCTGGGGAGTCAAATTTTGTCTCAACGTAGGATCTTATTCATGATTAGAGCCGGACAGCTATGGATCAGGCTGCCTCAGGGACTCGTGAGCCCTCTGGTCCTGCGAGTATGTATGTAGTGGCTATAGATGACCACTGAGGACAAGTATGAGGATACAGGATGTTGCATAGGGGACCACAGCAACAGGAGTGAGGTCAGACCACGTGACTTGTAAAGCCACCGTCAGCACTGAGATTCTGGGATCCCATGACACCTTCCAAGAGTGGTGCAGCAAAATTACCAAAAGCTAGAGTCGTCTTCTATTGCCTTTTCCCACCCTTAATTTCAGAGCTCACTCTGACCCTCCAAGAACTCTGTCACCACAGAGTTGCTAAGGGTAGGAGATGCTCCTCTTGATGCCCCTCTAATATTCCCATAGCCCACCCTGGGTGTCTCCTAAGTCTTGGTGGACAGTTATCATATTCACTGACCTCTCAAGAGGCCCTGGTGGGATCGGGGCCCAGGTACCCATAGCAGTGACCCGCTCACTAATTCAGCTTTCCTTGGCTTCTCTCCTTTCTTTGTTCATTCCCCCCACTCTCTCACTGCTTCCTGGAATCACTTTCTAAATAATCTACTTGTACCCAAATCTTTTTCTCAGGGTCTGTATTGGGGGGATCCAACTCATTCTTCATGGTCAGGGGCCAAACCACAGATTTTGTGGTTACTCAGCACTGAATAGAAAAGCCAGTTTGGTGAACTTGGGAGAGGTAATAAACCTCTCTGAACCTACTTCAACAGGTAACAAGAAAAAAGTTGCTGAGGCCCACTTCTCAGACTTCATAACGTTGTGTGTGACAGCTCTCTACAGTTAGGTTCGCGGAGTCCTTACTATGTGCTAAGGTAAACACCACATATATAATCCCTAATCACTAAACCTTATACCAAACAGAAAGTCCAAAGAAGATTATAGTGGGCTGATGGTGCCCACCACTGCTCACCCCCTGCCAAAAGATATGCCCATAAAAATAAAATGAAAAAACAAAAAAACAAAAACAAAAACAAAAAAAAGAGATGCCCATGTCCTGACCCTGGAACCTGTGATCTTATCTTGAAAAAGGGTCTTAAAAATGGTAATGAAGTTAATGATCTTGAGATGAGAACATCCTGGATTACCCAGGTGGACCCCTATTCAATGAAGAATGTCCTTGAAAGAGATAGACTAGAAGACACAGAGGGGAAGGCGTGAAGGCAGAGGCTGAGATGGGAATGATGCGTCCACAAGCCAAAGGATGCATGGAGTCACCATAAGCTGGAAGAGACAAGGAAGGATTCTCCCTTAGAGCCTTTAGAGGGAGTTCAACCTGTTGACACCCTGATTTTGGATTTCTGGCTTCTAGAACCATGAGATAATACATTTCAGCTGTTTTAACACACCAAGTTTGTTATCATCTCACATGGTGTCCCTGAGAAAATAGCATAGTAGTATTACTGTCCTCGTTTTGCAGGTAAGAATACCAAGACTTACAGAAAAGTGACCTACCCAGAGTCATCCAGCCAGAATA
This sequence comes from Vulpes vulpes, assembly GCF_048418805.1. NCBI lineage: Eukaryota > Metazoa > Chordata > Mammalia > Carnivora > Canidae > Vulpes > Vulpes vulpes. The sequence goes on from NC_132790.1 coordinate 11,605,657, forward strand.
TGGCGGAGCTGGGATTTGAACCCAGGTCTATTTGACTGCATAGTGGCCCCTCCTAACCACCACATCACGGGAATTAAGCTGTGCCATGTGCCTAGCACTGTGCCAGGTGCATGACAGATGCTCAGAGAGTGATCATTTCCTCCCTCTACACTTTTCCTTCCTGTTACCCAGGCCACCCACTGACCTTTACGAGGTAGTCAAGAGTTAATCAGATAACCCTGTTCCTGCTAATCCATGAGCTGTCCTGGAGTGGGTTCCACTGGGATAGAATTACACATGCCGAGAAGGTCCTTAAGAATCGACTTGTCTGGGAAGCGTTTCAGCTCCATGGCAGCTGGTGGAAAAGATAGATTGGGGCCTGTGCCTTGAGTTAATGTCAGTCTGAATTGAAGATGTGCCAGCATCATCAGGATAGATTCTTTAATTAACCTGCTAATCCTGTCAGGGATTGGGTTCACTCTCTTCCTCCAGAAATGTGTTAGGTGTCTCTTCTTTCACCACTTTGTCATTTGCTCTATTTTAGATTCAAGGTGTCCTTTTCGCTGTGCTGTAAAAGGCGCTCTGTTCCTCCAAGTCAACAGCTGTTGGGAAAGTGGCCCCTCAAAGCAGCATCTTATTACTTACCCACCACAGCTCCTCTCACGCTGTCTGCAAGATGCGACTCTTCAGCAATTTTGATGCAATGAATACATTTGAGCAACTATTTTGTGCTTGGCCCTGACCCATGTGCTGCAGAAGACCAATGAGTAACACTCAAGTCCCGCCTTCAGGCACCTGCCTGCAGAGAGGGAGAGAAAGGAAAGCAGACAACTGTAGTGTTTGCCAGTCTTTTTACTTCATTGTAGGCATAAAAAGGTGGTAATAATTTTAAGAGGAAAAGTAAGAGAAATTCATAGGCTGCTAGTGGTCAGAGGCAATCGGCCCAGGGATTCCAACTTCCCAGGCCCCACCAAATCACCCTATAGGATTAGGGAACTAGTATCCCTCACCCACTAGTAATCCACTCGCCCTGTACCCTTTGGGAAGGCATGTTGGTAGAAAATCATAGCTTTCATCTGGACTCATTTGTGTTCCACCAGTTGAACGTGGATTCTGCAGTTAAAATTCAACATGGTCTTGGGGATCCCTGGGTGGCTCAGCGGTTTAGTGCCTGCTTTCAGCCAGGGCATGATCCTGGAGTCCCGGGATCAAGTCCCACATTGGGCTCCCTGCATGGAGCCTGCTTCTCCCTCTCTCTCCCTGTGTCTCTGCCCCTCTCTGTGTTTCTCATGAATAAATCTTAAAAAAAAAAAAATTCAACATGGTCCATTCTTCCCCAACTTGTCGAATATGTGATATCAGTGAGGAACTTCTCCTTAACTACAACCTTTTCTGTACCCTCTACCCCCACAATTTTTTTTTTCTTTACAGCTTCAGACCCAGCTATCTCTAAGCTGCTAGACTGGGCTCACAGGAAACAGAACAAATGGGCCAGGACAAGTTATCAACAGGAAAACTCAGAGACAATAATGTTTGGTTGAACAGCTTGTTTTGCTTTTTGTTTTACTTGCAGACATGGGGGTGGCTTTACAGTTTGTTTTCTGGTATTTGCATTTAGAAAGATGATCTTTCAAAAATCTCTAAAAAGGGGCCCCAAAGCCAAGCATTCTACAACCTGAACAGTTTTTTGAAATTCAATGAAACAAAGTAAGAACTAATAAAATTGTCCCCCATTAAAAGTACAAAGAAAGATGCTCTGGAGACTATAACATTCCTGTGTATGATGAAGAACTGCTTTTTCCTCTCAAAGGTTGTATTTAGTTGTACTCGGTATAGCCCTGTCATTTTGTTTTTGTTTTTTTTTAATGTTTTAAAACTTAAATTCTCTGTCATTTTTATCTACAGAGTGGGGGGGACAGGAAGCTAATGAGACAAAGCAGAGTCACGTGTGATGTATTGGGAAGAGCACGCCAGAACTTCAGTGGTTTCCTGCCAGCGACGTACACTTGAATCTAATCATGAGAAAACATCAGGCCAACCGAGAGTGAGGGACACTCTACAAAACAGATGGCTTACACTCTTAAAAATATGTCAATACCCTCAGCCTCAGAAATCATTCCAAATAAAAGGACATTAAAGTTTCAAGATCCTGAATTGGATCTTCATCCAGAAAAAAAAAAAAATGCTATAAACGACATTGTTGCCATCATTGGTAAAATTTGAATAATGTCTGTAGGTTAATATCAATATTAAATTTCTTGATTCGGGTAATTATATTGCAATTACATAAGGAAATAACCATGTTGTTAGGAAAAGCACTCTGAAATAAGGGAGGAATATAGACATGTAGTAAGGAGGTAGGTAAATAGGTGGATAATGGGTTATGGCAAAAATGTGGTAATTGTCGACAATTGGTAACCCGGGTGTATGGTATATGGGAGTTCTTTCACTATTATTGAAACTTTTCTATAAAAGTTATATATCCGTTATATTGGATTAAAGCACACCCGATGACTTCATTATAACTTGATTACCTCTGTAAAGACTACCTCCAAATAAGGTCACATTCCGAGGAATTAAGCACTAGGATTTCAACACATGTATTTTGGGGGGCACACAATTCAACCCCTAACACCCATGTGTGAATGTGAAGTCCCAGACTCCATTATTTCCCACAGTCCTTGTCGCATTAACATTTTACATTTCTAGAAGTTCAAGAGACCCCCAACGTCCAATCAATGCTTATTGGCCGGCCAGACCTCTACTCTGACCCATTACAGGTCAGGTACGGAATTTCACATGCCCAATCCTGCAATGAGAAAACAAATCAAACTTTGGAGAAAACACATTAGCAGCCCGTCTCTACATCTTTTGAATTTTCAAAGTAGTACCATGGTGATGTTTAAGAAGACCATCCGGGCTTGATATCCACCACAGGTTTTTTAGTATACGTCCTGTGGCTGCTGGTTGAAAGATTAGCAAATCCTTTCAATCATTCTTTGCACTCAAACTTACCGAGTGCCTACTCTGGGTCAGGCATTGTGCTAGTTCTGAGGCAAAGGTGAACAAGACCAACATTCCAGGAGAGCTTGCATTCTAGTGAGAGTAAAGAGGGCCATGCTTAATTGCCAACTAAACCCTTCTGTTTGGATGGAAGAGCTAATTACTTCCACATGAGGCTATTCCACTCACAAGGTGTGCCCTGGGGGGGAGCTTGAAATGGGAAATGGCTGTGAATCTACCACTCCCTCAACGAGCTCAGTTCCCACTGACTTCTAATAAGGAGCTTCTTAACTTTCTTGAGTGTGATGGTGGGTGATTCTCAAGGATAATGTTGACTGAGATTTGCCTTACACTGTGGAACTAAACACACACACACACACACACACACACACACACTTCCAAAGCTGCAACCAACTGATGTACCTAGTTTATGGGACTGTGATCAATCACCAAGTTTGGAGGTTAAGGGTGAGAATGAGAGAAAGTGGACAATTTATAAGAAAGAGATAGCAAACTAATAAACTCTCTATTCCTCAATCTCACAAACTAGTGTTTTCTTGTTTGTCTGTTTCTTTGTTTAAGCAAGCAAAGACCCGTGCTTAGGGTAGGAGCTCCAGATATCGTGCCAAAGGACTTGACGTCTCCAAGTATAAATGACAGGGTGTACGAAATGGAAGCCTAACTGCAAAGCCAGAAAGTTCGGACAGAAATAAAGCCCGGACTTTTCTCGCAAAGGCATAGGGGTTCTGTCCCAATTCTGAATCCATCACAGGCCCTTGATTAAAATCTGTTGGTTAAAAAAAAAAAAAAAGTCACCTTTCATTATGATGCATTTGCTCATTTTTCTTCCATATTGAGAGTGACAATTTCCATTTGCGACGATCAGCCACAACATAGATGCAAATGCGCTAAGTAAAATTAGGTGTATCAGAGCGACTGTCTTATAAAAGACCATTTTACATCCTAACCCAGCAAGCGGAGAATTAGTCCTGCTCTCTGTACTATATGCAAATGCTCAGATTATAGCTAATTATATTGTTGCAAAGCAGAGCCAAGAAACTGCTACAATACTCCTAGTCTCCTTGGGGAACACGCCATGAAAAGAACTTTTTTTTCCTCCTTTGTAAATTACACTATGATATAATTGGGTCTCACTGTTCATGTAACACCCCGCTCCGGGATAGCGCAGGAAAAACGAACAATGTCTTACTAAGTCCCTGTTAAGATCATTAAATGTAGATCACAACACACTAGCAGGCGCCCAAATCTTAATGTGTCACAGTAACAAAACCGGGAAAAGAAAAAGTGACAAGTTGCGTCATATTATTTTTCTCCTACAATGGAGTTTAAGGTAATAAAGTGTTAATGAATTCGGCCCTGCGTAGTTGGCATTGTGAGAGAACTTCTTTTTATTTTTTACTACATTGTAGGAAAAATTGTCATATTCTGTTAGGCAGCTGTTTAGAGAAAAGCTTTGACAGTGTATAATTGACTCTATTTTTACTGCATTTTCATACGGCATTGTTAGGTTTATATACTGTACTGAGTTCTGCTTTTCAGTTTTACACACTAAGAAATTTTCCCCTTAGACAATTTTTTTTTTTTTTTTTTTTTTTGCTGGGGATGAAAGAGAGCCCGGCTAGCCAGTCAAAAGTGGCACATCCCCAGCTTCTCCCATTGGCCACCTTCAAGAGAGTCCTTGAATTATTGTCAGCGTGCTTTCCAGGAGAGGGGACCTCTAAGATCGTAGGCCCCCAGCCTCCAGCTGGAGGAACATAGAAGTACATTTCTAAAATGACACACGCACAGCGCACCACAGTGGCAACTATAGTTCTTGGTTGGACGTTTTCTCCGGGAAATACGCATCGGGGAGGTGCGGGGCATTTTTCCTCTATGTACAGATGTATTTTTGCTCAAAGCCTCTTTCTGGGAGGGGGGGAGTTTAGAAAGCCAGCCCCCCGACTCCTCTCAGGGCGTGCTCTCCCTCCCAGGCTGAGTGGGTGCCGCAGACACACCTGGCGACTGCTCTAGTCCCAAGATCGTGTGCATTTTCAAGTTTAGCTTTATTTCGGTTTCGATTCAAGTCATAGATTGGAAGATATTCCACATTTGTCTCTTTTTTTTCCCTCCTGTCTCCAATGGTAGCAATGTCACATTGCCTGCCGGGTGAGAAGAGCAGCGACAGGAGAGACCTTGACAGCCAGGACAGCAGGGGCCCACACATCAGTGGCTCCAAACTTCTCGTGCTGCCATCGGCGTGTGTCCTGTCGGAACATCGGGCCGAGTGAAGACTCTGACCTTTTTCTTTTTTTTTTTAGATTTTATTTATTTATTCATGAGAGACACACACAGAGAAAGAGAGAGAGAGAGAGGCAGAGACACAGGCAGAGGGAGAAGCAGGCTCCATGCAGGGAGCCTGATGTGGGACTCGATCCTGGGTCTCCAGGATCAGGCCCTGGGCTGAAGGTGGCACTAAGCCGTTGAGCCACGCGGGCTGCCCCACTCTGACCTTTTGGAGTCAGAAAGGCCTGTGTTTTCATCTTGGTCCCATCATATCCCGACTGTGTGACCCCAGGCCAGTTAATCTCTTAAAGCCCTTTCAGAGGGTACCGACCACTGAACTACTCGCTAGGGTGTTCTGAAGATTAAATGAGATAACGCACTTATAAAGCACTTAGCAACATGCCCGACACATAGTGAGCTCTCAGTAAGGCATTGCTCTGGCTGTTATGATCCATGACGGACAAGGACCCAGCGCATTAATTTTTTTTTTTTATAAAAGGGAGGCATTAATACTCTGATCTTGACAAACTGTAAATTGATTCTCTGACTCTTCCACCCCCACCCCCGTTTGTGCACCTTCCCCTTGTCTATTCATATTTTTCTGTGAACTTGTGGCTGCTGCCAAATGAGTAGAGCAAAATGGGAACTCAATTTAATTGAAAACACATATGTCAATGTCACAATGTGAGAAAGGTGCCATCGTTTGGGCCATCACTGGCCATCACACACACACACACACACACACACACACACACTGCATGTGTCTGAATCATTCTGTGGGTCTCCTGGGGCGGGGGAAGAAACACCACTATTTCTCAGTGTAGGGGTGATCACATGCGGAGATAAAATGATGCCTTTCTAACGGTCATAATAACAGCTACAACTTACATAGTGCTGTTACGTGCTCTTTATACAAATTAATAGATTAATAGATTTACCACCCACTGCAATCCCAATATCTATCTTACAGATAAAGAAATTGAGGCGCAGAGAGGTTAAGTGGTTTGCACATAAATACACAGAAAGTAAGGGATTGGGCTGGGATTCGCACCCCCAAAAAATGTGGCTTCGAGAACCATGCTTTTACCATTCTTTTATGATCTAACAGCTGCCCCTTATTGGACATTTCTCCTGCCAGGAAGTCTGTGCTTATGGTAATCACATTTGCCCATCCTTACTCAACATCATAGAATTAGTAAGGAACAGAACCCAGATCCCAATGTAGGCCAACCCGACTCCAGAGTCATGCCATCAGGCCCTGGAATATACAAGCTCCCAAGTGAATGAGTGGTGACTTTTGAGGAAACTCCAGGTGACCCAACTCAAGTGCTGCCTCCCTCAGAAACATTTCCATCCACACCTGCTTTTGCTTAGCTCGCCTCGTTGGGAACCCATGCCACCCTTAGCACCTGCATCTCAAGAGTCTGAGTTCCATAATTGTGCCACATGAGTTACTTGAAGTTTCCTGAAGAAAAATTTAAGTCAGTTGAAAGCCAGGCTCCTATCTTTTTTTTTTTAAGATTTTATTTATTTATTTATTCATGAGAGACACACACAGAGAGAGAGGGAGAGGCAGAGACACAGGAGGAGGGAGAAGCAGGCCCCATGCAGGGAGCCCGACGCGGGACTCGATCCCGGGACTCCAGGATCATACCCTGAGCCAATGGCAGGCGCTAAACCTCTGAGCCACCCAAGGATTCCCCAGGCTCCTATATTTCCCCTCTTAAAGCCCCAGAGCATCCGGCACAGAATGAGGCATATAATGGACACTGTCTCATGTTGGTGAAGACTTGACATGAAATCTAAAAAATGGGGACATCAAAGAAAAAGACCTGGGCAATCCTGGTGCCTGAAATTCTCACCCTTTGTCCATGCTCCAGTTATCCCTTTAGTAAGACAGAAACTAGTCGCTTGGTATCAACAGCAAGCACACAGAGCGGCAGAGACAATGCCATTCTCAAAATGACTTCTGATGATGAAGCAAGAGCAGAATCAGAAGGCAGCTCTCATGCAAATTTCATGGCAATTATACTACAGAATCCATCAAACCAGTGCATTATTATGTGACTTTAACTTCTGAGTTTGATAATAGTCATGTCTAATTCTCTTATAACAGCCATGGCTACTGCTTTTACCTTGGTACTGGTTCTCATGAACCACTGAGTGGTCTCCCCATCTTAGTCTATGACCTCTCGCTTCTATCTTATGTGTGGCAAAAATAACCTGTGTGCTCACCAAATTCCTTTCCTTTTCCTTTGGGGCACATAGATGGATAACATTCCCAGCCCGCTGCAGTTAGTTAGTTAGGACCATACGACTGGGTTCTTTTTTTTTTTTTTTTAAGATTTTATTTATTTATTCATGAGAGACATAGGCAGAGGGAGAAGCAGGCTCCTTGCAGGGAGCCCGATGTGGGACTTGATCCCAGGACCCTAAGATCATGACCTGAGCTGAAGGCAGATGCTCAGCCACTGAGCCATCCAGGTGTCCCTATGACTGGGTTCTGACCAATGAAATGCAGACCGACATCCTGCATGCGAATTCCCATGTGGCCCATAAAAATCCTCCACTTGTGATCTTTTACTATCCTCCCATAGGAGGTTCACAGTGACCATATACTGATGCTGAAAATAGGATCACAAAATGGGAGACTCCAGGCTCCTGAGTCACCATTTGGCAAAGAGCTGCCTACCCACATTGAACTGTGAAGAAAGAAAAAGTAGAATTTTTATTGGATTATGTCACTGATTTTGGAGGGTTGTGTGTTACAGCAGTTGGTGGTTACTCACTCACTCTCTCCATTATGGCAGATGAGTCAGCCTCTAGAGGAACTCCAACAGTATCGCTTCCAGAAGTTGTCAGGAATTTTCAATCCCACACAGGAGCGTCTTCTACCCAGAGACCATGTCTTGGTCAGCTCTGAATCCCCAGTGCTTATCACAGGGACTGACCCAGAGGAAACCACTTCATCCAGTAGTTATTTGAGAATACCCACGGTGTACCTGACATTCTCACAGGCATGGGGAGACTGGGTGAACCAGACAAATTTCCTGATCTCCCAGAGCATATGTTCTAGGAGGAGACACAGACCATAGCACATGAACAAAAAATACCTTAATATTAATTCAGATACTAATATTTTGAAGGAAATGAAATGAAGCCAGATATAGAGATTGAGTTAGAATGGAGGACCTTAGTCCATAAGATGGTCTGAAAGAGGCTTCTCCAAGGACATGCCGTTTAAACTAAGACTTAGGGACACCTGGGTGGCTCAACGGTTGGGTGTCTGCCTTTGGCTCGGGTCCTGGAGTTCCGGAGTCGGGCCCCACATCAGGCTCCCTGCATGGAGCCTTCTTTTCCCTCTGCCTGTGACTCTACCTCTCTGTGTGTGTGTCTCTCATGAAAAATTAATAAAATCTTTTAAAAAAATAAACTAAGAATTAAATTCGTACATCTATAAATCATTTAACAAATAGTTCTTGAGCATTTAATAGGTTAGTCACTGTGCTAGGGACTAAAAATTGGTAGATGTTTGCTGAGTGTACTGCTGAATAAATTTAGCATGAAATCCAATTCTTTAACTTGACATTCATGATCTGGCTTCAAGTCACCTTCAACAAAGAAAGAAGATCAAGGCAGTGAAAGGGGAGAAAAAGACAAGGATAAAAGGTCAGAGTCAGAGACAGGACACAGAGGGGGAGGGGACACAGACTGGGGGTGGTTTGACCCTGTGCCATTCCATTCTCTTTGATCTTCTGCCCCTGCAGCCAGACGACAGGTGCCATCTAAAATTGTGAGGCAGCTCTTGTCTCATCTGACTCAGTGAGGGCACCTAGGATCCCACTCCTAACGACCCCTTCGTACTAGACCAGCACCCTCAGCAAAGGGTTCCTCAGGCCCACCCCGCCCTTGGTGTCCAGATGCACTCCCTTTTCCTGACCTCCTTCAGAGAGCTCAGTCCCTACACCCTTCAGGTCTCTTCCAAGAACTGGCTGCTTCTGAATCCATCTTGAAGCATTCCTAGCAAGCCTTTGTCCACGGTCACTAAATAGCGGGGGAAAGTCCCAGCAACATTTGTTGAGGAAGTGAAATTCAACATTGCCCTAGAGAAATTCTCAACCCCTCCCCACCCCCACCCCCGCCCGACAATGTCCAGGCTACAGAGAAAGGAGTAGTGCCCACTGTCATGATGTTCATGCCAAAGTTTCCTCTATGCCCTGGAGGGTCCCACTGGGTGCTATGGGCTATGACTCCTAGAGGTATGACTTCTAAACATCCTGATGACACACAATCCATTCCACAAGCAATAGAAATATCCTGAAAATGCTATTGTGTGAGAGTCCAAACCACATGCTCTAACCGTTAGTCTGAGAGTGAAATATTCCTCTCGGACCATGGATTGCTACTGATCTGTCCTCCTCTCTCACCCTTCCCTGCCTGAGACCTTGTGTTTCCACCATAGTAAACTGTTCCCAGAAGCAGCCTCTCCCCTTTCCCTGTACTCTTAAAAAAAAAAAAAAAGATTTTATTTATTTATTCATGAGAGACACAGAGAGAGAGCCAGAGACACAGGCAGGGGGAGAAGCAGGCTCCATGCAGGGAGTCCGATCTCCCAGAGCGTATGTTCTAGGAGGAGACACAGACCATAGCACATGAACAAAAAATACTCTACTATTAATTCAGATACTAATATTTTGAAGAAGATATCTACTCTTCCCAATCTAGGTTCTCTCTCTGCTGGACTCTCTGAAAAATTAGATTTCTGTAATTACAGGCTGCCTTGGCTCCAGCTGGGGCCATTGTCTTCTATCAGCATTCCAGTCACTAAGAAGGCCAAGGGTTTTAGTTTCTTTCTAGGTCTTGGTATCAAACTTAAATGGGAGCTTGAAAACTTGGGTCAGCCCCTACCCCAACCCCCCAGTGATATAGCGCTGCTCCTTGAGACCTCAGCTCCTTGAAAGAAGTTGCTGGGTTTTATTTCTGTAGCTCTGCCCACACCCAGTTGCACGCAGGTGCATGTGGGAGGCTGGCAGGGAAATATTTGCTGAGTGCAGGGCCTGTACGTGCCACTCGAAACTCTGTGAGTGCAAGAACCCTGTCTGTCTCCCAGTGAATCTCCAAAGCTCTTAGCTCATAGAATGGATGAATGAATGGTGGGTTGGCTATAGCAGTGTTCCAAGAGTTTCATACATGTGGTTTCATTTAGCCCTTTTGGAAAACCCATGAGTCAGGTATGACTTCCCTAAATCAAATGGGGAAAAACTGGACTTCAGAGCGATCGCTCTTTAACACTAAATCAAGCAACTAAAAAATGATGGACCCAGAGCCAAATTTAGGTCTGCTCGACTCCAAAAATCCATGCTTTACAGGTTTGCCCAAATTAATCGAGCTGCACTGAAGGCTGCAGGCCTGATGATGACTGGTCATCTCGGCTGGATTCGAGACCTCCAGTGGCTTCAGGGACTGTTTTTCACAGAGGCCCTACTGGACTGTGAGACATCTCAGGGACACAACTGGGGCATCACAAGTCCTTCCTGAAGGGTGCTTTCATCTTTGGGTTGCTGCCAAACTCTTATCACACCCCACGAGGGAGGAAAGGGTCAAGAATTGGAAGCCATCTTTGAAGAGAGAACTCAACAGCCTGGATTTGGAAGACAGGATAGGGACGGGGGCTTGGAACAACAGAGTTGAAGCTATAGGGTCTGGAGAAGACACCATCTGGAGGCCACAACACCCGACTTCGCAGGTCTGCAGAGTAGCCCCATAGAAGGAGGTTTGGCGTGTTTGGTACTAACCCAAGAGACCAATAAAGAACAAAAGACGTAAGTGGAGGCTCAGTATTAATAAAGAGCCCCTAATAGTTAGCACTGAGGAGGGGGAGAAGGAAGGAGGGAAGGAGGAAGAGGAGGGAGGGACAGGAAGGAAGGCGAGAAAGGAAGGAGGAGGGGGAGGGAGAGAAGCAAGGAAGCAAACAAGTGGAGGGGAGGGGAGGAGAGGAGAGGAGAGGAGAGGAGAGGAGAGGAGAGGAGAGGAGAGGAGAGGAGAGGAGAGGAGAGCTATCGTGGGTGGGTCTCTATTCCCTGTGCCCTATCAAGCCCGACTAGAACAACATCCTGTAAGCCTAATGGGTGCTCAACATGGAGTAGCTATTGTTACTGTCATCACAATTCATATTTACTGAGGGAATCTGAGCATAGGGGTGCAGTTGGATCAGCTGATCGCTAACATTCCTTGAAGCCCCAGGAGCCCCTGGGTCTCACTCAGAGAGCCCCCGAGGACGACGCTTCCCTTCTTTGTAGCAACCTTGTCATCCCGCCGCCACTGCCCTTCACCGCTGTCTCTTCAATCTTTCCACCTCACCAGTTCAAAATACTTTCCTAACACACGACAATAAAGTGCAAACAGCAAAAATCAAGCCCCAAGTTTCTGTCAAACCACCTAATCACAAAACCGCCGGAGTCAAATTCAGAAAGTCTGCTGATTAAAATTCCCCGTTACAGCAATAAACACCTGACCCCGAGCCTCAGCAGGTGGCTGGGAGTGACATCAGCCCTCCTGACTCTGGACCTAAGTGATCTTCCAGAAACACCTCCCGAAACCATGGGCTTTCCTGGGCCTCCATCGTGGCTGTTCCAGCACCACCAGAGACTGGCTGGGCAGGCCTGGGCTATTTTTTTTCTTTTTTCTTTTTTTTTTTCTTCTTTCTTTCTTTCTTTCTTTCTTTCTTTCTTTTTCTTTTTTTTTTTTTATAAAAGCGCGGCCAGGTAGAAGCCCAGGGAACAACCTGTGACAGCATGTGCAAACCCTTTGGAGAGGAATGAAAGTAAGGAGTCGTCCCTACCCAGAGTCCGAGGACACCAGAGATGTCCCAGCAGAACACCGCCATGAAGACCCGATCCCTCCTCCCCACCTTGTCCTTCCGAAGTCACTGGTTGTGCGGCCAACAGGCACACATTCCCTTACAGTACAGGGTACTTACTCAGAAAACACTAACACCTACTGCGTGTGGGCACACCTATGCACATACCCGGGTGCCACAAACATACCTAGATGGCTGCATAGGGTTACCAGGTCACACAGAGACACACAGACACACGCCTTCCACAAACATCGGCACATATATGAATATGCACCAATACACATGCAAACATAGCAGTGTGATACGCGCACATATATAGGCGTACAGACGCACGCATATTACATTCGAGTCTTGATGCGGGTGGCAAAAGCCCGACTCACACTGGCTTTAGTTAAAAGAGGAATTTATTGCTTAAAGAATCACAGAGTAGAACCTCAAAGCTGGGTGCAGAGCAAAGATGTGGCTGGGCCTCAAGAAGAGCTAAACCCAGGACCACGGACTTCATCAAGCTCATCACCCACTGCGGTCTCTGTTCTTCTGGACTCTATCTCCCTCTGTGCCAATTTCTCACGAAAAGCATGTGTGGAGCCAAATGTGGGAAATAAGACTTTTATCCACTTATGGGAAGCAGGTTGCACATGCCTGACCCCTGGCCATGGATACAGTAGATGGAAATTGCTACAAGTGTTTTCTGGTTCTATGACCAAAAGTCCAAGGGATGTGACGATTGCATATGATAGGGTAGGCTGCATCCTAACCCCTGAGATGGCCAACGTTGACTCCCAGAAGGATTTGCTCTTACTTGTGCCATATATTCATGGACTGACTATGGCTCTCTCTCCACGGTATCTCCTTCCTGGGACTCGGGATGATAAAATAGTCTTTATCTGAATGTCACATGGCTGAGGGAAGGAGGGAAAGAGATGGCAAGTCATGCAAAGGTTCTCAGAACTTCTGTCCTACTGTGGTTATGTGTCACCCAGGCTCTCATTCCATTGGCCAAAAGAGGTCATTCTTCCATTCCTGACACCAGTGGGGGGAGGAGACAGTGAAAGTTTTGAGCAGCGATGCAACCTACCGCACCATCTCCTGACCACCTGTGTGACCGGGTGAGTAGAACTGACTCATCCCTTGACACATTGAATTGAGCCAGGAGGCAGGATCGGGTCGCGCTCCAGTGGTGGCTCCAGCAGTAACGCTTTGAATCAGTTGTCCCAAGTGGGGATGGCTGGGCGGAAAGGACCGTTGTGTTACAGAGATAGCTGGGATGAACCATGAGCAGACGTGTGCCCAGCCCAACAGCACCACCACATGGTGTACCCAAGGGCACACACCGACTGACCCCCACGCACAGACACGGGCACTCATATGCAGACATGTGAAGACTCGTGACCCTGTGGCGGTACCTGTGTGTGTGCACACAAGTACATGCACCATGCTCATGTTGGGGTCCGGCCTGCCCTCATTTGCATGCCCCCCTCAGGCCCACAGGCACACTGGCTCAGCAGGGAGAGGCTGCTTCTGCAGGAGGGATCAAAGGCATCTGCTCGGGCTGCATATTTAAGGAGTCCCTGCTGCTCGCTGGTAGCTCTCAAGCTGAGCCCCCTGCCTAGCCAAAGCCCCACTCTGGGAAATGCCTCCCCCCGCCAACCCCACCCCAGGGGAAAGGCCTGGAATCTAATCACTTACTTCCTCAAGCCATTTAGGAAGGACCCAGAAACAAGTCCTGGGCAGCATGGAAGAGCCCCTGGGCCCCCAGCTCCAGAGGCCAGGGCTAGGGTCCGGGCTATGGGGTGGAGCAGAGGAACCCTCCTGGGACAGCCAGGCTCAGTCCCAGGGAAGGAAGGACTGGCACTGCCCCTTCACCCAGGGCTCGTATTTCCTCTTGAGGACCACTCCTGCTGCCCAGACTTGATGTCGGGTTTCAGTCTTTGTGAAAAGTCCCAGACAGGGAGCTGAACCCCAGGTCACAGTCCTGGCTTTGCCACAAACTCATTTGGACCAGTCACTTTGCCCTTGGCCCTCAGTTTCCTAGAGAAGTAGAAATTTAGAGCTACTAGAAACCATCCAATCTAGGAATGGCGAACACCTGGCACACCTGCTGTCGCCCGACCCCCTCCACGCCACGGGAGGCGTCCCTGGCCTGCCACAGCACCACAGTAGCCAAGGCCAAATGCAGCCTCGGAATACTTTTGCACAAAATACTCTTTGTTGAGTTACTAATTCATCAAAGTAGACTCACGAGAGGAAATCTATCACCAGCCCTGATCTAACCCTAGGACTTCTCTAAATTGATGAAGAAAATGAGAGGAAAAACACTTCTCCTAATCTCCCTGAAGAGAACAGGAGGTCGAAACAGGGGAAGCCACAGCCCTGGCCTCCCCTTCCCCACCCCTGTTTTTATCCAAAAAAAGACAAGCTGGTTTCATCTTGTTTGCAACTTCGGATCAATTGGCAAGAGTTGAACAAAACGCCGTGTTGAGAAGACTCCTCACGATCGTGCCCGGGCTCAGTAGGAAAGGGTATCATGATCAATCACCAACATCTGCCACCAGCACAGGTGTGCGGAGCCGGCCCCAGGCCTCATTCTAGCCGTGTTTACACTGAGGGTGAATGATACACTTTGCTACACATGCAGGATGATAATCCCCACCCGCCTGTGAAAAGAATCCGTGGGACACCTAGGTGGCTCAGTCGGTTAAGCGTTGGACTCTTGATTTCAGCTCAGGTCATGATCCCAGGGTTGTGGGCTCGAGCCCCCACATGGAGCTCTGCGCTGGGTGTGGAGCCTGCAAAGACTCTCTCTTTCCCTCTGCCCCTCTCTCCGAATATATGCACTTGTGCGACCTCTCTCTCCTTCTCTAAAACAAAAAGAAAAAAGAAAAGGCCACTGCTCTGTAATAAGTAATGCAAAACAAACAGAGTTTTGCATTTGGGTGGGGGGATGGGTAATGTAGGTGATGGGAAAAAAAGCCGCGGAGGAGATGAAGTCCTGGGCTCAGCAGGCAGCCAGCATTCTCTTATTGCCCTGGGGATCCTGCAAAGGTCTGTTTCTATTGCTGATTCAGTTTGCCCATGAGAAAAAAAAATGCACGTAGTATCCATACTGTCGGGTTCCTTTATGCAATAATAATACTGAAACCTTCACACAATAATAATAATACAATAATAACAATTTATTGAGCATCTCCTATGCATCAGGTACTATGCTTGGGTCTTTACACAAAGTGTGTTCAATTCTCTCAACATCGCTGCAAGCTAGGGTGTGTACTCCCACTTTACAGATAAAGAAATGGACACTTAGAGAATGGAGGTGACTTGCCCAGTATCATTCAGGTAGCAGAATGGTAGGATCTGAGCCTATATCTGGACACCAAAGCCTTTCTTCTTCGTATCAGATATATTTTGAATCAAAATAAAAGAAAACATGAGCTCTATGAGTAAGAATTCCACACAGCTTTGAGATGGGAGCAAAACAATGGGAGAGTGGTACCCACACATCCTAATAGCATTTTTCCCATCCCTCCCTTCTCAAATTGTGTGTCTACTTTTTTCTCAAATTTAAAGCTCATGCATGGGTACCACTCAAATTTCTAGGTTTTGGTAAACATGCTATGAAAGTTTTATTTAAACTACTAAATGCTGTTTATTAAGACTTTCATTCTCTTTTATTTTTTTACCACAAAAGCATTAAGCCACCAATGAAAAAAATACAAATAAACATACAGGAAAAAAATAAGAAATACTCCCAATTTCCTAAATGCCCTCCCCCCAAAATAGACATTGTTAATACTTCAGGATACAGGCAGAGATATATTCCAAGACCCCTGGTAGATGCTGAAAACCACAGATAGTACCAGACCCTGTACAATGACATTTCTCCTATGTATATACATACATATTTATGACAAAGTTTGATTTATAAATTATGCACAGATTCATAACAATAAGTAATAATAAAATAGAAAAATTATAACAACGTACTGTAATAAGTTGTATGAATGTGGTCACTCTTTCAAAATATCTTATTCTGTACTCACCCTTCTTCTTGCGATGACATGGGATGATAGAGGCCTGCGTGACTGAGGTGAAGTGAGGTGAATGACGTAGACATTGTGATGTAGTGTTAGGTGACTATGATGTTCTGACTGTATGTCAGAAGGAGGATCCTCTGCTTCCAGACCAAGATTGACCATAGGTAACTGAAACTGTGGAAAGCAAAATCACAGATAAGGGGGGGGGGGGTGGCTGTATAACCTTGCAGAATTTTTCCGTATATACTTTGTATTGCGGCATGAATACATCATGTAAACAATCTATTTTTATTATCTGCCTTTTCCTTCATGATCCCTCATTTTGTCACCTACTGCATTACTTATTTTTTTGAGAAAGAAAGAAGTGAGCAGTGGGGAGGAGGGGGGAGAGAATGTCAAGCAGTCTTCCTGCTGAGTGCAGAGCCTACTGCAGGGCTCAATCTCAGCATCCTGACATCATGACCTGAGCTGAAATCAAAAGTCGGATGCTTAACCCACTGAGCCACCCAGGCACCCCCAATCTACGACATCACTTTAACTGACTGGTGAACAGTGCAGTATGTGGACATTTTACTTAACCAATAACTATTATTGGACATTTAGGTTCTTTTCAATTAAATGTTATCATCGTAAAAAATATTATAACTAAATCTTTGCACATCTTCATGGTAGGTAATTCCTAGAATTTGAGGGTCAAATATATGAATACTTTGAGGATATAATCCAAATTGCCCTCGAGAAAAATTTCTATCAATGTACCAATTCTACAGCTTCTCCAGATCTTGGCCAATACTGGACATTTTAGTTTGAAATTTGACTGCTTCTTAACACTTGTGAACATGAAGACAGAGGGATGCACTTTGGAGGGGATCCCATGGGGCACCCCATGGGACAAAGGCGTTGACTGTGAAAGTGGACATGTTGATTTATTTAAGTGGACATGTGTTAGCATCACTTGAAAAGAAGGCACCAATATACCAGATCATGTGAGGACACTTCATCATGCAAGAGTACTGCACAGACCCAGATATTACATACTGTGGAGTGCTGCCTCCTGAGCCAGAGAGCAAGGAAGGGGACCTAAACCATGTCTGTCTCTGCAACCTACCAAAGCCTCATGTGGAGCCCTGCACACAGGTGATATCTCCGAATCTACTGTCTTCATTTCTGTCAGGTATGAGATCATTGGTGGTTGAAGCATCCAGCCTGAGGTTCCCCCTAGAAAAACTAGGAAGGAGATGAGTTGGCTTAAGGAAGCAAGCATAGAGTTTGCATTTAGGAGTTCTGAGTTCACATCCTGGGTCCCCTGCTTATTTTGGGCAAATTCCTCAACGTCTCTAAATCTATTCTGGGAAAAAAAAGGGACATGACTACAACTCCACAAGGCTAGGTTAATTAATTAATAAGGTAATACAAGCGAGGAAGCCTTGCAAAAGGCAAACATTGTACTCATGTTTCTTGGACTCTCATCAAACTCTGAGGGTTGCTTTATAGATGTCCCTCACTAGGGCAAAAATGCAAATTCAGAATTAATTGCTTCAAACTTTTATCCTCCTTCTAAAGATCCCAATAGGGCAGCACCGATGGCTCAGTGGTTTAGCGCCACCTTCAGCCCAGGACGTGATCCTGGAGTCCCAGGATTGAGTCTCCCGTCAGGCTTCCTGCATGGGACCTGCTTCTCCCTCTGCCTGTGTCTTTCTCTGTCTCTCTCTGTCTCTCATGAGTAAATAAAATCTTAAAAAAAAAATAAAGATACCAATAAATCAGGGTTAGGGTGTAGGCAAACTTATTTGAAATCCTAGCTTTACCACTCTTTAGCTCTGTGATCTTGGGAAAATAACCTAAATATTCTGAATCTCAAGTCTCCTTGACTATAACATGAGGATCATAACGGTGCCAACTTCACAATGGAAATCATGTACCTTGTGTGAGGCCCAAAGGAGATAATATATACATAAGTGACCCAGGCTGGATGTACAGCAGGAACTCAAGAAATACCTCCTTTTCTCCAACGACAATAAGTAGGACCTTCCTACCAATGAACTTCAGCCCCCTGTCATTTTTCTTGTGTTACATATCACCCCAAACTTTCTGGCTTGAAATAGCAGCCATGCATTTAGCTCAAAGCTCTATGGGTCAGCACTCGGGCTAGGATCTGCTGGCTAATTCTTCTAGGCCTCTGCTGGGCTCATCCATGTGGCTGCAGTCAGCGAGCAGTGAATGGCCTCACTCGCATGTCTGGCAATTGGCTGTGCATCAGCAGGGGTAAAGAATATCACGGGGCCGTGGGTCTCATCTTCCAGCAGGCTATTCGGGGCTCATGCACATGATGGCAAGTGTATATTTCCAAAAGTAGCAAGAGGGAACGTCACTGTGCATGGGATTACTTATGCCTCTGTGGCCAAAGCCAATGGCCATTCCTGGGCTCAAAGTGTGGAGAAATAGGCCTTGTTTCTGGTTAGGAAGAGCTCCAATGTCCTGTTGCATGGGGGTGTACATACTGGGGTGGGAAGAATCCATGACCATTTTTGCTATTTACCCCAGAGACAAGTGCTTCTTCCGTGGCTGTCTATACCCTATGACCCAGCTGCTCACACAGAAAGTCAATCTCCTCCATGAATGTCAGGAAAGTCTTCCATAACTTTGCCAGCATTCCCACAAATCAGTGCCACGATGGTGCCATGATCTCCAGCCTAGAAGCCTGCAAGCAGGAGACAGAGACAAAAGAACAAATGCTTAAATTATCTGATGAATGTCAGATACATTAAACTAATTTATGTAATAATGTAAGCACAGTGATGGGAAGGTAATATGAGAGACATAAATTATACATTATTATTGTCAGTTCTAGCACTTATCTTAGTAGCGTGTCAAAATACATCCTGATACGTTAGCATTTATAGAAATGAACAAGTGCTTGTGCTCAGGGATCTGGCAGTGAGAAGCTGGGTGTCATTTGCATGTATGCACCCACCCAGCCATCATTGTCTTTCCCTGGAATGATAAGGTAATGAGACGAGGGTGCCCAGGGTTCTTAACTTCCCTAGAGAGAGCCTGGGGCTCAGATCCCCCCCTGCCCCGGCATGTGTTCCGGGGTATGGTCGGAGTGGGAGGCCTGAGAAGGCACGGCCTTGGGTCAGACTGACAACTTACCAGCTCTTTGATCCAAGTCATTTCACCTCCCCAAACCAGTGTTCACATCTGTGAAATGGGAATGATAAACCTACCCTCAAAAGATGGCCATAAGGATAAAATGATATCACCTTGTTTTTCTTCTCACTGAGGCACCTTCTGGTGCAATAAGAGATGTAGCTGAAGCAATCTTAGACATCGGGAGTCTGGAGGAAAACCATCCTGCCCATGGGAAGCACAGTCAATGACTGCCTGACCATGGTTTTGTCTATTTTCCTTCTCTCCACAAGATACTTTCTGATGTCCCCCGTTTCCCGTTGTGTTATGGCCAAACTAGAATTCTCATGCGCTGAGTACAACACCAGAGTGTAACACTGATAGCAACCTCCTAGGGCTGGCAAGTTCTTCAGGGAAATATGGGTTAGCCTTGGACACAACCAGGGCCTGGGCTCTGAGGCTGATGAGACTCAGGGTCTGAGAGACTCAGAAGTGTCCAGACACTAAAGGAACCGGTAAGTAGGACAACTCCTACTGGGAAACACGGCCCCGGGGAGGGGAATCCAGTATAGAGGGTCAGGTGAGTGGGCAACCATCCTCAGGAGGGACGACCTAAGGATGATAGCCCATCCCAAGGGAGTCCATGGTGGGCCTCAGCTAAGCCAAAGCCAAGCTCTGAGCGTAGACAACCCCAGGGGAGGGGAACTGAAAGGAGGGACAGATAGACGCTTAGCAGAGAGCCCAGGCAGAGCACCTTGTACAGGCCCCAGAAGCTTATCACGTCTAGCAAGTAGAGGTGAACCAAAGCCGTTTCAGTCGTGCCTGCCCAGTGTACCCTCTGGTTGGATGCACAAGCAGGCTGAATCGACACAAGGGGGGACACAAGGACCCTGAGACCAGATGTGAGAAGTTGGAGATGCAGAATCCAGAGGCAGGGGGGCAGCGATGGCCCTGGGGCTGGAATTTGGGGATTGAGCTCTTTCTCCTTCTCCTTTCTTAAGAGCCCCATGGCCTGGGTCTAGTGTTCTTCCCATGGTTCACACCCAGGCAAGTCCAGGTTCCCGTCTCCGCTTCTCTATTCTGAACGGCAGCCAAAAGGCCTGGCCACTTAGCCCATTTCCCTTGTGGATCGGCCGCCTCCCCAGGGCTGGGACTAGAGCAGGGCAGGCGGGGGGCCCGGAGCACGACCTATAAGGAGGTGCTCCCTCTCTGGTGTGTGCAGGTGGAGGCCCTTCGGTGTTGCACCCTGCTTTCTTCCCTTGCCTCCCCCAAGTCCTGGCCCTGAAACTCCACCCACCCCCAGGCCTGTGTGAGCAGTTCTGGGGTGGCAGCAAGGAGCAGACATGGAAGGCAATTCTCCGTGCTGCAGCATGCTCTACCCTAACAGGCCACACTGGGAAGAGGAGAGCCACTCGGATCCCTACCCAGACAGGAACACCTTACCTAGGTCCCTTATTGTCCCTAGGGTAATAAGCAGAGAAATTTATGCATAAATCCAGGCTGTTACTCCCCCGTCCCAAGGGCCTCCATGTCAACCCCATCACCCATGGAATAACAGCCAACAGCCTTAACTTAGTGGTCAAGGTCACTGTCTGTCCCAGCTTTTAGCGTACTCTTTTGCGACCACTTACAGTATGACTGGACTGGATATTGAGCATCTCCAGGGAAGACATTACCTTCCTTCCCAGTGCCTGGTTCAACTCATCCAGTGAGTTACTGAGCACCTGTCCTGTGTGGGTGCTGCGCCAGGTGCTGGGTAGACCACAGAAACCGCCACGGACCAAGGCCCTACTTTCATGGCGCTTGTATCCCATTTGGGAGATACAAACAGAATACAAATGAAATATATAATACCAAAAAAAAAAAGAGAAAGAAATATATAACACACCACATGTACATGTGCCGTCTTAAATATAACACTCTTATTGACAGAAGACAGACTTCCTTTGGTTGAATGGATTCTGCTTGCTGCCGCCAGTCCGACCCGTGACTTTCAACTACAGCAGGTGTCAGCAAACCACATCCCCAGGCCAAGGATGTCCCCCACCCCCGAACCATCTCCTGCTTTTATAAATAAAGTTTTATTGGAGCAGAGCAACTCCTATTTGTTCACCTACCATCTGTGACTGTTTCCACACGACAATGGGAGGGCGAGCGTTGTGACATAGACCATATGTCTCCTACAGAAAACGTGTGCTGACCTCCGAATTAGAGAATCACACGATATAATGCGTGGTCAACTGCAGCCTGCTGTGTGAACAGACCCTAAATGCTATGGTAAAGGCTCTCTGGGTCATTCCCTTCCTCTGCAGTAGGGACAGGGCTTTCCTCCACTCCACCGTCCTAGGCACCGTGTTGGCAAGTGATCACAGATCCCTCACTTCCCGAGGGGGCACGAAGGTGGAGGTGGAGGTGCCCACCATCCCCGGCTGGTGGGGAGGCCAAGCCTCTTTTCATCTGATCTACAACCCCCCTGACACCCAACCAGCAATATCATTTTCCCCATCTCCCTGCAAAGCCAAGCAACTTTGCCCACCCATTTGCCATTCGACAAAGTCTTTTAAACAGATGACTTTTAATAAGTTAATCCATTCATTGTCTGGAGCTCTGAAAACTGACATAAAAGCACAATGACGCCTAATTAAACTTGTTCTGTGAAAACTAATTTGTCAAACCCAGAAGCACAGTTCATAGATAAATGCTAATATTTGAAAGTCAAATTAAAGTTGAAAAGGTTTGTAATAACAGTTAATTAACTCTTGTTTTGTTTTCCTTCACTGCAAACTGGAACCAACTGCATTGCGGGCGCCTCTTTAACATTTTGGACCACAAAGATAAAATTCAAAGCTTTGAGATACGCCTTTGATGTTGGTATTCTCTGCAGATTCGATATTATTTTAAGTCTCTTTGTTTAAAAATTCATTTTTATTATCCCTGCATGAAATGCATGGCAATTCCCCAAATAACGAGCCATCAGTGCAATTAACATCGTCGATCGACACCAGCGTCCTGATAATTAATACAGACGCGCTGCCTCCCCAGCGAGAACTGTGAGGGCTTGATTTTTCAGAGCAACTGTTCATTTACAGACTCAGCTTCAACCTAATGAAAATGGATTGTGAAACTTTAATGAACAAGACTTTGCTGTCATAATAATAAAGACTTTGAAACAACGCGGAGGCCTCCATAGCAAGCGTCTGGCGCTGTGCTTGTTGCTACGGTACATCAAACCAATTAAGCCGTATGATGAATATTTACACCGAGGTTTTTTTCAACTCTATGACATAAGATAAACTCGTAAAAGTGAGCATTAATTCTGCATCAACAGTTTCTGACATTACATCGCAGCAAAGATGCATCCGCCCAGCCAAAAGGCTGTGTCTGCCCACCTCTGTTTTGTCTTAATAAATGTCAACAAAGGATTAGAACGTTCTGAAAATCCAATTTGCATGTGCAGGTTGTGAGTAAAAGTGCAAAGAAAATATCTTCCTTGAGGTGTGTGTGTGTGTGCGTGTGTGTGTTTTGCTGGTGGGTATGATAGTACCCAGGTGGGCCTGTTCTCTATGTTTGCATCTCTGTGCCTGGGGGAGTGTGTGTCTACCTTATGCGCATGGATCTGGGGTGGCGGGGGAGTCGGGGTAACCGTGCATAAACTCATTCCTCTGTGCATATTTCATATTTGCGTACACAATTTTATCTTTAAGAATGTACATGTGGGAATGATTTTGTGGGCTTGTTTGGGTTTATATGACTATTCCATGATTTTAATTGAGCATCTATTATACTGGGCAATGTGAAGTTACAGTGGTCATAAAATCTCTAAAAGCATCTCTACTCAAGGGACTATGGTCTGGGGTGCGGGGGCGGGGGGCACTCTCTATACGTCAATTACTATCCAATCACAGCAAAGCATGTTAAGTGCTAAGATGGAGAAAGGAAAGAGTATTTGGGGTGTGTATAGCAGGGGCACAGAACATAAATGAAGGGCAATTAGGAAAGACTTTTCGGAAGAAGAGGAGCTTCAACTGGACTTGAAGATGAGGAGGAGTTAACCAGGCAAAGAAAAGGAGCCAGAGGAAGAAGCTGTACCTGAATGTCTTTGTGCGCATGTATGTACTCGTGCATGGCAGTTGGATTTTGTCTGGGGTCTGTGTGCCTGCGCCTGTGTGTGTGCTTTGAGAAACACATGTGTGCATGTCCTTCTGTATGCCCAGGCCTCCGTGTCTGAGAATCATAGCACTCCGTGGCAGGAAATATCTCAAAACCAGACACCACTCTTCTAGATTGTAAATGAGGCAACCAGAGAGCAAAGGGCCATGACTTTGGAAGGCTTAGGGCAGGAACTCGGTTTAAAGAACTGTTACTGACATTTCTACTCTAACCCAAGTCTGCAAATCAAGCTCTCACATACCCATGACTGCCAGAGGTTCATATTTACAGAGGCACAGAACTTCCCAGAGGCTAATGGAAGACGGATTTACCCTCTGATTTTACGCACAAGCTCAGTAGCTTAGGAATTTTCAGGTCAGGGGTCTCCAAACAACCTTATACTAGAAGGAAGAGTATCAGCCATATGCAAGTCAACCAAGTCCAGTCACTTCTGAACCTAGCTGTATTTCAGCGATACATAATCGTGCACATGTGTATGGACACAAAAGCACACCTCCTGACACTAGTATGGTTAAAATACGGAGTCAAGAAGTTAGCGTTGCTCCACGGCTGCCTCTGTACTTCTCAGACAAGCTGCATCAGAGCAGTGTAAGATTCCACAGTTTGTTTTCCAGTTGGACAATAGGTCATTACTTACACTCTGTGGGTCCAGAGCACATCCAGGTACAAGGAAGAAAGTAATCAAGATGGGAACTGGCCAAATGAGCTGTCACAAACCCATGTATTTTATCCATGGGGAGCCCTCTGGCATGTGGAAACACATTTTACTCACAAAATTCTTGGATGTTGTTTATCCCAAGCTACAGAAGGCGAGAGGCGGTCAATTAAAATTGTAGAGAAAACTACAATTCAGAGATGCATCAACAGGAATGATGAGGTAGAAATTGGTTCTGGTTCCATTTATCATGGTGGCAAACAGTCCTACCTATCTTCCCAGGAGTATGTCTGAGTACTGGTTGGTACTCCCCTAATGATGATCCCGAGCTCCTAGGACGAGGTTAAATCATAGACTAAAGAAAGACACTGCTAAAGAAAGACACTAAGATCTGTAGCTAAATATTTTTTTTTTTTAGATTTGAATACTTAAAGGGTTGGCACTTAGCTATCCAGAAAGTTCAACTAAAGAAAGACACTAAGATCCGTAGCTAAATAATTTTTTTTAAAGATTTGAATACTTAAAGAGTTAGCTCTAGGCTATCCAGAAAGCTCAGCTATCCAGGTTCAGATTCACTAGCATATACTGAGTGCCAACTAGGCATTGGGCTAGATATTTCCACTAGCTGATCTCATAGAGTCCTTATCAGAATCCTAAGCAGAATTTACTGTCCTCATTTTAGAGATGAGGAAATTGAAGCAGAGAGAATGGGGTTGTAAAGGGCAGGGTCTCTTCTTTTGGTTCTCGCTTTTTCTACTTCCCAATATGTCTTCCGGAACAAGAAATTGCCCCAGGGTTCCAGAAACATGAGGTCTTACAACAGATGCTTACAACGTCCCCATACATCAATCAGCAGGCAATGGCATCACTATTCGGAAGGCCCTCTTCTCTTGGCATTACCCAAATCCTCTGTCAGCATCATAGTCCCAGCTTGGCATCCTTTTCAGGAGGGGCAGAAATAGAGACTTCTTGAAGAAAGCTATTAGTTTACTTGGACTGATGCATGAGAGGACGCAGACCCACTTGACACACCAAAAGGGCTTGGGGAAAGGAAAGTGACGTTTATGCTTTCCCCCTGTGCTCTCTCATTTAGTCTGCACCACCTCCTTGTAAACATGT
Organism: Vulpes vulpes; assembly: GCF_048418805.1. Lineage (NCBI taxonomy): Eukaryota > Metazoa > Chordata > Mammalia > Carnivora > Canidae > Vulpes > Vulpes vulpes. The sequence continues at coordinate 11,630,888 of NC_132790.1, forward strand.
ACATCCATAATCTGCATATTACAGAATTCACTGTGCTGTGCCAGGCACCACACAGGCATTATCTCTACTCTTTATGATGCAGCAAGTGGGGAACAAGACCCCAAGAAATCTGAGATGCAGAGAGGTCTAGAAAGTTGCCCAAAGTTGGAAAACATGAGTGTAGTGTTGAGATTTGAATGTAGGATGTCTGCCTCAAAGTCCAGTATTGTTTCCCTTGTTATGCTCCCTCTGATAATAAATCCCTGGGCCCAAAGGGGTTAGCACATCTGCAAAGGTCCTTCCAGTTTGGGGTTCATGATATAGAAAAAAGGGTTGATTGCCTTTTATCAGGACTATGGGGGGAGGGGCAGTTCAGCTCCCTTAGACTGGAGTCTCCTGAGTCTTAGAGAGTGTAGAGAGAAGACCTAGTTCTGTGCTTCCTGAAGGCAAAAGGGCTCATCATCCAGCCTGGAGACTTAAGACAGAGACTCCCAGGGATCTGTGGACCTCAAGAATCATCTTGTCCAATCTCTTTGCAATATCTCAAAGGCCTGTTTAAAAAAACTATCAGTGTTCAGGTGCCTGGCTGGCTCGGTCAGTGGAGCATGTGACTCTTGATCTCACGATTGCAGGTTTGAACCACAGGCTGGGTGTAGGGATTACTTAAATCCTTAAAAATAAAACCTTTTTAAAAACCAAAAAAAACTATCGGTATCTGCAAATTTATCTCAATGAGGTTCATTCTATTTTATAGAGAGTTATTATTCTATAGAATTAAAATCTGTCTCTAGAGTTTTCACCCACTTGTCCAACACTGAGTCAGTCTTTCCTCCATGGGACCTCTTTTCTATTCAAAGAGTGGAAGCAGTGGAAAGACATAGACCCCTTTTTAGGATGCATATCTGGGGTCTGTTGGTTTCCATTCTCATTGAGCTTCAGTGGATCTCAGACTTGCAGACCACCAGGTAGTCAGGCTGGTGCTGAGCACTTGGATGATCTGAGTGGCCGTCTCTGCAGCCAGGCTGAAGGAGGAGAGTATGCTCTGGTCAGGCTCCAACCTCTAGAGCCTCTGCTTATCAGACCTTCCAGGAAAATCTCATCCCACAAGGCCACCTCTTCATCCTCAACATTGGGGTCCAGGACCCTTGTGAACCATCACTCCTAGGGACCTAAACATAAGTTGAGTGCTTAGCAAAGTACCTGGGGAGGAGCCCACTGAGTATAACATGGTACTAGTATTATCATCATTGTTACCTGGCAATAGTATCCGAGGGTAATTAGCAGGGGCAGGAACTAAGGCTCACAGAAGGCCCTACAGTGCTTTAATGAACATAAATTGTGCTGATAAGGAAGTCTGGGTTCTAATTATAGTTCTGCCACTAAAGATGAGGAAGAGGAGGAGGAAGAGAGAGATCTTGATAATAAGGGCCACAAGAGCAAGCGCCATTTCTACCATGCTCATAACCATCAGGCACATTGAATTGAATGCTTGCAACAAACATGTGAGGATTTATTTACCCCCCCCCCCTCCATTTTACAGATGAGGAAACTGAGGTCTTAAGAAGTTAAATACCTTGCCAAGGTCACATAACTGGTAAGCAATGGGATTAGAATGTCAGTGGTCCAAGAGTCCTTGAGCCCTTGCTATTAACCACTCTGTGATATTTCCTGTTACTAATTTGCTGTGTGAGTTTGGGTAAGACACTTCCCCATCCTGGGCCTTAATTCTTCATTGCCCTGGGTTTTCATAGCTCCACTAAGCCAAAGAATTGACTTGAGAAAGACAGTGGAGGTTCCTGGGGAAGCCAAATCTCCCCCACTGGGCATGCCAAGCTCCACCTTCCTGCATATGAATTCCCTCTTGGCTGCCAGGGCAGCTCTCAGGCTCATCTGAACATGCAAATCAGAATTAATTATTCAAGACTGGGTCTACTTTGCATACCAATTCCATTTTCTTCTGTGTGGGAAGGTTCTCACCCCTTTTAACAGTTTAGAATAATGTGCATCAGACCTCAAAAATGAAAACAAAAGTTAAAAAAAAAAACTGGAGGAAGAGGGGATAAATTGGTTTCTTTTACTGGTTGTTCTCCTTGGCCAGGGCTGGAGAACCAGAGGCTGGAAACCAGAGGGCAGAGGCGTCTGCAGGATGGGATGCTCTCTATCATTAATGGTAGACAAAGGGTTCGTGAATTTCCGGATCATGTATATCTTTGAGAATCTGATGAAAACTACGGAGTCTGTCTTCCAAAAAAAAAAAAAAAGCAAATCTACAAAAATTGACATACAACTATGGAGTGTTCAGGGGTTCAGCTCTGAACACTGATTAGGAAGACAGGAATGGCTCAAATCAGAAATATTGTGGAGATGAAGGAACCCATGGAGTTCCTGGGCATGCAGGTATGTCAGTGAGAGTTAAGGGAGATGCCAGAGACCGTGGCCCCCAACCTAGCCCAGCACAGTTTACCTGACATGCCTAACACCCCTGTGTCCTTCGCTGAGACCAAAGCCAACAAGGCCCATGTCCAGGCAGCAGAGCCTTGATTGGCTCACAGGGGAGTATGTACTTAAAGGAAGATATCTCCAACCACATTTCTGCAGAAGATATAAAAATAGTATTTATAAACTATGCTATTGTATATGATCATAACTATAAAACTCACCACACAGAAACAAAGATGAAAAGAAAATAAATGAAACTTTAGTGGAAGTTATTGTTGAGTATACCAACGGGTAATGTTTTTCTTTTTTGCTGATTTCTATATTTTTCTGTGTTTTTCTTTTTATGAAAAGTTTTGCCTTATGAGGGAAAACACAAAAAACTTACACAAAAAACTACAAAGGAAGACAAGTCAGTGGCCCATGATTAGTCTCTGCCAACAGGGACAGTAGACATGTGGACAAGTGGACAGTAACATGATATCAACAAGTAAATAATAAAAGTTGGATTAACACACAGGAATGGCTCTGATGGTCTGAATGCAAGCAGAGAAAAGAAAGCCGACCAGAGGAGAAACAGAAGGATGAACTGGGAGCTCAGAGAGAAGCAGAGAGCAGAGCCTACCCTACCACTCCTCCCCTGAAAAAGAGAGAGAGAAAAAAATCCCACCCTGGCTCCTGACTCCCTCGGGGGACCCTACTGAGTTCTGTGACACAGCTTTAATCTTTCCACTCAATCCTATTCTTGCCTCGGCTGGCTTGAGTGGGCTTGGTCTCACGTAACCAAATAGTACCTAAGACAGCGTGAAGCTGAGCAGAACAAGTGTGTCGACTCTATGATTGAGTGTCCGTGACATCTGAGTGAGTGTGGGTGACATCTGAGAAATTATGTGTAACATCTGCATGGGTGTGTTTGTGTAACAGGCTGAGTGTGTGTAACATCCAAGCGTTTGTGACATCTTGAGAGTGTGTGTGTGTGTGAGATCAAAGTAAGTGTATGTAGCACTGGAATAAGTATGCATAGTTAGCTGGAGTCAATAAATGTTTAAATCTGTGACCTGTCAGTTGTAATTTCTATCAATTTCCCCTCCACAATCTGGGCTTATACTCAGCCCGAGGGTCTCATCTTTGCAAATCTCACCTGGGGCCAGTGCAGACTTTCTCTGGATGCTTTTCTGCTCAGATCCATAGGCCTGTGGAAAGAAGTCATGTTCACCCCCTCCCTGCTCTTCAGGCAATGTCAGCTGATTCTTTGCAACTCCTTTGGACAACTGGCTCAGGGCCAAGGGGAAGGTCCCCCTCGATCTAAGCAAAAGGGCAGGATCTCATCCGATGCTCAAAACAAACTTGGGTCGTCATCAGGACAGAGATGGTGATTCTTACGTCACAGGTAATTAAAACTGAGATCCACAGTGATGAAAACACTTGTCCAAGTCACATTGGTCAGAAGAAGTCAGGATTTGAACTCAGTTCTCCTGACTCTAGAGCCTGTATCCTTCCTAGAATGTCACACCCCTCGCAGCTAGACTATGCAGATGTCATAATCATTTTTTCTTTACCTGTTCACTTCCTGTCTCCCATCAAGAACCCCAAGATGGGCATCTGTTGCAACACAGAGTCTATGGTAGCAGGAGTGACTTCACTTGCCGGTGGCTTTCAACTCCCTGAGGTAGGGATTGGCTTAGGGAGAAAGGGCATTGAGCCTAAAAATGTACAAACCTAAACCTGAACAGTGCTGGAAGGGTAGATTCCTTCTGCTGGTTTCTTGGGATTGATCCTGTTTGGAGAACTGATGACATGGAATTGTTACATCACAAAGCCCCACTAGAAGTGTTTCATCAAGCTGAAGCTGAATCCAGAAAGCCCAGAAGATTCAGCCCACTTGGATACTTACTATAGCAGGGGTATGTTTCTAAAGCTTGACTGGGAAAGACTCTAGCAGCATCCAAATGATGCTAAGAAGGCATTTCACTTGGCCAAGGCCTAGAAGGAGAATGCATCATTTCATCAAGGGCTGAGGCTACCGGGGTCTGTGGCACTGGGGGGCTGACCTTGTTTTCATGCTGCTTCCTTCTCTGTTGGTCCAATGAGACCTGCCCAGCCCCTGGGGCTATCTGCAGTGACCAGTGAAATTGTGTGGTTAACTCCTATTCCGTTCCTCAAACTATGTCCACCTTTCCAAGATCTAAATTCCTCCAACTGAGCTTGAAATTTCAATGGGATGTGCCATCTGGAGGGAAACTTCTGGTTCTAATCCCATCCACCCCTAGGGATAAGACGAGCAGTATCTTTCCTTGACACTTCGCTGTGAGTAAATCCATCAGAGCCTTTCTCAAGAGCAGGATTTTAAGGGAAGCATGTGGGGAGCATAAAAGGGACCTGGCTAAGGTGCAGGAGAGGTGGAGAATGTGAAAACACAAAGACTGCAAGCTGCAAATCCAGCAAACTGTACCTACACCACAATCTGCAGAAGGCCTATCCACTCACACTCCAAGTGGAGGTCTTTGTCTCTGAGCACTGATGAGATGATTTCTGCATGTTGCACACAGTTGGGAGCACTTGACATCCATGAACTCTCTTCATCTCTTTTCCCTGCAGTTGTTGGGCTCGCCAGTTTGCACCAATAAAGTAATTCGCGGGCTGAAAGATGAACAAAATGGCCAAGACGGAGAGCTGTGAGGTGTGATGGTGACTCATTGAAAAGGAAGAGAGTGGCCCAGGGGTGTCCCTGACACAAGTTCTGAGAAGATTTTTTTCTGCCCATATTCTCCATAAGCTATTTTCAGTGGATCAATTTTTATCCTGGCTGTCTTTTCCCTACTTGGCTAGGAAACCATTACATGAAAAATGGTAGATTTCTATTAGAAATAGAAGGCGAAATCACAAGCACCACTATTAATGAGGTGATTTAAAAATATATATATTCAATCAAGTGTAATTGGGGCTGAACATAGTAAGTCATGGAAAATTATAAGCTCTGCCCACTGTAGGGCATGACTGACTATTAAAATCTTTTTCACACCATTGCCTACAAAAAGCAGCTGGGCATCATGCCACCAGGGAGGTGGCAGCAGAATGGCCTCATTCCCTAAACAGGCTTGCAAAAAAAAAAAAAAAAAAAGAGGACAATCGGTTGGATTGCTGAATCAAACTTAACCCTTTTTGTGCCACATCAAGTGGGGTTTTGACAAAGAGCAGTCAAGAGTTAATGCTTCAAGAGCCAGCCAGGCAATGGTTTTTCATTGAAGAAACATTTGTTGAACACATTTGTTGAGTGCCCACTATGCCCTTTTGCATCTGAGTCATCCCATTTCCTTCAGTTGTCAAAACCAATCCCATTTTATTCACCTTTGTTCATAAAGGCTGAAACTGGTGTTCAGAGAAGCCAGGGTGGCACCCAAGATCACACAATCAACCTGTGGCAGAGCTGCAGTTGTACGTTTCGATTCTGCCCCCAGAGCTCTTGCCCACGGATACCGAGCTTCCTTGTTCTGCATCTCTAGCCATGGTTTGATAAAGACCAACAAACCTCAGTTAACTCAAACTCCTGGCATTTTCTTTAATGTTCCCCATTTTAGCTAGCGTTAAAGAAAACCACTCGATTTCAACCTTGGTAGTTGCTTAAGTTTAGAACCACATCTGGGCGTCTTTTCTGTATTGGCCGGTTCAAGGAACATGGTGAATTAGAGTCTCTCTAGGAAGGAACTATTTGCACAGACAATCTTTGAACATATTTCTCCCGACCCAGGACACGAGTGGGGGGTAGGAATCCCAGAATCCCTGAATGTCCAAGTTCTCCCAACTGGCTTTTGTCTTCCTGCCACTCCTTCCTTTTGTTCCACCCCCATCTTACAGATCAGGACCCAGAAGGAGGCAGGGACTTGGCTGACTTAGATATGGGCTGATCCTGATAGGAACCTTTTCTTTCTTATTAATAAGTCCATAAGATGAGGCTGCTTCATTGTGTTGTACTCCATATTTAAAAAAAAAAAAAAAAGGCAGAAGGAAAATAAAAATTGTAATTCAATGAAGAGTTGAAGTAGCCAGGATCTGTTTTGTCAAGTTTAGAGACTATGCTGTATGATGGAAAGAACTCTAAACCAACAACTCATTCACAAGGATTTCAGCCTCAAATTCACTACTGCATGTCTAACCATGGGACATTTATTTAACCTGAGTATCATTTTCTTCGACTTCAGGTGGAACTAATGATACTTACCCACTTCACAAGATGATTGTGAAGCTCAAAAACTGTAATGAGTATGAAAGTATTTGGAACATTTAGATGTGTCTTGTGCTTGCGACTTGGCCCAATAGAATCCCAACCTCTGATACATGTAATTGAAGCATTACCAGGACCATAAATGGAATAGCATGAAAAGAGCAAAGGCTTTGGGATCAGATTGGTGCTGGTTCAAATGTTGAATCTACCACTTGCTAGTTGAATGCCCTTGAACAAATTAATTATGCCAGCGGAGTCTCAGTTTTGAAAAACTAAGCCATTGAAAAGAGCAATACTTTTCTCACTGAGTTGTAGAAAGGACTACAATGGTGTGCCAGTAAATGTTTACCAGCTTTCTGAATGAAAAAAAAAAAAGCCCTGGTTTATAGGATTTGCTGGTTCCTGTGGTGTAACTACTCTCACCCCGGCCACTTCAAGTTGCCAATATGGCGTTGCTAGATGCCGAATGTGGGCACTTGGCTCTTGCAGGCCAGCCTGAGCGAGTGCCAGCCCACCTCTCATATTAGAGGAGTTAATGAATGTGAGGACCCGGGATAGCTTTCCCATTTACTGGGAAATCAACAAATGTACATTGACTTTATCTTGTTTGGGCCCTGTCCTCCAAATCCCAGAATCTGAGGCAGACACTGAGGCAAGCCCCAGAGGGAAAACCTATAAGCAGATTCATTCCTGGAGTAAAGGAAATGGAGGTGATAACCAATGGGAAGGAGCATCCTGGTGCTGAAGTGAGAACCAGATACCACAGGAAGATAACCAGCAGGAGAAAGGACTCCTTCCTCCAAGTCCTGGATAGGATGGATTGGAATTCTTACCCAGCCCAGCCTTGGTATCCAGAGCCTCTTCATTCCCCCATCACCTAGGTAACTGAGGCAGTGTGGGATTAGTTGCCTGGCAACGATGTCCACCTCTCTATCAGTATGTACACACCCACAGGAGCTCACCTCTGGTGACATTCCCTCCCCGCAGGCCACTGCCTGTCCCAACAACACAACTCTCTACTGCTACTCCCGGCCCCTGGCTACGCCGGGCCCAGGGCCCACTTAACCAGAGTATGTCAGTCCAGAAATCCATAAGCCTGCTTGTTCTCATAAAAGGAAAGCACCAGAGGCAAAGAGCCCAGATCAAGAGCCAGGGGCCTTGGAGTCCAGGCTCAGCAACTTTGGACAGGTTGCTTGACTTCTCTGAGTTTTTGTTTCTTCACCTCCCAAATGGAGATTTCCTTCTCACCTGTACAATCGGGATTTTTCTTTCATCTGCAAACTGAGGGATTATAACGCTCGCTAGGCCAATACACACAGTTGTCGTTAGTCTGTGTGTGAAGAGTCCTCTGACACACATCAAGTGCAAGGGGAGATGAGGTGATTATTAGAATCACCAGCCACGCTGGCATCCCATAGGCTTCCAGCCTCTCCAGAGTTCCCCAAAGCTAGGCTGAGGCCTTGGCACCAGGAGACCAAGGGATGAATGAAGCCAACCCTCTTCCAGGACAAAGCAGGTGACATGTTCTAATGGATTCTGAAGAGGGTTTGTGTTCCTGCCCTTAACCAGTGTAGAGCCATTTGTACAGGCCGCCCGGAAACCTGCCCAACAGCTCGGTCTCTCGGAGAGGAAAATTGGCAGCCCTGGGAAGTGAGCAGCTCTCAGGTTGGACTTGATTAGGGACCAATTTGGGCCTGTTAGCCGAGCCTCCAGTATCATCTCGGCCAATTACTGGCCCAGCCCGGCCTGCAGCTGGCTGCTCCTTCCAAGCTGGACACTTTTATTTCCAGCAGAGCTCTCTCTGCGCCTCAGGCAAGAGACCAGGGTGACTGTAGCCCATTAAAAAGATGGAGAGAGAAATAACTCACTCGGTAAGGTAACAGTGTGGGTGGGGCTTGAGCTGGAGCTTTAATTTAAAAAAAATCTCAATAAACAGTCTTATGCCTTGCGTGTAATAAGTATGGGAATTTATAAACTCTCCAGCTATGGGGCTCTGATGGCTATTAAACTTCGCGTCTGGCAGAGGAATTTTGGCCTTGTGGGCAAACTGTGTTCTCCACCTCTGCCAAGCCAAACAGGCTGGCAACAGGAGGGAGGCGGGAGGGACTCGCTGAGACTGCCCCCCAACCTTTTGAGAGCTTCTAGGGTCGGGTTGTCCCCCAAATAGCGCTGGCCCTCAGGAAAGCCATAATCTGCCAGAAGGAGTCTCCTCCCTGCCCCTTTCCCTGCCTCCGCAGGCACCTGGCACCCCCCCCCCAACCCCGCCTCCGCCAGCTAGAGCATGGCTCTCAGGAATGCAAGCAAGAAGGGTCAAATCTCCGAATCGCATGTGAGTTGCCTGCCCTCCCCGGGGCTGGTGTGGCCTGGGATGTCTAACAGCCCCCAATTTCCATCATGGCATTCAAAGCCCCCCACCCCAATCTGACCCTTGCTTACTTTGTTCCTTGCCACTCTCTGCTTCCCACTTTTCCTCCGTGCACTCTCTGTACCACCTCTTGCCTTTGGGCCTCTCCTCTGTTCCTTCGGCCTCAGTAGCCACTGCCTCCCTCTCTGGCCTGGCGTAGTCTTACGGTGCGGACTCTCTGGCCAACCCAGAGCAGACATCCCAGCTCACCAGCTGTTTCAGTTTGGGTAAGTTTAACCTGTTAATGCCTCAGGCTCCTCAACTACAGAGTGGAGATGATGACACCTACATCACAGGGCTATGGTGAGGGTTGAGTGTGTGTGTGCGTGCGTGTGTGTGTGTACACGCACTATATTTGGCACCCAGGACGCATCACATAGCTATTTGTTGTTATGAAAGTCAGCAAGGGGCACCTGTGTGGTTCAGTGGTTGAGCATCTGCCATTGGCTCCGGTCGTGATCCTGGGGTCCTGGGATCAAGTCCTGCATCAGGCTTCTTCCTCTGCCTGGGTCTCTGCCTCTCTCTCTCTCTCTCTCTCTCTCTGTGTGTGTGTGTGTGTGTGTGTGTCTCTTGTGAGTAAATAAATAAAATCTTAAAAAATAAAAAAATAAATAAACATCAGCAAACTGTGGCCTGCAGGCCTACTCCATCTACCTGTTTTCATAAACCAAGTGTTATTGGAGCACAGCCTCAGCCACACCCATTTGCTTATAGATTGTCTGAGATTGCTCCCTGAAACAGTGGCAGGGCTGAGCAGTTGGGACAGTGACCGTATGGCCCTCAAAGCCCAAATAATATACTATCTCCCTCTTTACAGAACAATTGGGTCAAGCCTTCCTTGAAGGCTAACAAAGATGCCGACTCTAACAGCCCCCCATCCCCAGGCTGCATTAGGCCCCATCCTTTCTGTGCCCATGCGCACCCCATCCTTTCCCTTTCACACACTCAGCACCACCATGTTCTGCTGGGGTGTCTGCTTCTACTGCTGGGCCATAAACCCTTCAAGGGAAGGAGCCACTTTTTCTTCATGTATTTTTCTCTGGCAGGTCATAGTGAACAAATTAGGAATAATGGATGAATGAGGCAGGGATCACGCCCTGAGCCCCAGAGAGACTCAGGCACAAGCCCGGCAAGCTGAACAAGACTGCCTCACTGCGGATGAAGCAGACCCAGCTTACTGAGTGGGGGCTGCTGGCACATTCACAGGAAAAAGCCTAGCTTTGTCTGATTATTGTCCGTGCTTCCCAAGGCAGAGCCATTTCAGATCGAAGCGGCTTCAAAAACATGAGATGATGAGACAAAAGGAAGAACCAGCTTGATATCCACACAGAAGTTTTCACTATTATCATTATTAGTTCTAAGTGTTTGAAACACTCATTTCTCCTTCTTCACTGTCTTTAGCCAACCTTGGTGTAGTGCTTATGAGGCTGCTACCAACTTGTCCACCTGACGTTTGAGGGAGTAGATGGTGGTGAGGCAGGAAGGGGACTGGAGACCCGAGAAACACAACAGGAAATGGCATTGGGATGATGTTAGTTATTATGGCGATTCCCAAGTCCTAAGGAGGCTAAGAAAATAGAAAGATGGCCAAGTCTGAGGTTGTCTAGAACTTTCATCTGCCTAGCCTTTAGTCAAGAAAAGGAAGATAGCTGGAAGATACAAGTGGGAGGCGAGAAGATGCTATGACCTTGACCTTGATGAACACATTCATACAAGCAGGAGCCACTAATTCACAGCCTTGGAAGAAATTATTCTTTTGACACCAGATATGGGAAACCCTCTATGTGTCATGGAGGGAAGGAGGGGACTTAGTGATGCGCAGGTGAACAGATACAGGTAAAAAAGGAGCCTCGGTTCCTGCCTTCAGGGAGTCCACCGTCTAATGAGAGGTTAAAACCAGTAGGACCATTATCATCCTCATAAACCTGAGTGAAAACCCAACCAACAATGTGTACAACGAACCCCAGAGACTCAATCAGTTCCTATGACTGTGAAATCTCCGTTTAACCAAAGATTCCCAGCCAGTGACGCACTGACTGTAAAAGCAATATTTGAAACAATAAAACCTCCTGTAACAGGAAAAGAATTCAAAGAAGCCCTTGGGATCTTTGTAAAAAGGTTTGGCCTATATAAACACTTGCTGCATAATTGAGTACCCGAGCACACTGGGCAAAAGATTAGGTGAGATGTAACTTCGACAAAGTTACCAGGAGGACCAAGGGCAGCACAAATCCCAGAACTGAAAGGTGCCACAAAGTCAGTATTTTATCAGTGGTATTCTTTGGACATTTCTAGATATCTCACCTAGAAATTGTCACGTACGTGTCCTTACAGTAGAATCTTCCGTGTTGGCTTCTTACGTAGTGTGACTCTCAGCAGTTAGTAGAAGATACGGCATTTCTTAACTATCTTACATGTATGGGATCAGGAAACATGGTTTCTACAGAGTATAATCCAGCTTTCATGTTCTGCAGGGAAAATGATAAAGGTGATGGAGATATTGTGAGATCTTTGAGTAAAGAGTGACTCATCTCATCTGGCATTGCCAGTGCCCAGGAGAGCACCTGGCACACAGTGCTTAGAAGAGGTTAGTGGCATGAAACCAACCTTACCAACCAAGGTAAGAGGCTGAAGTCCTGAGCTTCAGTCACAGATATAGCACAGCCTCATGCAACCACTGACTTTCTACAGCACAGAGAAGCCATAGAGAAGTTCAAGAAGCTTCTCTGGTCTCCAGATTCCAACTGAGCTCAATTTAGAACATAGCGTTTTCCCAAGAAACTTATATAGCTTGCCCTACCAGCTTCGAATTAAGGCTATTCTTCCTAGAAAGACGATTGAATCAGGTTCTTCTGAAATGGCCACAGCCTACGGACTCTCTTTTAGAACCCGAAGTAACCAACCAGCTCGTGACTCCCCCCAAGTAGCCATTACATAAGGAAAATGTCATGTTTCTCTTTCATCTGAAGTTAAAGATTTTCTTGACTGCTAACACATGAGAGAATATTTTAGTGGAAATACTCAGGGCAGGTATAAATAAGTTTCTGATAATCTCATGAACAAAATTCTATTCTATAAGATTCCTGCTATTAAAGTGCCTGAGGACTATAGAAAATTCTTTTATTGGCTACATTAATTTCCTCTGGAAACACCTCCACATATCAACTCAAAATAAATCATCAGAATTCTGCAGTTTCATTTAAATATGTTAATAATCATAGGTAAACAAACCCAAGGCTGAAATTGTCTACGAAGAATGGAGGGCAGCTTGTTGGAGGTTCACAAACACAATGCAGGATAATTATACACCAAAACACTTAACCTTGGGAACACACAGAAAATTTATGAAGATCAATTGCTCACAAAAAAAAAATAAAAGAAAAAAGAAAGAAAGAAAGAAAAAAAATTAACCAAATGAGAGAGTTATCTAGTAGATGGTTAGAAAACTTGATGGGAATTCCTTTGATAACACCATTTTGATTTGATTAGTTGTACTATTTTTATATATCTTTAGTAAACAGAATTTGATTATACTACTGAGCTCCTTTTTCTGCAGAAATAGTATAATCCTGTGAGAGGCTAAGAAGAAAGTGTAGAAGGAGAATTCAAATACCTTTTTAAAATTATGACCTACTCTTCTCTCTCTACTCCTTGCTTTTTAAAGTGATACTAGTTTGTGAAGGCCGAAGGTGTCAGCAGGGTGGGTTACTTCTGAGGACTCTCCTTGGCTTGCACGTGGCTCTCCTTGTGTCTTCACGTGGTCTTCCCTCTGTATCTACCTGTTTCCAAATGTCTTCTTCTTATAAGGATACCAGTCATATTGGATTAGGGCCCACCCTACTGATTTCATTTGAATGTGATTACCTCTTTATAGACCCCCCCACTCCAAATATAGTCACATTCTAAAGTACTAGAAGCTAGGACTTCAAAACAGGAATGTGGTGGGGTAAGGGGAGGACACAATTGAGCCCATAAGATTAGTAGGTAGTAACTTTTCCTTTCTCCATCTTTTAAAGGAGAGAATTTCAATGACCTTAAAAAATCTCCTCTTAAATATTCACATTTACACCGCATCTTTCACCTGTATCAAATTACAAATACTTCTATTGATTTTTTTTAAAAATGTTATAACTGGACATTTGTACCTCTTAATCCCCTATTTCTATTGATCTGTTATCTCCTAAATTTCTTATTTCTCTGCTTCAAGTCCTCTTCATCCCTCAGTTAGATTCCTGCAGCAGCTTTTGCCCTGACTTCTAACCAACGTCCAGCTGCCAGAATGATCTTTCTACATAAAAAATCTTAGAGCCATTTCCCTCTTTAAAGCCTTTTCTGGACATTTAAATGTCCAACTTTCTAAGAAACTGTAAATTACACTCCTATGGGTTTATCCAAAGGAGGGAATCAGAAAATTATACAAAGATTTTTGTGACAGAATTATTTTACAGTAGAGAGAATTGAAAATCTAACAAATCCCCAATAACAGAAAACTGGTTAACTAAAATCTAGATGTGCATCCATGCAATAAAATACTATATAGTCATAAGAAGAATGAGACCAGGGAATATGGTTGTTGACAATGGAAAAATGCTTATCCCGTATTAAATCTTTTTTAAAGCTGAATCAGTAATGGTACATTTAGTATGGTCTTGTTTGAAGATACAAGTGGGAGGAGACATGCTATGACCTTGACCTTGATGAACACATTCATAGAAGCAGGAGCCACTGCTCCTGATGGATGAAAGATAGAAAGATTGAGAGATAGATAAACAGACCGACAAATAGAACAGAAAACATACAGATCAAACTGTTACCAGTGGCTGTTTGGTGGTATTAACAAATGATTTTTTAAATATATCTGTGTTATCTAATTTTTCAAAAATAAATATATTTGCTCATGTAATGAAGAAATTAAAGTTTAAATAGAAAAACTCTGCTAATCCCCCCTTCCTCGCAGATAGAAGTCCAAGCTTCTTAGCCTGACATCCAAGCGTCTTGGCACTGAAGCCAGTCTGCCTCCCAGGTGCATGTCCTGTCACCCCACCTCACCATGCCCACCCCTCCACACCACCGCTCCCTATTCCCCCAGCGTGCTGTGTTGCCTCCTACCTCTGCGACTTTTTACATGTTTGCTCACTACTACTGAATTACCTTTCCCCATACTTTTTGACTGGCAAACTCCTATTCATCCTTTAAAACCCGTATCAAACATTACCTCTTTTGTGAAGTTTTTCTCCACCTGTCGAAATAGAATGGTTTCCTCTTCCAGAACTCGAAAGCTCTTCGTTCATGCTTCAATCTCAGGATGTAACTTCTTTCATCTTGAGTATTCTTTTATGTTCCTTTCACAATTCTGGGGGAGCTCCAAAGACTATCTTAAGATCTTAGGAGCTAAAGAGCCCATGAGAAGTTGGCCCTCACTGCTGATGTGGTATCCTTGCTGTGGGGCAGAGGTGGGGGGGACAAAGGAAGTCTTTAGAACCCAGATCTAGTCTCCCTTCTGTAGGGCAAGCTTTTTCAGACCACCCTCAACCTTTCCTCAGGCTAGACCAGGTCCCTCTTATGTCATTGGGCTGTGCCCTCCTCTGCCAGCCATCCCTCCTAAGACTCTTTTCTCCCCGGGGGTGGGGGGCAGGATCCATGCATGCCCAATATGTTCTCCATTACAGCCCCAAGATGCATCACTGTAGGTGGGCAGGTATTTCTTGAGTATATGAATATGTGAGTAAAGCGCCCAGCCAGCTGCCTGGCCCACAACAGCCTCCAGGCAATGTGTTCTCTTCCTCTTGCCTTCCTCTGGTATAACCAAACCTGACTATTTCACACTCTGTTCTGTGCCTGAAAAAATCTCCACCCTCTACAGGAGGCCCTAGAACAAATCACATCACTATTCTCTTTCAGGGTGATTTTGAAATATTTCCACCAGAGACCATTCTTCTGAGGCTGGAGGAAGCTCTGGCTCACGCCCCATAATGGACTGTGACATTTCTTTATAGCTCTTCCAGGAAGGACCTCTTTCAGGACCATTAAGAAGAGCGTGAAAAAAAAAAAAAAAGAAGAAGAGTGTGGACAAGAATACATGCAGCAGGAAAAAAAAGGACCAGAAGGAAATACAATAAAGGGTTAACACTGACTTTCTCAGGATGATAGGACAGTGTGAGAGATCCTTCATACTTTTCTGTAATCTTTAAAATTTTCAATAATCAACATGCATTGTGTTCACAATAATAAAACAGTATTATTAAAAAAAAAGAGACAGTCCTGGTAAGTGTCCAATGATGCATGTGTCAAATTGCTTTTCATCATTGATATACATGGACACAATCCCACACCCTAGGAAAGTGAGTCCTTATTAGACAGCTGAGTGGGCTGCAAACGACAGTCGGGTCAATCCCCTTCCTAGACCGTGGGCTCCCCGCCCGGATCAGAATCTGAAAGCCTGGGCCAAACAAGCCTGCGATGGTCCCTCCTCCCAGGAAAGCTCCCTGAGCCTCAGGATGAAGGTCACTGAGCTTCCGGAAGCAGAGAGAGTTCTCAGAATCCCTGCAAATATTGGAGAACAATTTTCCTGGCCTCCACTCTCAGGTTGTCTTGTTTGCTTCATCTTTGCCAGACTAAACCTCCCTCGCTTGCTTCAACCCATCTCTTTCCTATGAACTTTTTTCCATCGCTGGTTACTTCCATCTGGCGCAGCTCCCAATATCAATTATCGCTCTGAAAATATGCCTCCAGGGGCTCCTGGGTGGCTGAGTCAGCTAAGCATCTGCCTTTGGCTCAGGTTGTGATCCCAGGGTCCTGGGATCGAGTCTTGCATATGGCTCCCTGCTCAACAGGGAGCCTGCTTCTCCCTCTGCCTCCACCACCTGCCGCTCCCCCTGCTGTGCTCTCTCTCTCTCTCTGACAAATACATACATAAAATCTTTAAAAATAATAATAACGATGATAAATAAAAATCAATAAAATATGCCTCCAGATCTGTCTCAACTGTGACAGGCTGTAATAGGGCCGTCGCTTCCCTTGCCTGGAACACTGGATCCTCACTGATCTCAAGATCCAGCTACAATGGACAGATTTGGAGCAGAAGTTCTGGAAGCAGACTGCCCGCTTCAAATCCCAGCTCTGACGCTAAACCGTGTGACATCATCCAAACTCCTGGACATCTCTGTGCTTCCGAGGAAGGGCGATGATAACAGTACTGACCCCCGAGGGTAGCTAAGAGGATTAATGGGGTTTATCCATGTAAAAAAGTCTCTGGAACACTCCCTGGCACACAGAGGGCGATGCCAGGATCAACTATATTATTATGACCCCAACCCTCCCCACCCCAGTGTTTTTTTTCTGGGCCCTTCTGTTTTGCTTTTGCGATGAGAGAGGAGTTTAGCTGCTGAAACTGCCCATTGGCTGATACCAAGCTTAAAGTCAAACCCCCTCAGACCTTGGACTCGCCCCAGTTTGGAATAACGCAATTGATTTTGGAGCCTAGAGGCAGCAAAAGGAGTTTGCATATTTCCCAAAGAGATTCCAAAGAGAAAGTGAGAGAGAAAGTGAGAGAAGGGCAGAGAAAGAACAGTGGCAGAGAGACAGAGATAGAGAAACACAACAGATTGAAACTGCTAGCCCGGCATCAGGAATGAGGGCCTCAGAAAAGCTGTTCATTTCCCAGCTGGGTTTTTTTTCCTTTCTTTTTTTTTTTTTTTTTTTTTTTTTTTTCTTTTTCTTTTTTTTTTTTTTCCTTTTGGCGCTGTCCTTTTTTTCCATTTGTGTTCATACTTCCCCCTCTTGTGGCTCATCAGAAAATCACAAGTGCTCTGTGCCTTCCAGTGGATTTCAAAACTGCACAACAATCAAGGCTGGCGGTTTGGGCCAAGGCAGCCGGGTCAGACCCAGGGAGACGAGGCCTGGCTGGGTAGCAGCCACACGTGTCACCTGCTCCCTCGTGGAATGTCACCACAGGCTACTCCCTCACATCGTTAAAGATTGAAGAGCTCCAGCCGTGAACACCGGTTCTTCTGGGGGAATGCCCCTAAAAGGCTTCGGGGTACAGGTCATGGGCTTATTTGGGACAGGCCAGTAGGAGAGAAAAACTGATAATAGCAAGTGCAAAGGAGAAGTGGACCTCCCACTGCTCATAGCACCCGGTTCCAAGCCATCCCCGTGCCTTTGCCACACTGTCCCCTACACTAAGTGCCCGTCCTTCTAGGACTAGGGTACATGGCACCCCTTCGTGGTACTTTTACCAGCCTCTACCCAGTCCCTTACCCCAGGTAGGAGTTTCTCTTCTCCCTCCCCACAGCATCTTATCTGGGAATCTACTGTGGCACTGGTCGGGTCTGCTTCTATTGCAATCATGTGTGTCCTTGTCATACCACCCCCCCACCCCCCAAAGAGTGAAGAAGAAAGGGAAGAGGTTGGGTTTTATTAATCTCCAAAGAGCCAGCCTCCCACACGAGTTCTGCAGCAAAGGAGGGGGCTTAGGAAACATTGGACGAATGTCCTTTGGTCACGCACTTGGATGTCTCTGCTCCGGGAGAGAGGGGCCAGGTGAGGCTGAGCCTCAAAGTGCATGCAGTCCTTTCCAGCAGGACTTCGGACAAAAATAGGTCCAGTTCTCTACATCCCCATCTCAAATGTACAGCCTGCCTGCATTTAGAAAGAATTTAAATGATCTCTTCAACTTCTTTTTAAACAATTCAGAAGAGAAGGATGGAAGGGAGGGAGGGAGAGAAGAGGGGAGGAGAAGAAGGGGGAGGAAGAAAAGATCAAGAAGAAGAGGGGCTGGAAGAAGCAGAGGTGGGGGAGGGAAAGAGGGGAACAAGAGGAGGGCAAATATCACAAAATAAAACAGTTGGTGACTCCGCTTGCAGGACGTATGGATAGCCATTGTATCGGTCCTTCCACTTCTCTGTGGTTTCGAAATTTTGCAAAACAAGAAGTTGGGGGAAATGCAAAAAGTGAGAAGCCCCAAAAATGCCATTTAGAAACCATTGGTAAGTTTGAAAATAAAGTAAACGGCTGAATAAGAAATAAAATCAGGACACAAAAAATATTGTCAACCTAGGAGGCCTGCATGGACTCTAAGGGGTACAAAACTCAGGAAATCTTAAGTACAAATGCTGCTGGTGCCTCTTCTAGGAAGTTTGTATCTTTCATTAGATTCTGCAGGGATTTATAACATCTCCTGCGCCTCAAAAATGTTAACCAAGGGAACCAAGAGAGTCACAGTGACCCGACACAGAAGCGGCTGTGCCATTGAATGCCTGAAGTCATTGGATTTGAGAGACAAGAAATGCTTCAGAGATCATGTAGCCCAGACCTCTAGGTCCAGATGGGGAAACCAAGTCCAAAGAAAGGTCAGGGAGTTTGACTCCAACAAATTTCACGTTTCCCTGGCTCATAAATGACAGCTGGGCTCACGATGCTGCCCTTGCACCCCAGGGACTTTTGTACCCCCAGAAAAGCCACCCCGAGAAACATTGGCAGACGAGGGCCATCTGTGGGCCTTCCGGACAAGGCCGTGCACCTTGGTCTGCACGAGATGACCACAGGCTTACAGAGCAGACTGCGGAGGGAGCTCTGTCGCGAGGGTGGTGGGTGTCTCGCTGGGACCAGGGCCACTCTCAGCTCTAGGGGAGAAGCAGACCGCTAACTAAGATTGATGGATGGTTCGAGCCCTGGCAGGCCAAACACAATGCGGGGCCGGCCAAGTGGGGGAAAAATTAGTTTGCAAGATTAGGACGTATTAACACAAGTCAGACAACTGTCATGTCACAGCTCCTCACCGTAATGCTGATTGGCAGGCAAGCATTTCTGATTCTGATGGCCACGGAGGCGAGGCGTCTGCAATCTGTCTCGCATGACATCCGCCGGCTGGCAAATCCCCCCCTGCTGGAGAAGTCAGCTTCTCTTAGAAAACTGTGTCCCCCGGGTCTCGGTGGGCAGGCCCCAGGCCAAAGGTGCCCGGGAGCTGGGAGGAGGCGGGGACCACCAGCCTGTCGCCAAGAACTGAAGCTGAAGGGAAAGGAGCTGGGCTTCCTGAGCTCCAATCCACAAGTCCTTCTGGATCTCTCCAGGCCTGGAGCCAGGAGGGGTCCGGCAGGCAGGTGCAAGAGGCATGGGGCCCCTGACTCGGGGATGTTCAGCTGCCCCGGGGAGCCCAGTCCCCACTGATGGCCGAGGGCCACAGTGATGCGACACAGGCCAGAGGCAGCAGGGCCACGGGTGCCAAGCCCTGAGCAGCCGACTCTGATGACACCCGCTGGCCTGGGCCCGCTCGCTCTTCTCTGGGCCCAGCGGGAGCCCCGCAGTTCAGCAGAGCAATTCCCACTACCATTTGATCCTGAAGAATTCAGAAACACTCATGACTGACTTTACACCCATCCCGGGGGGCACTTTCTCCTTATTTGCTTGCATTGTTCGAAATTTGTAGCATGGGCCTTCAAAACTGGCTTTATTAAATATTGAGTGAACACAGAGAAGCTTTGTAAAAGTATGTGCAAGAGTCCATAGAGGCCCAGGCTAAATGCAGTGACAGGCTACTCTAAAGTGGCAGCGGCTTAGCACAAATGTCGCTTTCTGACCTCTACGAAATCCACGGCTGATCCCCACACCTCTCCAGGGTCAGTCCTGTAGGAGAATGAAACTCAGTAATCCAGGCGGCTTGGATCTGTGGCTCCTCCATCGCAGCCTGAGGTCAAGAAGGGGGAAGAAAGAGCAAGCTGGAGGTCACCCGCTGATGTTTTCATGCTTTGATCCAGAAAGCTCACTCACGCTCACACACTCACTCACTCATTGACACACGTAGCCCGCAACTTATTGGCTTGAACCTGTCACATGGCCTTGCCTAATTTCAAGGGGATTGGCTCTGCAAGGAACAGGTGGGCCATGTCTGCCACAATTGATGAGCATAGAGCAAATATCTTTGTACTCACCGCTGAATTCAAGAAAAAGAACGTTATCATGAAATATGCCCTGGCTGCCCTTCTCAGACCCAGCCCCTTTCCTTCCACCTCAGTGGTAATGATCATCCTGGATTTGGCATTTATTATTTCCTTGTTTTTCTGTATAGTTTGAATACTATGTTATTGAAGGATACAATCATATGGTATCCAGTTGTGCATTTTTTGAACTTCATATAAATGGATGCATGTATTTTGTGACTCTAATTCTTCTGCTCAGTGTTATTTTACATTTTCCTGCCCAGCTAGAGTTCATTCACTTTTCACCATTTTATAGATTTCCACTGAAAGAATAAAACAAATTCTTATCTGTTATACTGTTGCATGGACATTTAGGTTGCCTTCAGTATGGGATCTTACAGAGGGTCCTGCTATATACATCCCTGCACATGTCTCCTGGTGGGCTTGGGCAAAAGTTTACATAAAATTATCTAAGAGGGGATGTCTGAGATGCAAGTAGAAATGATAAGCATAGAAATCGGCAATCACATGACTCTAAACAAACTTTAACTATATAAAACAATATAATAATGTCTCATAGGTTAAAAAAAAAGAAAAAAACAAGGAGGGGGCACCTGGCGCTCAGTTGGTTAAGTGACCAACTCTTGGTCTCAGCTCAGATCTTGATCTTGGGGTCATAAATTCAAGTCCTGCACTGGGCTCTGTGCTGGGCATGGGTACTTAAAAATGAAATGAAACAAGGATAAATATGCTAAGACAATAATGATTGTCTGGCAAGGATATTTGAAGACCAAATCATTACCATACTGAGTTCAGTATCATTGTTTTACATGACGTGACTGATAGTTAATGGGGATATTTTATCACAAGCAGCAGATTCAGATGAATGATTGAAGCTAAAATATCCTTGTAATGTTTGGGAGGATGATAAATATATGTTTAATTTTTTACTTTCACATGTTAACTATGCATGATACATTTCTAAGGTAATCACTAAAAGGATTCAGTAAAGATAAACACAGTGAAAAATAATTTTAAAAAAGCAGGAAGAAAGAGAAAAAGGATGGGTGAGACATATAGAAAGCACACAAAATAAGATAGAAATAATTATAATAATAGAAATAAACTGGGTCTATTTAAAGACAAATATTGTCACAGCGATTTTTAAGAAAAAAATCTTATTTTAGAGAGAAAGCGGGGACAGGCGGTGGGGGTAGGGGATTGAGAGGCAGAGGAAAAGTGATAGAATCTAAAGCAGAGCCCAGCTAGGGCCTTGATCTCACAACCCCGAGATCATGACCTGAACTGAAACCAAGAGTCAGATGCTCAACTCACTGGGCCACCCAGGCACCTCATCATAGTGATTTTTAAAAATCAAATAGCCTCTCTGATGAGGAGGTGCCTCCAAGAGAAGCACAAGGTACCCACACCAGGTTCTCGAGGACTGAGAGGTGACCTCAGGTCATGGGTTCAAGGTGCCAGGGACAGAGTTTGTATTAAGGCCATACTGAGTTCTTGGAATAAACTGTGACCTTTCCATGTCTGTTCCTAGACTGAAATAGTTTCTGCACCACTGGATTTACTGTTTCTTTAAATGTTAGCCCCAACTCAGCTCTCAAACTATCTGTTTTGGTTGTAATTTATAGTTTCCTCATAGATGTAGTAAAGAAAAACCAGGCCCCAAAGAATTAAGGTGGATGGTTAGATGGAAGTTGGAGATAAGCAGATGTGCTGTTCAACATATTCTGGGTTATGAGAAAGGGAAGAATCACGTATGGATCAAAGCCTTTCAGCCTGAGCACCTGCAGTTATGATTTGTCACCATCTGAGATGAAGCCAACTGTGGGAGCACAGGACAAAACCTTCCTATATATGGAAAAGCAGCTAGGTTATCTAATATAGAGACTTTCATCTCATGAAAAGCATCTATATACAAGTCTCTGGTGAAGAATTTCAGAATAATGAAAAAGCCAGCACTCTGAAAATGCAGAAGATTATCCCCCTTGAAGATCTCAAGGTTAATTAATTATACAAAAGAACCATGATGATTTGCAAAAGTTCATGCATATAGATAATCAACAATTTGGCCCTGGGGAATTTGAGGATAATCTGGCCCAAGGATGCAGTATCAGATAACCCTGGGGCACCATTTAACTGTGCTGCAATTAAACGATGCCCCTGGGAACCATGCAACACAGTGGTCCTGACTTGACCAATCTAATTCTACTTGAAGAGTTGGAGAGAAAGGGGAGAGAGAACCTGTTCAGGAAGTACCTGCAATACAAACCTTGCTTGGTGAAAAACAAACTTGTCATGGAGTCAAGTCTGGGATTGGCTTGGAAAGCCAATCTGACCAGGAATGTAGGCAAGTTGTCAATACTGACAGCTTGTGTTTTTTTATTCCCGGAAACCTACAGATCTCAGCTATGTGGGTAAAACTTTGACTTCTATGGAGCTAAACAATGAAGACTTGAACAAAAGAGAGAAGAAGATGTCATGTGCGACGCTCTTCAAAAGATTATTTGTTTCATCCATTGCAAATCACCTTCTTTTCACAGCGGGGTCTTTCTCACCACCGCTATTGAAGAAATTTCCATGAGAGTCTTTGAAGAAAAAGAAGCAAAATCCAAAAGACATCAGGAATTGCAATTGGCTATGGATGGAGAAAAGAAGCACCATATCACAGCTGAGGAAGGACAAATGGCCTCCCGAAATGGAGCGGCTGGTGTCATTACACTGTAGGTGCCTAAGGATGGTCAGGAGGCCTTGGCCACTTGATTACAGATTAGAAAACCAGACATTAGTGCCTCAAATGGAGGCTCAAAACATGTAGAAAAAGCCAAAAAGTCTCATAACTGCGGCTTATTGAATATTTAATAGGCTACTTTAATATATAATAGGCAAAGATTTAATCAGAATACCCATTCCAAAAGGATAACTGAGTATTCTAAATGTTTGAGCACCTGGAGGGGAAAAAGTATAGCTGTACTGATATAATAATAACTCCTAATGAAATATCTATACCTTTGAAGACAAAATCGTTGACAGACTGAGTATGGTATCATTGTTTCATGGAGCAGTGACTGATAGTTAATTGGGATGTTTTATCACAAGGAATTCAGATTCAAATGAACGGAAAAATGTCAAAATTGCAGATTATCCTGTATCTCTCTCTGAATAACAGATGTTACATTTTCTGTACCAGTTTGAAGTTAGTAACGTAGGGGTTTAGGCTAATTCTTATTTTCAAGTGGCATTTTTTTCAAGGAATGAAAACAGTAAGAAAAACTGCCACAGTGCACAGGCTATCCGCGTAATCATATAAAATTTCAGCCTTCAGAAGCACTGTTCAGGAGGGTTAGGTTGAGTTTACAGGACTGTCCTAAAAAATGCTGTGACTGCAATATCAAATAGAGCCCAAGTAATCAGATAACCCACTCAGTCTTGGGGTGAATGACAAGTAGCTTGGAGCTTAAAGTACCTACTTTCTTAGCAGCATTGTTTTTTCTGGATGGCTGAAAACACACTCCTTATAAAATTATATCTCAAATCATCTGTTTTAAAAGATTATCTGATATTTTAGAGGCTACCATATCGCCAACTTGCTTCTCAGATTCTTGAATCCAATTGTTTCCAATCTGAGAAGAATTAATAATCCTTCACTAATCAAGGATCCTATCTACCTAAAGGGAACAGTCTGAATGGATTCCATATCAACTATCAACTGTATTTTTATTATGTAATTATGTACTGAAAGATGACATACAAGCAAGAACAGATTTTCTGAACACATCAAGTCCTTTGTAATCAATGGCTATCTGAATGTCATTACTAATGGGGAGGGAACTTCTGCTTTTTTAAAAAAAAGATTTATTTATTTATTTATTTATTTATTTATTTATTTATTTATTTATGATAAACATAGAGAGAAAGAGAGAGAGGCAGAGACACAGGCAGAGGGAGAAGCAGGCTCCATGCCGGGAGCCTGACGTGGGACTCCATCCCGGGACTCCAGGATGGCGCCCTGGGCCAAAGGCAGGCGCTAAACCGCTGAGCCACCCGGGGATCCCAGAACTTCTGCTTTTGATCAAGATGTAATATCATGGACTGGACTTGATGCCCACTTGAAGCAATTAAGCACTTGCACAAAATATATAAACCAACTCTTTTCAAACAAAAGGCATCAATGAATGCAGGACTATAACTTCTCTGAGAGAGTAGAAACAAAAAAAAAAAAAATGAGACCTTGGACTGTTCCAGTTTACTACCTAATGAGAGTTTCCAGGCCACAGTGCAAGGAGGTGGAATGCAAGCAGAGCCTGGTAGGAAGGGAGACTTCCCTTAATTGAGAAGATAGAGTACAAGACAGCTAACGTTCACAGGGAAAGTTACCAGAGAGGAGAAGAAAAGAGACATATCTATAGATTAGCTGGTGTCCCTAGAGGTTTTGGTCACATTGTGGTCAATGTGGACATGTGAGAAAAATACCGAGGCCTTTGGGAAGAATCATTCCAAAGGATTAAACAATTTCTAGTGCTCACACAGAGCCAGGGATATTCTGTGTTCCCACCATCTAGAATGGAAAAAAGTTATATTTCAATCACAAGATATCAGATATCTCTGAGTATGGAGTGCTCAGGAGAGCATTGCTTCAGTATAAGGAAGAATTTATCTCCAAACTAGAAGCTACTCTTTCTCCCTAACAAAGATCATAAGCAAGCTTTAAAAGACCAAATTGTTTCCAAATAACTCAACTGCAAGCTAACATGAAGTTCAAGAATATTTTCATTAGGAATGAAAAAATATCTAGTACTCCTCCCAAAAAATAAAATTCACAATGACTTACATGAATTCAACCAATAATAACCTGGCGAAGAAAGATGAAACTAGGGCCCATAAGAAGAAAAATCAATCAATAGAAACAGATCTATCAATGGCACAAATGATAGAATTGGTAGAGAAGCATATTAAAATTGTTCCTATAAACATGTTCCATATGTTCAAGGAGTATGTTAAGTCAAGCAGGTGGAGGAAAGATGGAGCATGTTACAACACAGAATATACTTGAAAAGACCCAAATTGAATATATAGAGAAAAAAAAACCTACAAAGTCTGAGGTGAGAAAGGTACCAGATGAAATTAATAGCAGGCTAGACACTGCAGTAGAAAATACTATTGAATTTGAAGACATAGCAATAAAAACTATCTACAATGAATCAGATTGATTTTTTTAACTAGTAAAAGATGAACAGATCATGAATGAGCTGTGGGAAAATTTCAAGCAGCCCAGTATGCATGTAAATGAAGTCCTCAGAGGAAAGGACAGAGAGTAGAACAGAAAACGTATTTGAAGAAATGATGGCCAAAGCTTTTCCAAAGTTGATGAAAATAATAAACAGTTCCAGGAAGATGAAAGAACCCAAATCCTAACAATCATTTAAAAAATACTTCATCAAGCCATACCATAATCTAATTGTTTACAATAAATGATAAAGAGAAAATCTTATAAAACAGCTAGAGATAAAAGATACATGTATAAAGAGGAACAAAGAGAAGGATGACAAACAATGCAAGCTAAAAGATGGTAGAGCAAAAATAGGGAAAAAACAAACGAACTTAGGAAAACCTGCTGATTAAGAATTATATGACTTGTGGGCACCTGAGTGGCTCAGTCGGTTAAGTATCTGCCATTGGCTCAGACCATGAGCCCGGAGTCTTGGGATTGAGCCTGAGTCAGGCTCCTTGCTCAGCGGAAAGCCTGCTTCTTCCTCTGCCCCCTCCTTGCTCATGCTCTCTCTCTTTCTCTCTCAAATAAGTAAAATCTTAAAAAAAAAAAAAAGAATTATATAACTTGCAAGAAAAAATACTTTCCAGACATAAAGTTAAAAGAATTCAGTAGCAGCGGATTATTCCTACGAGATACCTTAAAGGAAGGTCTTCAGGCAGAAGAAAAATGATACTGGATAGAAATCTGAATTTACATACCAAAAAAAAAGGAAATTATTGAAAATGGTATCTATTTTTTATTTAATAAATTAACAAAGACTCTGAAGTAGCATGAAGCTCACTGTCTCTGAGGATCACCCCTCCCCCATGCTTGGACCCAATCATGAAATATTTCTTTTCTCAATTTGCTTTTAAAATTATATGAAGTGGTTGGGAGAGTGGATTGGAGTTACAACTGGGACTTCTGGAATATATGTGGAAAGATGTATCTTTCTTCTGGGACCCTTTCCAATTCATAATGAACAATGTTCAAACGCCCAGTTGCTGTGTGTACTAGAACACTGCGTGGCTCACTAGTCTTGGCAACTGTAATAGAGTCCTTTTATATCAATGCGATGTGGGATTTTTATATACTTTTATATAATGGAACATGGGATTTTATATAGTTCTGCAATGGCAACCAAAGTATATGGGGAACATATTGGCCTTTCTTCTGGCTTCTAGTTCCACCCATTTAAAAATAGTTCTCCTTGCCCTTCTTAGCTTACTCTTTGTAAAATTTAGTGATCCATTCCTCACATATGATGGACATAATCATCAGGAATTTTCATTTTAATTAAATACACATAACAATAAGCGATCTGAAAATTGTTAACAGATCCCTATAAAGGCTGGTGCAGTTCCGAAGGCATCTGTAAAAGTTTCCGTTCTAATGTGTGTCTCTGACATTCAGAGCTTGAATCATGTGCAAAGTGCCTCTTTGAAATCACATCATGTCATCCATTGTTTGAATTTCATCCCTGACCAAAAATGAACACAAGTGTGACACATCCTTTAGATCTGTAATTTAAAATGTGGGTCAAGAGCTGATCTGGAGAATGCAGGATGCCTCCACTACTCCCTAAGAAACATCTGGAGCATATGAATCCACAGCTGCCTTTGTCTATTTCAATGCTTCCTTGATAACTGTTATACACATTTCTTCTTTGGCACACTCTGGTGAATGAACGTGGCATGTTTTATTGAAGCCGGATCCAACTCTGAACTTTCCTTCTAAAGCATATGTGCCCAAAATAGAGGCTGGTAAGGGCTTCCATTTATTCCAATGGGGCCTTTAAGAAATGTTTTTTAACATATTATATTTAAATATTCTTAACGTATTATTCACTTAGTCTTATCTTGGTGTAGTCTCATTAGTGAAGGAATAGTCAATATCCCATTTTATAGTACTTCCCCTACTGTATTCCAAAATTCCGTATCATTGATGCAAAAACTGTGACGTCTTATTCTTCTACTCTTTTTGGGAAAAAAAAAATCCAAGGAATTACCTAGACACATTATGTAGATCTTCTGGTCCTATGGAGATGTCCAAACTACCTTATACAACATCTTACTACCTTCCACCCCACCAAGGATCATGACCTTGATGATATCTCTCTGATGAACAGTTGGCAAGGTGCTACTTTTGGCCTTAGTTTGGTGTGATATATGATAAAACCATCCTGTTTCCCTCTTCTCTTAGTAGTAGAAATGTGCCTGGAAATGCTTATAACAGCCTTAAAAACATCAGACTGGGCCTTGAAGAGTATCAGATGATGCTTCATTGAAGAACAGTGGTCTTTAAATCTCTTTTATCCCTTCTATTAGTATTGGAGTATCTCATCTGCTCTTTTTAATGATGTATAGATGTGCAAATCTCTTTTCCTGTGATTTAAAGGGCCATTCCTTATATTTATCATGAGACTGTGGATTGGACTCCACCTTCTCACTGACAAGTAACTTTAGAAACTATACAACAAATTGCCATGTCCTTGGTCTTATTCTAGAAAGGTCTTTATTCTAAATATTTTATTCCCTTCTCCAAAAATACAAATAATCTACCACTAAGGATAAAACTGACTCTTGGGTAGATTCTTAGTTTTTCTCCACATCTAAGAAGCATTTGAAACTTCATCCCTGTATTTTGGTGGAACATCTCTCTGTTCCAGGAAATCATGTCAGAACTTGGACAAATATCAAATTTTTCTGTCTGTGGTCTTGGGCCTGATAGACTCTGCTCCTGAGTACCTGCAGGAACTTCTAGCCTAGAGAATCACAAGCCTCTTGAAAAATTTTATTTAGATGAAAGCTATGCACTTCTAAGTTTTATATACATTTTACTACGATGACTGAAAAATAAAAGTATTAATAAAATATAAGGATAGAGAAAGATTACAAGTTAAAGAAAATTAAAAATTAAATTAAATTTTAATTAAATTAAAATACCACACTAAAGGAATAATAAGGATTTTTTAAAATAAAATATAAAATAAACACGAAATTGAAAGACTATGCAAAAGCATGAATTAGTTCCGGAACAAACTGAATAAAATTTATAGACTTCTGGCAAACTTGATCAATATAAGAAATAAAAGTTCAAAGATTCTAGAAATAAAGAATTGGATATAATTCAGATTCAGTAGAATTTTAAAAAAAATAATAAGAAGATATTCTGAAATTTGTGTGCCAGTAAAAGAGACATGAATGACAAAAACCTCCAAAAACCAACTATGGAAAAACTTTACCAAAACTGTAGGGGAAAAAAAAAAGGTGAATAGTCCAATAACCCTTAAATAAATTGAATTGAAAACTTTTAAAAATCTCACAAAGAATCCTGAATGGTCTCATTGATTAATTTTACTGATTATTCAAAGTATTCCTTTTTTTTTTTTTAATTCAAAGTATTCCTATCTTAAAAGTTATTCTAGAAAGAAACACATCACTTCTATTAAGAGGATAGCATAATTTTGATTTCAAAACCTAACATAGATAACACACACAAAAAAAAATGGTTGATAATGAAGAAGAGGTCTGCAGAGGTCGGCTTGGAGGTCAACCTGAAGGACATCCTTTATAGAAGTTTGTGGGAATCCCTGGGTGGCTCAGTGGTTTAGTGCCTGCCTTTGGCCCAAGGCGTGATTCTGGGGTCCCGGGATCGAGTCCCACATTGGGCTCCCTGCATGGAGCCTGCTTCTCCCTCTGCCTGTGTCTCTGCCCCTCTCTCTCTCTCTCTCTGTGTGTGTGTGTGTGTGTGTCTTTCACAAATAAATAAATAAAAATCTTTTTAAAAAAAGTTTGTTTGCATGCAGAGAACATTCATAAAGGCTTTACGATGTGTCCATTCCACCCCACCTACATTCACAAAACTTACTGTTATCTTACACAATGTTCAAGATTCACTCGCATATTTGTCACTTTCTGTCCTTTTCATTTCTTCATTCCCAGATTTTCCTCCTAGGATTACATTCCTTCCACTTACAGCACATTCTTTAGATTTCCCTTTAGTGAAGGCTGATGATAAATTCCCTTAGTTATCTTTCATCCAAGAGTGCCATGCTCCCTTTATCCTTGAAAAAGCTTTCCAAGCAAGTAGTTCTTTTCTCTCAATACGTGGTTGGCAAAATAACATCCCCTCCAAAGATGTCCACACCCTGTTGCCAGGAACTAGTGAGTAGGTTACCTTACATGGCAAGTGGGAGTTTGCAAACATAATTAAGTTTACTGATCTTTAAAAAAAAAAAAAAAAAAAAAAAAGGGCGAGTGTCCAGGTGAGTCCCAGGTGAGTCCAATCCAGCCGCAAGGGCCTTTACAAGCCAAGAAAGTCAGAGATACACAGTAGAAGAGGAAGAGAGATGTAGCAAAGAGGCAGACAGACAGGTTCACGCATGAGAAGAATGAGCAGCTCTGTGGCTGGCTCTGAAGCCTAAGGACCCACGTTCAAGGAGCAAAGATAGGTCTCCAGGGTCTGAGGGCAGCCCCCAGCTGACAGCCAGCAAGGAAACCAGTCCTCACTCTACGTCTGCTGGGAACTGGATGATCCCAACCCACCACAGTGCACGGAGAAATGTGCCTTCCCCTGGCCTCCCAGTCAGAGGCCACCTGAAACCACCTTGGTTTCAGTCTTGTATAACTCAGGGCCGAGAAATCAGCTGTCCGCCTGGACTTCTGACCCACAGACCTGCGAGACAGTACATTTGTGTTGTTTCAAGCTGCTAAATTTGTGGTAATTTGTTGTGACAGCAGTAGAAAACCAATACATTGATAATAGCATCCCACTGATGGCTTTGCTTTTTGCTGTGGAGAAACAAGCTGTTGTCCTAATGATCATTTTTGCTAGGAGTTATCATCTTTCTCGCCCCCCCCCCACTTGTAAGATCTTGTCTTTGTCTTTGAAATTCTGTGGTTTTATTTTTATATGTCTTCATGTGGATTTCTTTTCATTTGTCCTGCTGGGAAATCGATAGAGTTTCTGAGTGAGGAAGTGATATCTTCCGTCGGTGTTGGAAAATCTTGAGCTCTGATATTTTTCACATATAATCACTGCCCCATCCTTTCGTCCTCTACTAGAATGCCAGTTTAACAAATGTGGAGCCTATTGACTATCTTTCTTTTTTCTTAACCTCTCTTCCACATTGTCCATCAAAGATTCTTCTTTTTAAAAAAAAAAAAAATGTATGTATTTATTTGAGAGAGAGAGGGAGAGAGAGCAATCACAGGGCAGAGGGCAAAGGAGAGAGGCAGATGGGGCAAGAGGGACAAGCAGACTCCAGGCTGAGTACAGAGCCTGACCTGGGGCTCGTAGGGCTCGATCCCACCACCCTGAGATCATGACCTGAGCTGAAACCAAGAGCCAGACACTTAACCGACTCAGCCACCCAGGTGCCCCTATCAAAGTCTCTTCCATGTACACTTTTTTCAGATATCTCTCATATATCTTCCAGTTCATCGGTTCACTAGCGCTTCTTTTTTTAAGAATTTATTTATGTATTTGACAGAGACAGAGAGAGGGAGGGGGAGGAACAGAAGGAAAGGGAGAAACAGGCTCCCCACTGAGCAGGGAGCCCAATGCAGGACTCTATCCCAAGACCCCAAGATCATGACCTGAGCTGAAGGCAAATGCTTAACCAACTGAGCCACCCAGGTGCCCCTATTCAGCAGTTTCTAATGTGATTTTTAAATCATCCATTGAGGGGTGCCTAGTTGGCTCAGTCTATGGAGCAAGTGACTCTTGGTATCAGGGTCCTGAGTTCAAGTCCCAGGTTGGGCATGGAGCTTACTTTAAAAAAAAACAAAACAAACACCATCTATTGAATTCTCATTTCACTTTATTTTTAAAATTACTTTTAGAAGTTTTATTGTTTCTATTTTAAATCCATTTGGTTATTTATAATAGTCTTGCTCTTTTCAAATGTTGTGAATCCTCTTTTTATTTCTCTAAAAAAAAGAAATATTCTTCTTTCTATTCTGGATTTGGTAATTCAAATATCTATATTCAGTGTAGGTCTGGTCCTTTCTGCCGTTGTTTTGGCCCTTTCTCAAAGTGCTTTATTTCTTTGTGTTTCACATCGGGTTTTTTTTTTTTTTTTTTTTTTTGACTGACTTCATCTATCTTAGAACTTGATCTGTAGAAATGCTCTGAGGCCTTTGAAATTGTTTCTTTCGCAGAGAATTGTATTTTTATCTGATTAAAGAACTACTTTAATCAAAATCCTTGACCTGGAGATGATAGATAGATAGATAGATAGATAGATAGATAGATAGATAGATAGATAGATATCTCTCATTCTTTCTTTTTTAATGTTTTTTGTTTTTATTTTGTTTTTCCTTTTTTTAAAATAATAAATTTATTTTTTATTGGTGTTCAATTTGCCAACATACAGAATAACACCCAGTGCTCATCCCATCAAGTGCCCCCCTCAGTGCCCTTCACCCAGTCACCCCCACCCCCCGCCCTCCTCCCCTTCCACCACCCCTAGTTCGTTTCCCAGAGTTAGGAGTCTCTCCTGTTCTGTCTCCCTTTCTGATATTTCCTATCCATTTCTTCTCCCTTCCCTTCTATTCCCTTTCACTATTATTTATATTCCCCAAATGAATGAGAACATATAATGTCTCTCATTCTTTCTTTTTGGAATCACCCAAATAATGTGAATCGACTGCAAATTCGTGTGAGCGCCATCTGGTGGCACACACTTCCTTGTATGGTGCCTGGAACCAAGCCCAGCAGTTTTCCTTCCACCCTCCTGGGTTGGAGGCTCGGACTTCTTTCTAGCTCATCCTTACACTGAGGGTGCAATTCTTTAGAGCCCCCACTTTGTGCTGCTCCAGGCACGTTCTGGACTTGGTCTTAATTCAGCAGTACCCTGCGAGGCTCCTTTTTATCTGGTTTAGCAAATGCCCTCCTGGTAAAAGCCTGCCTCTTGGGTTTCTACTTTCACTTGGTTCATAGCTTCTTATTCTCTTGCCAGCTCATTAGAGCCTGTAATAAGATGTTGTCTATAATTTATACCCTGTTTTCAGTGAGGGCCAATCAGGGTGCCCGTATCTGGCACACTGCTGGAAATGGAAGTTCCATGTGCTCTTGCCCTTTTATAAGATTCATTCCCCCAAGGGGGAGCACAAGCTACCACCTGCCTTTTCGCTTCTCTCCCGTGGGTGTCCTCTGAGGCCATCGGAGCCAGCAAGATGGGAGCCTGGCCTGCACTCCAGAGATGAGGAGAGGCTCACCTGTCTGCTTCAAGGAGCTGGTCCTGCCCGTCCCCTCCATGGAGGCCTAGTGCCACTGCTCCTCTTGTGCCTGACATTCCCACCACACCTGCTCTGCAGTTCTGAGTCTTCCCCATCCCCTCTGTTCTGCGGGCCCAAATCAGTGCACCTGAGCCACATGTTGTTCCCGGGGGCACCTGGTCCATCATTGCCTGTTTCTTTTCTAGGAGCTCCTGTGAACTTCCCCATCACTCCCGATATTCCTCGGGACAAACACTGTAACAAACACTGCCGAGTTCTGTATCCTAACTTATGCTGGAACCAAGTGCTGCAGCAGTAGGTTCCAGAATGCAGCCATTTGGTAAGAAAGGAAGACGCATGGCCTTCGAGCCCCAACATGTCAAGGTTTGCATCCCAGGTCTTCCCCCATCCGTGACCTGCCACTTAAATTCTCTCAGTCTTCATTTCCTCCTTTATAAGCACATCTTTGTCAGATCATTCAAAGTACTGGAGGAGATGTGTACAAAGAATCTAGTACAAAACAGGTGATTAATTCAGTACCAAATAGCTGAAAGGAGCCAAGCAAAGGTTTTGGTGGTGGGGACTGTGTTCCTCTGTACTTTGAAGCCTGGACTTTGAGCTGTTGCCCAAAGGGTGAGAAGTCAGCTGCTAGGTGTTGGCTCTGATGGAGGACAGTGGAGTGGACTCACCGAGTCTGAGAAAGGGAATGTGCACTAGCAGGGTGCAGGAAGGGCTGACTACCCTTAACACATAACTCAAAATTCAGAATATGGCAGGAGGAGAGAGCTCAGATCAGGGCTAGTAACAATGCCACCGAAACAGATGGTAAATACTGACGCTTCTTACATTACTCCTCCCTCCCTCAGCCCCAGCAGGGATTACTAATTAATGTTGATAATAATAAATAATAATAATAGCAAAATACATCACTATTCTAAGCTCCTTTACAAAATATTTTATTTATTTATTTGATATAGAGAGCGAGAGTGAGTGCAAGCAAGGGGGAGTGGGGAGAAGGAGAAGCAGACTCCGGCTGGGCAGGAAGCCTGCCCTAGGTGGGCTCGATCCCAGGCCCCGGGATCATGACCTGAGCCAAAGGCAGATGCTTAATGAACTGAACTGCCCAGGTGCCCCTATTCTAAGCTCTTTACTAAATTAACTCATTCATTCCCAACAACAATTCCATGATGCAGGTAACACCACTCTGATACGCCGTCCCCGAGAGAAGGGTACGCTTCCCTCCCTATTCAGGATTCCCGCCAGTGTATCTGCACAGGACACCACTACCAATGATCAGAGTTGATACGTGAAATATTGTCTAATCTCCACCGTTGGCCTCGAGATTCCTGGCTTACAGCTTTATTCTCCTGAAGTGTGTTGGCGGAAACAATAGGCCCCTGATGTCTTTAGGCCCTATAGGATGTGCAGCTTTTATATATATATATGAAATTATATTTACATTAACTAATAATCAAGTGTAAAGGTGCTCCCGGAGCACTGTGCCCTGACCTCAGTCTCAGGACCTGTCTCATCCTGTCCTCGGGACCACGGTATGTGTCCAGCTCTGATACTGGAGGTACACTGCTCACAGGCTCCAAGGGGCAGATTCCCTATTCTTCCTTTTTTTTTTTTTTTTGTCCCTGAGTCCCTCACAGGCCCTACCACATTAATAGAACACAATAATCATTTTAAATACATAATTTTAAAATGCAATAACAACCCGCATTTTGTTCTATACTTTCAGTGTGCTGGGCCCTGTCCTAGACACATCCCGTATATTGTTTCCAATTCTTACAACAACCCTGTGAGCTGGTGTTATTCTCATTTTACAGATATGTTGCCGCGATGTAAAATAGTCCTAGATTAAAGAGTAAGTGGCGTAGCAGGGATTTATATCTGGATCTAGATGGCGCATATGCCTGCATTCTGTCCTATGACATCAAGAAGAGGGACTAACCATTTATGAAAGAAATACATTTGATCACACACTTCCTTATGCATGCTTCTCTGCTGCATTCTATTGTTGTCTTTTAAAGAACCCAGTCTAGGGGCACCTGGATGGCTCAATCGGTTAAGTGGCTCCCTTCAGCTCAGGTCATGATCCCAGGGTCCTGGGATCGAGTCCCACATCGGGGTCCCTGCTCAGCGGGGAATCCACTTTTCCCTCTGCTCCTCCTCTGGCTCATGCTTGTTCTCTTTCTCTCTTTCTCTCTCTCTGTCTACGAAATAAATTTAAAAATATTTTTAAAATAAATAAAAGAACCTAGTCAAAAGCACAGTAGATGGAGTGACCCGGGTGACATTTACAGTTACTACCCTATGTCCTGGAAGGGAAGACTGGGTTAGACACTTGCCTCTGGTATCTCAGGTCAAACACTGAGCAGGACTCGGGGCCTTGGGAGTGTGGGCCGGGCCTCCCCCTGTCAGGCTGGGTTAGGAAGCGTCCTCCCCACTGCCCCACACTTATAGGATCTGTGCCCACCAGCCAAAGCTCCACCTCCGTCCCCATCAACTTTTTGCCTACTGATTACTCTGCTGTTTTCACCTTTTACTTCTCTCCCACATGAGAGCGCAGAGAAGGGATTTGATTCTGAACACTAAGAATATATGTATTTCAATTGCTTAGGGGCACAAAAGAGAATTTGGCAAGTGTTTGCCTCCAGCAATTATAATCAAGTACAGACAATATTCTAGAAGAGAAAGAGCATGGGCTTTTGAGTCCCACAAAACTGGGTTCCTATCCTGGATTTGTTGCTAGCTAGTCACGAAATTGAGAGCCAACTATTGAACCTCTTTGACACAAAGTGCGTATCTGTAGAAATGCCTAATAATATCCTTTAAGAATAAAATCCAAGGATGCACGTAAAGTGTCAAGCACCTTGATCAATTTTATCCCTTTTCCTTCATCTTGTCCCTTAAACAGAGTGGATCTGAAAACTAACTTCCATCCAATAATAGAAAAATAGGAGTGAACTTTGCTTTGAAATCTAATTTTAACTCAAATCATACAGCTCTTTTTTATATTGGGAGACTATGGGGTAAAAGGGATAAACATTTAGATATTTGTGTCATGATCCGTAGTTTCTTTACAAGAGGGGAAAGAAAAAGTAATTTCATTATTATCTACAGAAATAGCTTTTAACGTTTATACTGCAAGGGAATTCCTTTCATTAATTTTCAAAGATAATCCCACTTGTAGATAGAAATCTCCCTGTCAAACAAGCCACAGTTATCAAGTAGTAATTCACTTTCTTGTCTTTATTAAGCAACAACAAAATCCAATGCCTCTTAGAGCTTTTAATCGCCATGCACCCTGCATGCCCCAAGCAAAGGAGCTGGGTTTAGTTCTCTGAATTGCCTCCTTTTGGTTCTTGGGCCTCCACTGATACCTTTCCTGACTCCCACAAGGGCCCATAGAACCTACTGGGTTTGGAATTTGATTCCGGAGAGATGTGCAGACAGTGAACTGACACCGAGAGCCCAGGGGACCAGAATCAGACAAGATTTCCTTTCCAGCTCCACAAGAGCAAGAGCGATTGCTGAGTTGGGGCCTCGAAACAAAAAGGACTCTATTTTGTATGGTTACCACATGGCCCCTTCCTCTCAGCGTTGGAATTTGACAAGCAAATTGGCATTTGTGTTGCTGAGACTGTCATAGAATAGTGATTGTTAATTATACCCTAGATGTCCTGCCTCATTCTTTCAGGGACACATTATGCGAAATGTGTACAATGAGCAAAAGATCTTAAATTTGATTTCAAGTTGCATATCCAGCCTGCTACGAGACCCGCCCCGGGGCAGAGAGCTCCTACCGCAGCCTGTCGGGGGGCTGTGCTCCAGGATTCCT
The DNA here is from genome assembly GCF_048418805.1 of Vulpes vulpes. NCBI lineage: Eukaryota > Metazoa > Chordata > Mammalia > Carnivora > Canidae > Vulpes > Vulpes vulpes. The sequence goes on from NC_132790.1 coordinate 11,667,181, forward strand.
GGTTCTAACTCAGACCAGGAAGTGTTCAAAAGGTCCAGCAGATGTCAGTATGAATTCTTGCATGTCTCCAAGTCGAGTATTAACACATCAAATGGCATCACTCCCTGCCCTGGAGAGCTGTGTCCACACAGGGTATTGTGCGAGCTTTAGCTTCGGAGACACTATTTTCCATAAGGATCTGCTGCTCTAATTGGTAAAACTCTGACCTTACATCTCAACCCCAAAGCAAGATGAATGATGCAGTCTCAATTATAAAGAACCTTCAAGGGACTAACAAGTGAATAGGTGGCTGCTTCTAAAACTAAATCGCATTTGTGCCAGCTATCTGGTTTCCCCCACACAGCCCCCCTGGATTTCTCCTCGTCTTCAGCCTCTTCCCCTTCAGCGCTAGAGGCAGGGCAGGGCTTTGGGTTTATTGCAGCTTTAGAATGAGCAACGAGGGACAGCATACAATGCTTGCCATAAGTGTGCTCATACACCCCTCTAAATAGCTTCTCGATGCATTTTGGGACACTTTACATGTTAAGAAAAGTACAGAGAATAATATACAAGCATCCATGTGTTCACTACCCAGGTTCATTAATATTAAGATTTTACCATAAATACTGCAGATCTTTTATGTTATTATTAATGTAATAAAGGTCTTATATACGCCTCCTCAATCTCATCCCCGCCACTTCCTTCCCAGGAGAAGAATTCTCTTGAAGTTCAGGTGTATCCTTCCCACCTGTGTTAGTGGCCTCAGGTTGCCGCTGTGAAATATCACAAATTGATTAGCTTAAATGACAGGCATTTATTGTCTCCCGGTTCTGGAGTCTAGACCCCAGAGACCATGGTGTGCACAGGGCCATGCTCGAAGGATCCATCCCAGGCCTTGCTTCTAGCTTCTGCTAGTTCCTTGGCTTACGGTAGCAAAACTCCATCCTCATATGGCGTTCGCCCTGCATTCCTCTCTGTGTCCATATTTCTTCTTTCAATAAGGTCCCCAGTCATATTGAGTCAGGGGCTCACCCTATTCCAGTGTGACCTCACCTTGACTAATTACGTTTGCAATGACTCTATTTCCAAATAATGAGGCACTGAGGTTAGGACCTCAGTGTATGACTTTGGTGGGGGGGGGGATCAAAATTTAACCCATCTCACTTCCCATGCATTAATATTTAAATTAAATTTAGTGTAATTTTATACTGAAATATAAAATATCTACGAGGTTCAAAATGTCACCTGATCAGCAAATAATAACAGCAAATAACAGCAAGTCTTTGGCTTGGACGACATGCATGAGTCCTTTGGTTCTAGTTCTTGTCAAGATCATGTGGATCTTTAGCTGTATTTTATGATCCTGTAATTACATGATTTCAGGCCTGAGGGGTTTCCCATCATTTGGGAATTTTCTGGTAGCAGGGGGAGAGCCACGTAACTGTTGGGGAATATGGGTAAACAACAAAAGAGAGAAGGAGGATATTTTAATTGATGAATAAGTATTAAAAATTTGAGTTTGGTTTGAGAGAGCCCTAGGGTGACAGCTAGGGGTCCCTGGCCCATGGGACATGCCAGGAGGATGAAGGCACATGCTGGAGATGAGCTCTGTGTCCCATTCCCAGACTCTCCTAGACTGGTCTTTGGGGAAGGAGGTTGACCCCACTGTGCTTTGCTCAATAATCCTAGTGAGAAGCCAATTCTACAAAAAGAAATTAAGTGGCAACATGAAAGCTCCAAATTGGCTCCTATGTCTCTTGCAAGTGAGCCTCCCCAAGCCTCAGCTACTTCTCTGGGGTCTCCCTTGCCCGAGCCAGGACTCAGCTGAGGTTCAGCAAAGTGAAGGAAGCCTTGATCTTAAAGGCAGAAGACACAGCAGAGCTGAGGGACACACATGTGACCAATCGTGGGGAAGAGAGAAAGCACGTGTGAGTACTCCACGTGGCCGTCAAACTCAGGTGCCAGGAGATAGACAAGGGCATGGCCATCCTGGTTGAGCTCTTAGAAAAAGTGAAAATGTCCACTGGTCATTTGACTCAGAGGTGCCAGCATGGATGGAGTGATGGGAGCCTTCCTGACGAGGGACCTCAGAGAGGTTGGCTGCCTTCACCCAGGGCCATTTCTTCCTGTTTGATGGCGTGACATCTGACACCCGTGAGCACCTTCTGCTTTTGTGTCCCTACATCTTTGTCATTATCTGAAGGAAACCCTAAGAGAACTCCATGTCATTCCCAGATACTGGGCTCCTTGAGGAAAATGCTGGAAAGTCAGATGGGATTTGTCTTTTGGAGGGGAGAAATGAGGTTGGATGTGAGTTTTAAGGAAAGACCTTCACTTCTCTTGCCTGCTATATGCCTTTTATTTTTTTATTTTTATTTTTTAACGATTTTATTTATTTATTCATGAGAGACACAGAGAGAGAGGCAGAGACATAAGCAGGGGGAGACGCAGGCTCCCTGCAGGGAGGACACTGGGATCATGACCTGAGCCAAAAGCAGACACTCAACCGCTGAGCACCAGATGCCCCGCTATATGCCTTTTAAATGTCTTGTTCAAAATTGGAAATTCTATGGATCTTCATAAGGAAAGTGCCACCCAGGTCCAAGGCGAGCGAATTACCTTAGGTGGGTCATATGAAGCAATTCTCATAACCATCTAAATGGAACACCCCAGATGAACTTTTCTTTGCCTATTTTTTTATTGGAATTCGATTTGCCAACATATAGTATAACACCCAGTGAACTTTTAACTTTAGAAGTACTCTAAACGGGGACGCCTGGGTGGCTCAGCGGTTGGGCATCTGCCTTTGGCCCAGGGTGTGATCCCGGAATCCAGGATCGAGTCCCACATTGGGCTCCTTGCAGGGAGCCTGCTTCTCCCTCTGCCTGTGTCTCTGCCTCTCTCTCTCTGTGTCTCTCATGGATAAATAAAATCTTTAAAAAAAAAAAAAGTACTCTAAACGTATAGGTCATATAGGTAAGGTCATTATTACATTTTAATGTGTATGAAGTCTAAAGAATAAATTTTTCAAAGACCCCTGAAAACGGCATGCTCCTCCCCCACCTTGTACCCCAAAGCAAGAGTGGATTTAGCAGAGAGTGCAACACAGCTCGGGGCAGTGGGGGGCAGCCAAGCCCACAAGATGGAGCTGAAAGACACCCTGAAAGCTTCTTCCTCAACTGACCTTCCCTGAGGGTGGAAGCCTGAGGAACCTCACTCATAAGTAGTCACACCCACATCCCGGGCTGTCAAAGCGGTCCCTGTGGCCTGCAGGAATGGGAGAAATGACTGTTTTCAGGCTGGTGGTGGAGCATGGCTCAGTGAGACTAACCCAGTCTCAAAGTGGAAGAGAAGCCACAAACTTTAAATAAAATGGCATGTAAATCCTGTAGGTAAACTGACCAGATTCTTGTTTTCATGTGATCCAAAGTTTGAAAACATGCAAATAGCCCTTTATGGATTTTTCTATGGATTTCTATTTGGACCCCATGGTTTCCTTGCAGGGTCTCAAGTCGGAGACAATCTCCACCCCCCTATCTTACACACACACACACACACACACACACACACACACACACACACACACAGACTCTGAGTATAGACATAAATAGGATCTCTACAAAGGGACCATCAGAAATCTCTAGCAAAAAGGAATTTTAAAACAATTGTTTTCAAAGGCTGTCATTGCTTTAAAAATGGAATTGATAACACAGAGCATCTACTTTGATTTTTCTTTGATGCTTTATTCTGAAACTAGACGAAAGAGTAGCTGTTTTAGACAATTTACTGGTATTGATCAGGAACTGCCCGGGATTTCTATTTTGATTAAGTTGTATTTCATTGTCTCACTCCTATTCTCTTTCCCTCTGAAATTAATCTTCGTATCCGTTACTGCCGTTTTAAGAAGTGTCAGGGCTTAAAAAGTATTTAATTAAAAATGAAAACTATTTTTTCTCAAATAAGGAGAAAGTTTAGAATTTGATAAAATGTTGTACTTTTATTTTTAAGACGAAGCATGGTGTTTGGGGTTATGTGCACGTGGATGCAACAAAATGGATGTGCGCCAAAGTGGAATGATCACGGTTTTGGGGCCACATAGTGGTTTTCCATGGCCATTTATGTGACGTTGGGCAAGATATAAAATCTCTCTAAACCTCAGTTTCCTTATTCATAAGAGGGGATTAATAATGACTAGTTAACACAGTCATTTTAGAGATTTCGTGAAGTCATGAATGTTACAGTGCCTTGGCACAGAACGGGTGCTCCAAAAATGCCAGCTCTGGTGATAGTAGGTGTTATTTCTTCCATTAATTTGCTGTGTAATTCTAGGCAAGTCTTGTTACTCCTAAGTGTAGGATGTAGAGATGGGACTAGATAGTCCCTACACCCTTTGCAGGATTAAAGTCTGTTCCTAATACACTATGGGTTTATATTTGAGGCACTGTCAAGAGGGATCAGGCAACTGAATAGATGCAAAGGTGGGTTTTGGGGGATGATAACTGTGGCCACATTTATTGAGCATTGGTCATAAGGCATTATTTAAGCCTTTTCCATGTCTTAATACATTTAATTCTCACAAGGGCTCTATGATTAAGGCACTATCCTTGTCCCATCTTACAGACGAGAAAACTGAGGCACAGAGAAGTTATGTGCCTTTGCTTAAAGTCACACAGTGAGTAAGGGGTAGAGCCAGGATTCAAAAGGAAACAGGCTGCGGAGCTCATATTTGTTTTAACCATCATGTTTTACAGCTTTTCTAAGGGCACTGGCTTATTGACAACTCAAACCACAAGTAATCCCAGCACTTACTCATTTTTACTTTTCTTTCCTGGGCCGCAGGGCAGACCCTTATGGTATGTTTGCTGAAGGATTAAGATTCTTCGAAAGTCCAGAGCTGTATCTACCTTCTAATAGGGGCCTTGTGCTAAGTGCCTGCTTTCTTCCCAGTAAACAAACGTCTGAAGTTAGACAGACGTGGGTTCGATGCCTGCATCTGTCTCAACAATTCGATTTTGGCAGCATTACTTAACCTCTCCAAGCCTCATTTTCCCATCTGTAATGGAAAGTATAAATAGGAATATTAACAGTAATAACTAATTCACAAATGTGAGAATTATGAGAGGGGATACATGGCAAAATGACTACAGGCAGAGGCCCACACTCAGTGGGATCAGCATTCGCTTGGACCCAGGAGGCGAACTTCAGGTGGAGCCAGTGAGCTGGAAGGAAAGGCTCCTTCCTGCCCACCTGGCCCTGAGTCCTGGAGAGGGATTCCCTGCCCCCGGGAGCCCAGGAGCCGTCACAGACACAGCCAGCCCCCCATCTGCGCTGCAGGCTGCTGTGGGATGGAGGGACCTGGAGGGTCTCCTCGGCTGAGACCACGTCACACCGTCCTGCCTCCCACCCCTTGCAGCCTGCAGAGGAAGGGCAAGGTGCTCTCCTGCTACTGTGGATTTTAACTATAAATTCCATCGTGGCTTGATGTCACCCTTTCATTCCCACTTTCAAATGTTCTTTTTCAAAAGTTCTCTCTTTCCGAATAACATTATTAAAAAGGAAAAAAAGAAAAACAAACCCTTTAAGTCTTTGGCCTGAGTTTGGGGTCCAGCTTCTTTTTCTTCCTCCTCCTCTTTTGATTTTTAAATGAAGTTTCCCTTCTGTGTAACATCATGCATTTGTGGGTGTTACAAAAGATGTTGTCACAGCTACAGTAATCGTTCTGAGGTTGAATATGGCCATAGAAAGGACGTGAAAGAGCTGCAGTTCCCCTAGGGGCCCAGTGCTCTCACCCAAGGAACTTTCAGTTGGAAGCTTGCATTGTGCCATTTGCGTCCCAGCACCTTTGAAGGGGCTCTTCGTTCCCTCGGTCTTGGAGCTTCTCTTCCTATTTATTTTTATTATGAAGACTTCATTTCTTTAGCTTAAGGTTCACAGCAAAATTGAGAGGAAAGTACAGGGATTTCCCACATACACCCTGTCCCCACACAGATGTAGCTTCCCTACTGTCAACATCTCCCACCAGAGTGGCACATTTGTTGCAACTGAGAAGCCTATACTGACACAATCACCATCAACCAGGGTCCAGAGTTTACACTGGGGTTCACTCTTGGTGTTTGAGCAAGTGCATAATAACATGATCTGCCATATGGTAGGTATCCTATAGAGCGTATCTTCACTGCCCTAAAAATCCTTTGAGCTCTTATCACTGCCCCCCCCAAACTCCTGACAACTATTGACCTTTTTACTGGCTCCATAGGATTTCTTTTTTTTTGCCAGAATGTCATATAATTGGAATCATACGGTAACCTTTTCATATTGGCCTCTTTCACTTAGTAATATGCATTTAAACTTCCTCCTTGTCTTTACCTAGACTAAAAGCTTATTCCTTTTTAGCGCTGAATAGCATCAATGGTCAGGATGTGTCAATTTATCAACTCACCTCCTGAAGGCCGTGTTACTTCCAAGTTTTGGCAACCATGGGTAAGCTGCTACAATCATCCAGGTGCAAGTTTTTGTGTGGACATATTTTTAATTACCTTGGGTAAATGCCAAGGTATATGATTACTGGATTGTATTTTAAGAATATGTTTAGTTTTGTAAGAGACAGCCAGACTGTCTCGTGATGTGACTAGTACCATTTGTATTCCCATCAATAATGAATGAAAGTTCCTGTTGCTCTGTATCCTTGCCAAAGTTGGCATTGTCAGCGTTCCAAATTTGGGCCATTCTGATAGGTGTGTAGTAGTATCTCATCATTGTTTTAATTAAAATTTTCCTTAGGACATGATATAGAGCGTCTTTCCACTTGCTCATTTGCCATCTACCTTCTTGGTGAGATGTCTGTCAAGGTCTTTGGCTCATTTTCTAATAAGGCTGTTTATTTTCTTATTGTCAAATTCTAAAAGTTCTTTGTATATTTGGAAATGAGACCTTTGCCAAAGGTCTTTCACAGAATTGTCTCCCAGTCATGTCTTGTCTTCTCATTCTCTTGGCACGGTCTTTCGCAGAGCAGGAGTCTTCGACCTCAATAAAGTCCAGCTCAGCAACTATTTCTCTCATGGGTCATGACTTTGATGTATCTAAAAGTCATCACTGTGCCCAAAGTCATCTCAATTTTCTGCTATCTTCTAAGAGTTTTATAGTTTTGTGTTTTACATTTAGGTGTGTGATGCATTTTGGGTTTTCATGAAGGATATAAAGTCTGTAACTAGATTTATTTTTTTTTTCCTTTTGTATGTGGATGTTCAGTTGTCCCGGGACCCTTGTGGGAAAGATTACCTTTGGTCCACTTTACTGTCTTCGCTCCTTTGTCAAAGATCAGTTGACTATATTTATGGGGGTGTGTTTCTGTACTCTCTATTCGGTTTGTGTAATCTATTTGTCTATTCTTTCAACCATACCACACTGTCTTGATTGCTGTAGCTTTACAGAAAGCTTTGAAGTCACATAGTGTCAGTCTTCCAACTTTGCTCTTCTTTAGTATCATGTGATATTTACCTTTTGTCACTTGTTGCTGTTTGTACTAAGCCTATAGTGACACAATCATCATCAACCAGGGTCCAGAGTTTACATTGGGGTTCACTCTTGGAACGAGAGCAATGGTAGGTAAAATTATACCTTGATATGATCAAGGTAGCAGTACCAAACTGTTCTTACACTCATCGTATTCTTTACTGTCACCACTTAACGTACCTTTTTCAATGACCAATTTCACTTAGAAATACCCTTGATGAAGCAGTACAAATCATGAACTTTATTAAATATTGACCCCTCAGTAGACATCTTTTTTTTTTTCATTTTCTGGGTGCTAAAATGAGAATTACACGTAAGGCACTTCTGCTGTGTGCTGAACTAGGATGTGTGTCAGTTTCGAGAAAAAAAGCCTTTGTGTGATTGTTTGAATTACAGAGGAAACTCATTGCTTCCCACGGAATACTGTTTTTACTTGAGAGAAAAATTGACAGAAAAACTATGGTTACTGAGACTGCAATATTTGGCAGACATTGTCACAAAAACAAATAAAGTGAGCTTGTCACCTCAAGCACAACAACCGACAGTGTTTGTTGGCAATGATAAAGTTTGAGTTTTCAAGCCAATGGTGACATCAGAAGTGATACTAATAAAATTTGTTATCATATGAAGAAAGGTGTCAATGTCTAGATAATTTGCATAACCCAGTGAAATATATCAAAACTCTTATTCCAAGAAGCTTGGCACAAGCACTCTGAAGACCTTAGCTTGAATCCAGGGCCTGCCATTTACTTACTATATCAGCTCCATTGTCTCAAGTAAAAAAAAAAAAAAAAAAAAAAAAAAAAAAGCAATTTCCTCTGTTTCCTCATCTGTAAAATGGGTAGAATAACTACCTCACAGAGTTGCATAAGGATTTAATAAATAATATATAGTAATAAATATTCATGTATACTCATAAGAATATACAGAATGATATAAAACAAGTGCTTGGCACATGTTAAATATTGTATAATAACTTTGCTATTGTTATGACTATCACCATTATGTTCATCATTTCAGGTGGAAGGACGCTGATGTCACCTTTCTCTATAGCATAGGACTTCAGAGTATAGGTTCTGCTAATAGACATTGCTGGGTTCAGATCCTAGCACCACTTACCAGTTAGTGATCTTGGGCAAGTGATTTAATAGTATAGTGACATCTCATGTGATTAGTATCAGAAATAAACAAGATAATCCATGTGACATGCTCAACTCAGGACAGGATACATTAGGATAACTCATTTAGAATAGTAATAGTAATTCAAGAAATGCTTCTTGAATTGTATAAAATCATATCACTTATGATGATATTAAGCCTTTCAGAAGGATTTATAGATTTCTGTGATACTTTCAAGAAATGATATTGGTAAACCAGCTCTCCGGAAAAAAAAAAAAATCTCTGAGTTATAACATCATCTAATTTCTGAGATGTAAATACTCTCACCATTGCCAATCTCAGGCTACCAAAATGAGATCACTGAATGCAGAATGGGGGAGAAATTCTCACAGTTGTCCCTTGCAAGCTGATATGAGCCAGCTCCAGCACACTTTCAAGTACACTCTCGAAAAGATATCATATATTAACACCTCCTCTGAGGATCCTAGTCCCCAGGAAATTATACAAGAGCAGAAAAGCGTACGGAAACTGAGTTTGTGGGACTTTTGGAAATCTTTCTGATTTCTCACTAAATTCTCAGAACTTGACTCATTCATGCACTTGTGAAAACGATACAACTCTCTACACAGTTTGAATAGTTAGAAAGGATTTTGTGACGTGACACCTTATAAATTAGGAACTTAGTCTAAGACGTGATTTAATCTGAAAATACAAGACACATTTAGTACGATTTCATCTATTAAAGAATATAACCTTCCTTCTAGTGTCTTCTGTCCAACTATTAAATTTATTTAACATCTTTTAGAAAGGAGCAAGCCAACGTTAAAAAAAAATAAGCCAAAAGACTGCTGGGCAGTGAACATACTCTAGTTCCAAACGGGAGTGGAAATGAGGCAAGATTATATAGTGAGAGTAGAGAAAGCAAGATGAAGGGAAATTGCCCATGACAATAGGTCGTATTAGGCATTATGCATTTCAATATCTGTAACTGAAAAGTCACAGAAGTCAAAAATAAAAACGAAAAAGACTCCCAGGCCCACACACTGCCTGCTGGTGTTGCTAGAATATTTAGCCCTCTCTCCATTTTGTATAAAAAATAAATTAAGTATAAATAAGGAGGTGAGGAAGCTGGTGCATACTCAGGTGTGTTCACAGGTATGTACTCAGAGAGGGCAAGAGAATGGAGCCAAATGTCTTTCCTCTCCCACGCTTGCTACACAAAACTCTCCTCCATGTTGCTGCAGAGTAAGAAAGAGTCCACGAGCCGGGGCTGGACCAGCTGCTGGAAGTCGGAGTCCTGCAGGCCTTCAGGGCAGACCCCAGCCAGTCTACGCAGAGCAGCCTGGGGAGAAATAGAACAGAGGACACAGGTCAGGCCAGTTCTCTGCTCAGATACATGTATTCCCTTCAACTGCTCTGGGAGGTGCATTTCTGGAAGTGGCACATTGATCAGTCAGTTTGAGTAAATCATCACCTCGGTCAGCTGGCACCTTTGGGACATGGTCCTTTTGGTCACCTGGTCACTATGGTAACTTTATCACTTGGTCATCTGGTTTGTACCTTGGTCATTATGGTGGATGTCATCTGAAAGCCCTCATGATCTTAATAATGGTCTTGCCATTTTGGTTTTTCAATCAGCTCAGAAACCTGGTTGTCCTAAAGATCTGTCATTTAAAAAGTCTGGTCAACTTACTGACTATTTAAGTTCAAGATTTGTTCATTCTAGAGACCATAACTACCAGAAGCCTCAATGGTATTACAGCCTTGTTTCCAGGTCCCTAGAGTTGCTTGAGAATAGCAAGAGATATTTATTGATTCATAAATTCAGCAAGGTTCTGACAAAGCATTATGGGAGGGGAAAGAGAGAGGAAGGAAGGTCATAAAGCTGAAGGAGATGGAGATTCTGCACGGGAAAGACAGATGCTGGCAGAATGACACCACTGCCCAGGTCCCCCTGTGCTGGGCATTTCACTCCTCGCTGAGTGCTCTATCCTGCTTTATGTCCACATGCCCTTGCTCAGCATTTCTCCATGGCACAAAGTCCCTCTTCACTCTTTTCTAGCCAGCGGGTACATTCACCCTGTGAGGGCTGGCCCACCGTCATCTCCTCTGTGAAGCCTTCCCTGATTCCCTGAAGCAGAGACAGTCCTTCCCTCTTCTCTACGCCCATGGCCCCTGGGCTGACCTGAACCTTCTTACCCTTGACTGCTACTGGGTTTTTAGGTGTTTGTCTCCCACACTAGACTCTTAGCTCCTCAAAGATAGACACACTGTTTTATTTTTCTCTGTATCCACAGAGGAAGGACAGGGTTTGGCATAGGGCTCAATAAATGTATGTTAAATTGAAAAAAAAGAAAAAATGAAATGCTTTAAAATGGAGTTTTATTGCTAGAGCCACCTGAAACTGTAAATATGGGCCGCACACCTACCTCCGCCTCTCTCCCAGTCCGCTGAGGCAGTGCATACTAAGTGCTCAATGACTGTGAATTCCTTCCCTCTTCTGTTCACAGCAGGGAACAAGGTGAGAGCTTAGGGGTGCCCTTGCCCCGAGAAACAAAGAGAAGGGAATATCTGGAATGGCAGAAAAAGCAAAAAAAAAAAAAAAAAAAAAGGAATACTAATACTTACTGCATATCTACACATAGTATTTCATTTAATCCTTACAGGATACTACAGGGTAGGTGTCATGATCTTCAGTTTGGAAATGAGGAGATGAAGGCTCAGTGAGGGAAAGGGGCCTTCCTGAGATCACCCAGCAGCAGTTCCACTGCAGGACCCTCACACCTGTGCACACAGTAGGGATGGAGCAGGCCCAGGGCACAGGGTTATACTGAGTACATGAGCCCTCATGACCTATACCTATTGCTGAGAAACCACCAAGTCAGTGAAAAGAAAGGAAGGCTTAAGTTGGTTGTTGAATGAACAGGGGCTGCCATGTTCAAATTGGATCAAGGAGAGGGACCTGAGTGGGGTTTGGAACGCTAGTGGCAAGAAGTAGACTCTAGGAGACTGTCCCTCAGTAGTGCGCCCTGCCTCTCCTGGGGGCTGTTTTCCCCCAAGGGGCTACAGAGGCTGAACTCCATAGCACTTTCTGATTCCTCTTGGCTCCAACTGGGAAAAATAACTCTATACCCTTGACTTGTCACAGTAAAAAATGGAACCTGAGTTCTTCAGCAGAGGAGCCTAGGAAGCCATTGATATATTTTACATCATAATCATAAAGCAAGAGGGAGGGAGCAGCAAGGAAAGATAAAGAAATGGAGAGAAAACAGACTCACGAGGAGAATGAGATAGAAGAAGAAAATAGAGAAACAGAGAAAAAGAGACAACAGAGAAGTGGGACAGGAAGGCAAAGTTAAAACAGAGAGGCGGAGATGAGCTGGTGAAAGAAAGATCAAGCCTGACAGAGAGATAGAGAGAGAGAGAGAGAGAGAGAGAGAGAGATGGTGACAAAGAAAAAGAGAGTGCCCAGGGAGGGGGCAGAGGGGCAAACAGGAGGGAGGGAGGAGAAGGTGAGGAGCCATAAAGGGAGGAAGGGGAGAGGGGGGGGGGCAGAGAGAGAGCTGAGGGGAAAGAAGGAGAGAGAAAAACTCCTGAAGGAAGTCAAGCTCTGGAGGAGAGAAAAGCAAAAAATAAAATGAAGAGGGACAGAGAAAGGGAGGGGGAGAAAGGGAGACAAAGTGGGGGCAGGGGCAGAGGCAGAGGGAGAGCATCTCAAGCAGACGCCCTGCTGAGCACAGCCTGATGCGGGGCTCCATCTCACCCACCCTGATATATTGCCCTGAGCCAAAATCAAGAATAAGACACTTAACTGACTAAGCCACCCGGGCACCCCCTGGCCTGTGGTTCTCTTTTCTTAGAGGGAGAGAGAGAGGAGAGAGGGAGAGAGAGAGAAAGAGAAAGAGAAAAAGAAAGAGAAGAGGAGAAAAAGGGAGAAGAGGGAGAGGGAAAGAATGAATGAACCAGAAACAGACCTGAAAACACACAAAGGTCAATGGACACCCTCGTCTCCCTGGGGTCCCCAGAAGGCCTGCAGGACAGGAATCCAAAGCTACTCAGAGCACCCCCTCCTCAGCGTCCCAGAGCTCAAAGGACCCTTCCCCCTTCTGAAGCCTGTCTCTGGGCTTCTGCTTCCCGGGGAGGGTTAACAGCCAGTCATCCCAGGATCTCAGTCCCAGACAGTCTGAAAACACCCAAGCATTAAACAAGCCCAGCAGCCCACTGACAGCCGCCTCATTAAGGAAAAATCAATTCTGTTTGCGCGAGGCAATCTGCACTGCCACTCTCCCAGATGTGGGAGACAATAATTGAAATGTCCTCCCTCCACCTGAAGAGAGCCTCTGACGCCGGGAAGAAGGCCTTGGGGAAGGCAGGAGAGGTAGCCTCCAACTCCATCTGCCAGGCCAGCCTCCTAGCGGCCCCCATCTCAGCAGCCAGGGGGCCACACTCAAATGTGGAACCCCTTCTGGGATGGGAGCCAAATCACCACCATCTGCAATTCTGGGGCCTCGGGGTGGGAAGAGAAGTCTATCTGTCCCTCAACCAAGCAAGAAACAGTCACCAAAGCCAAGGCCCTATGGAGATAGCAAGGGCTGGAAAAGGTCCCCAGCCCTAAGAAGGTTCCAGACTAGGGGAGGGAAGAAAGATCTGCCAAGAGCCAAGGGAGCAAGACCAGGGCCCTAAGACATGGGGGAGAAGGCGTGACTGAAAACAAGAAGGTCTGGCCACAAAGCCAAGACCTTCAGCATCAGGCAGGCCTGTGTTTGAATTCTAAGACCCTCCCCTTTTAATACCCAGCACACGAGATCCCATAACCTACCTCCCACTGAAGATAACAAAATCCAAGCTGGCAGGCCCAGATGCCCATGTACTCCCTGTCTCTGAGCCACAGGCATCCCCCAGGACACTTGACAGAGGAGATGGATCTGGGCCCCAGCCCTGTGTTCAAGCCAGAAGGCACGGGGCTGTAGACAGTAGGCCACAGATCATGGGGGACCATGGAAGGGCCAATGACGGAAACATTGTGACTGTAAAATTAGAACTAGCCCAGCAGCCACAGGAAGGGTCAATTAGGGAGGGACAAGCTCTCTTCAGCATCCCATGAGCCATCCTCCAGGGGAAATGTAATACCTTTTCCACTGGAAAGTCCTTCACATGACTGAAGATGGTGGACAAGCCCTTGTGCATGTTTTACTTCAAACTAACACTATGGATGGACAAAGGATTGTGGCTACAGGCCTGCATGGAGCTTCCTGGTTTCCCACTACAACCTGAGGGCGTCGTGGTGCTGGGCACTTGTGGGCGCCCCAAGCACTGGAGATAATGGCAGTTGGGGCCAATGATTCTGTTGGCCCAGCATTAACTCCCTCCACTTGACTCACTGAGCGAGACAGGATTAAGAAGTTCTCTCAACTGGGGAAAACATTACCTCATTACACTTACTAACCTCCAGCTGAAGCTTAGCCTCCCCTTCAGTGCAGCCACCGACCATGAAGTCACAGCAATTCCTGCAACTTGTGTGCCAAGGAAAGTCACAGGTCCTCTCAAACCCCAGTAACTCTTGCTGGAGGCACCCTCAGATAGCATTTATGCTCATTTCTAGTCAAGGTTATAATACTCATTAGACCCACTGCTCTCTCTCTTAGTTAACATGTTAATTAAAAGTACATATGTTAATTATATCACATAAATACTCCAACAGTTATTGTAATAATTCCTTCTTAATTCTACATATTTTGGTTTATGCATTTAAAACATTATTCTCCGAAGGGATCCAGAAGCTCCAACAGATCACCAAAGGCACCAATAAGCTAAAGTTGTCCTGCATGTACCAGAATCAAAGTCCCATGAGAGCAGAGATGTTTGTCTTTGTCTTTCCCACACACACACACCGCTGTGTCCCCATAGCTTAGAAGTGTGCCCAGCACACAAAATCACTCAGTAAATATTTATTGAGTAAGATTTACAGGCACTTAGTGACCTACCCACTGTCCCACAGCTCGTTAATGGCAAAACCAAGACAGGTGTGTCCAACCGCAATGCCCTCCGGTCTCTACAACCATACAATGCCTATGGAGCTCCCCAAAATGAGATGAGCTTCGTCTAAAAAATGATAAGAATGTGGAGGGGGCTTTACCGAGAGGAAGAGGGAGAGAGAAAGGAAGGGGGAGAGATGGAGAGAAAATGGGGACTTGAAGGCCCTCCAGATCCCTCACTTCCCCCTCGAGTTCTTTAAGGACCAACCAAGAATTGGGCACTCCCTTCTGAAAGTCAAATGACCCATTTATACATTGGTTTCCCGGCCTCTTCACGCTTCCAACTGGAAGCAGCTCTGTTTGGGGATTCAGTCCAGCCCCAGCAGGGAGGAATGTAGAGACAAAGCACGCATTCCCATCTGGTACAGTTGAGTCTCTCATGGTGGCTCCAAGCAGCAAGAGGTTGGGTGGGGATCTCGTGAGATGCACTGCTTTGGTTCAAGCTGAAGATCTTGGCGAATAACACTTTCTGTCCTGTCCTATTGCTGCTGCCAGTCCTATTCTACAAGGGAAGGGGGTGGCTATGAAGCTGGAAGAGTGCCAGTAGAGGGGCCCTGTCGAAGAGGATGGAAGGCTTCTCTCCCAATGTCCCCTTTGGAAGAGACACGAGACCTCCATACCCTACCTTCCATTGCTGCAAGTACCATGGTGTCACTACCACCTGCCAACATTCTCCCCGCCAGCCACCCTGGTCTTGAGCTGCTGTTAAGACTCCTCAGAATGTCAAAGGTTCATGGTTATTAGAAGTATGCGTGAGGGATTCCCTAGCCCCCCATCTTTCACATATATGACCTCATATCATTATCTTTCATCTTTTTAAAGATTTATTTGAGAGAGAGAGAGAGCTCAAGCAGAGGGAGGGGAAGAAAAGCAGGGGCCCCACTGAGTGGGAAGTCAGAGCCTAAGATCATGACCTGAGCCAAAATCAAGAGTCAGATGCCCAACCGACTGAGCCACCCAGGCATCCCTTTTCTTCACAGTTTTGTGAATTAAATGAAACACCTTTATCATCATTTTAAAGAGGAAAGTTGAGTGCAGAGAAGTCTCATGGCTTACTCAAGCCAGCCAAGGCATCGCCAGCTCTCCTGGCCCCTGGTCTGCAGCCCCAAAGCCCAGGGCGGAAGCCAGGGGGATACGGGGAACTCACCAGGCAGGCCACGAGCACGGCATCACTGCTGTTCCTCTCGGAGGGCGATCTGCAGAGCTCGATGAGGCGGGACATACCTGCGGAGACACACGAGAACGTCATGCCCAGGATGGGAACGGGCCTGGCCAGGCCTGACCCAGAGATGCTCCCTCTGCCCCCCCCCCCCCACAGCCGTCTGGGTCACTCCAGGGCCCCACCAGCTCACCACCTGGCCAGAGAAAAGGTGCTGAACCCACCTGGAGGAGCTTGTGGTGGAGACTTTCTGTTCCCCTGGGTCTGAACAGACCCTGCTCAGGGCCAGTACTGAGCTTAGGAGAGCTGCAACAGAACGTACTGGGGACCTCTGAGAAAGAACTTCCTGTGTCAGTACTTCTGACTTTGCCAGAACTATATTTAATGTTTACATCATTATCAGCAGGACTTCCCATTTTTCTCCCAATTGCCTATTACAGTCAGAAAATGTATTGCTCCTAAGATTACAGAAAACTCCAGATTGAGGAGGTTAATATTTCCTAGGCCTTTATAGAGGAAAGGCAAATAAATGACTCTGCTTTTCAATGTAAATTGGCTTTTTACAAACTCCAAAAAACAAAAACAAAACAAAGAGCCAACTCGTAAGATATTAATAAAAGGTGTACAGACACATTCTATGTGTTTATCTTCCAGAAAGTCTTTCTGGAGCCAGAACCTGGGGCCACCTCATGCCATTTGCCAGGAACCTGCATGATTGGCAACAACACCATCCTATCCTTGGGCCCCTTCCTGGGATACATTCCCCAACCATCACCCTGGAATAAAGCCTCAAACCACAGCTGAAGGCTCACCTCCCTGCTAACACATTCCCCGAACCACTTGGAAAAATGTGAGCTGCTTCCCCCCTGTGCCAAACGTGGCTCGGACATGCTTTGAACACTGGCCTATGGTATGCAAGGGCACCTTTGTCTTTCCATATCTGCCACCCCACGAGGCTGTTAGCCCCCGTGGTCAGGACAATGCACAGTCAGGATGTTAGGCCGAGCACTCAGAACCGAGTCTAGCAGGGAGTGGGTGCTTTGAAAAGACTCGCTGGGGACATGTGACAAACTGAATGCACGAGTGATTTAATGAGTGAATTAATAAATGAATTAAAAGTGAATAAAAGAAGCAGTGAATGAGTGCACGAATGAACAAAAGCATGAGTTCGTGAGTGAATGAATAGATGAACAAGTAGATAAGTGAATAACTGAGTGAAGGACAAAACAGAACGACTGCATGAAGGGCTCTCAGCGAGGAGTCTTAGGTGAGTGGCTGTTCCATCTGACTTCAGCCTCCCCAGGCCCTGATTCCCTCTAGTTTTGGCCCCAAACTTACCAGCTAGATGGGGGGCCACATGCTGGGCCCCCATGCCAGCATTTTCTGGCACCTTGAGAGTGGGGCTCACCTCGGCCAGTGGGGCTGTGAGTCCTCTGTCGCCACCACGAAACTGGGGGTGCTCCCATCCCAGGCCCACCTCCCCACTCTTGCCACAGCCCGCACCACTTACAGCTCAGCCGCACGGCCTCCCGGGCCACCTCTGGGTCTCGGCTGAGACGGGCCAGAGTCACCGCGGCCTTCTGCTGGACTCGCTCACAGGCCGCCACCTCGGCAGGGGTTCCAGACCTTGGCTTCTCGGACAGCATGCCCATGATAAGCTGGACCCCTGGGCAGGAGGCAAAGGACAGTTGGTACCTGCCCCCGTGGGGAGCCTGCCCCCCACCCCGGGGCCAGCTGGATAGGTGGCTGCAAAAGCCTGAGACTTAGGAGGTCTCAACCATGGGAAGGCACTGGACGAGGCCACCGCTTCTCCTCCTACCCTGGGGCTATCTCTGATTCCACGCCTAAGTCACTCTACTTGGAAGGGACATCAGGAGGGCCTCCCTTCTGATTTTTTAAATGCTATTACTGAGCTTTCATTATATGCACAACACTGCACTGAATGCACAATAAATGCATGATCCCTAAAGCCTCCCAATAGTCTCTGGAACTAAGTATCTGTATAATTCACTGTGAGGCCCAAAGAGAAGTGGGGTCTCTTTTCCAGGGTCGCACAGTTAGTAGCCAGGTTGCTGATCTCAGAACTCAGGTAATCTGGTTCTTCTCCGTCACTCCTTCACCTCTGAGCCAGCTGCATCTAAGATAGGTCGAGAGGTGATGGGCCCCCCCATGGGAGGTGAGCCAAACCTTAGGCTGGACAAGCAACAGATCAAATGTTTTAGGGGGGCTTCTAGCACTGGCGGAGGATGGAGAGTTGAATTGAGAGGTTTGAGTAGGGCCTGAATTTGGTCAGCCGAGCATTCTTCCCACCCTCCCCTGAAACCAGATCCATCTTCTGATTGTCCTACAAACCCATACCCACATTCACTCTCACCCTCTGCCCCGGCCACCTAATTTTTCCGCAAGGATATCCTTTTCCCTCTCACACTCCAACTAAGTAATTCCCATCCTGCAGGTTGTAGTCAAAGTCCGTGTTCTGTGGGAGGTATTTCCTAACTGCCCCGGCCCACACCCCCTTCCCTGCACTGGGGTGGGGGGGATGGGAAATCTTGCCAGCACAGACCTTAAACCAGACAGGGCCCGTGGATATATTGTACTTTGCTCTGTTGCTCCACACACTAATTTTTTTAAAAAATCTTGTTATTACGAAAGTTGGGAAGTTTCCATTAAAACCCAGATTTCCATTAAAATCCAGCTTCCAAAAAATTGCCTCCTGACCTGACATGGGGGCCACAGTTCTTCCTGACAATAATACGCTAAAGCTTATTAACAGCTTGCTATTTTAAATGAGATCGGCCCAGTCCCTGCTGAGCCTACATCATCCATGGATAGTACCTGTCTGGTTCTATAGGTATCTAAGTTTGCAACCTCTGACCTAGACTGTGGAGCCAAAAGGGCCTTTAGAGATCTAGCCCAACCCCACTCTCCACCCTACACCCCATTTCACAGAAGAGCACCTGAGATCTGGAGAGAGAAAATGATTTCCCAAGTGCACAAAGGAGTTAGCCCCAGTCCAGGACCTCAGCCACAGGCCTCTGTGAATCTTACTTGAACCAGATGTCATTTCTAACTCTCCTGGATCTCAACGCACAGGGGCTGTTAAGTTACTTAGTTATGGCCCCGAGACTATTCAGTCCTGGGGAGTCGGGAGGGGTTCTCTTTCTGATGAGTTTTGTTAAGTACCCATTTCTCCCTCCTGCGGGCTCAAGGGACCCAGTCTCTAATACCTCTGCCACCACACACTAACCTTAGGGCAAGGTGCTTCTCTTCCCAACCCTCTCCCAGGCCACTGAATGAAACAGTCTTCAGGCTCCCCATGCCCACAATGTCCCTAAGACAAGGTCACGACCATGAATATCCAGAGGTATGTATGTTATGGCCTGTGGGCACATGAACAGGGGACACCAAAATGACAACTTTAGGAAGTGCCACAGGCTTAGGAAGTTTTACTAACTCCAGGTTCAGATGCCCACAAAGAAGCCACTTTCCCAATTCCCCCTTTGCACCTGCAAACTGACAAGGAATCAGATAGTTTCTCATACACCAGCAGGTAAGCTCCAGGGCACAAAGGCGTGTGTCCGTTTCCTGCATGGAAATAGATGCAGTACCTAGAGAGCGGCTTCACTCAAATCTTTGCTGACTAAATATCAAATGAATGAATATGAATGCATTCAGGTGAAGAGTCTTACAAATGTATAAAACCCAAGTTTTCTATAAATATATACTTCTGTGGGAGGTATTTCCTAACTGCCCCTGCCCACACCCCCTTCCCCACACTGGGGCGGGGGTGGGGGGGAGAATCTTGCCAGCACAGAACTTAAACCAGACAGGGCCCGTGGATATATATACAATATATAGTATATAAATAAAGTATATATATACTCTGTATATATATATATAAATACATGTTTATATATATAAATATATAAATATTTATATATATAAATATATAAAATATATTTTATATAAATATATAAATTATATATATAAATATATATAAATATATAAATATATTTATAGTATATAAATAAAGTATATATATACTTCGTCGGGAAGCCTGGGTGGCTCAGCGGTTGGACGTCTGCCTTGGGCTCAGGGCGTGATCCCGGGTTGGGGGATCGAGGCCTGCTTCGGACTTCCTGTGAGGAGCCTGCTTCTCCGTCTTTCTATGTCTCTGCCTCTGTGTGTGTGTCTCTCATGAATAAATAAATGAATAAATCTTAATATATATATGTATATATATACTTCATCTGTCTTAACTAGAAAAAAACAAGATGCCATGAAATTGAGCTGCCTAGAAAAATCTAGACTGTGTTTCCAAAGGCCAGGTCAGGCTCAATGCCAGAAAGGTTGCCTGGCGGTTGGGAGTTACAGCTTCGGGGACCAGCCCCCAATGCCCTGTTTCCCCAACACTCTCTCCGGCTCAGTCCCAGTCTCTGAGGGAGAAGTCGAAGGAAAGCTATTGATGTCATGGGGTTGACAGTTAAGAGCTTGTGCTGCCCTGACCTGCCTCCCAGCGTAGGGGTGACAGCAGCCGGGCCTCCTTCCTCCAGCCCCATCACCAACACTCACACACAGTTCGGGGCGGGACAGGGGCAAAATCACCAGGCTGCATTCAGGGCAGGACACATCAGTCTCACGCAGCCTGGTAAGGGGACTGCCTTTCAAAGCCCGGTTCTCCCGACAGCGCTTGTCCCCTTCCGCCCAGGATCCCACTGAGCTCCAGCAGGCCCTGGCTGTGTCACCGCCCAGGCCCTGCCAGTCCCTCCAGCTCTGCCCACTGTTGTACTCAATCTCCTCATCGAAGGCTCTTCAGCTGAGCCTGCCAGTCTCCTGAAAGAGCAGGTGCGCTTGGCACAGGGCCCATTCTGCCCTAGATACTCTTGTAACAAGCTCCGTCTTCATCCTCCCGGCACCCTGCGAGGTAGGTGCATTCCCATTTTGCAGATGGAAAAGCAGAAGTCATACAGCTAGTAACTGAGAGGGCCAGGATTCAAGCCCAGTCTGTTTCCAGTTTCCCTGGTGGCAACCCCCTGCCCTCTGCTGCACTGTTTTATTGTTGATCTTACACTATGTTGTGTTACCACTTTTGGGCTCCAGTTGGGCTCTCCTAGGACAAAGCCAAGGATTTCTTCATCTCTGTGTGCATTTGTTCAGTGCAATGCCAGGCATGTAGTAGGTCTCTAACTGCTGACTGAATGAGCCCATCAATAGCCCTTTGTAAACCATCAAACCCTCTACAGAGGCCAGATGTTCCAATCCCAAATCCATGGGCCTCTGGAGATCCATTGCCGCTCACCACTTGAACTTAAGGCTCTGAGTGCGGACAGAAGGGGCTGTGAAGGATGCTCCTCAAGTCTCTCAGTCTCAGCTGGCTCAGGAAAGTTTTTCATTATTACCTCAATCACATAAAATTAACACAAAATGATGTCTTTCAATTAGTAATAGGGCAATGGGGGATGGGGAATGTGTGTGTTTGTTAAAACAGCAGGGGCGACCTAGGGGAAGGGGGATTAACGAGAGCAGAAGCAGCTGGCCCTGGGCTCTCAGCTCACTCGTCCTCATTAGTGTCTTGGGTTTCCGACTGGCTGCTAATTGCTCCCTTATTTCCCAGTCACAGGAAGCCCTCGCCATTCTGCGTTCCCAGCTGCAAGGTGGCAGACCTGTCCTGGCCCCTAGCAGAGGCAGAGACAACACAGGGCCGCTCCCTGGCCCACCTCACCCCGACTCTGGTGACACCCTTGGTGCAAGGTGGGACCTGGGAGCCAGTGGGATGGCCATGGCCTCGGGTGAGGGGTCCAGGGGTCAGGCTTGCCCTGACCTGCTCCCTCACCCTCACTCCTCTTCAGACGCTTCAGCTTCCTAAGTGAGGCCAAATCCAATATGATAGGAACAACTTAAAGTCCAAATGCATCCTCTGGCAGGAAGAGATTTTTACTTTTTGGATCATAATGAAATACTCGTCTACCCTTCATCACCCTAATTAAAATAGCACCTGCTAACCCCTCACCTCGGGTCTACCTTACGCCCTGCCCTGCTTTATTTTCTACATCCCACTATCATCATCCGACATGCTCCATCTTCTCATTCATTGCCCCATGGAACTAAAGTCCCTCGAAAGCAAACATTTACGTATTGGCCCAGCTATACACATAAGTGCACACACATATATACGTATATGTATGTATTTATATATACACACACTCACGTAATTGTGGAGACACACATGCCCACGTTTCCATACCTGCACACAGCTCTTCACACAAACACAAAGGCCCATGGTCCTATATAAACCATAAAATCCATGCCACGTGCACACTGCTGCAAAGACATACCGTTTTCCTGAATGATGTCAGAGGCGCACTGCTCTAGGACAGACATGTTTGCCAAGATGGTCACAATCTGGAAAAGAGAATTGAGAATCTGAGAAAATGCGCACACCTGAGCCGAGTAGTGCTCTTTACAGACAGCTGAGCCAGGAGCAACGAAGCTTTCCTGTAGCCTGTGGTTCTTTCCTATGGTATTTTCTTCCATCCTCGTGGGCACCTGCCTCCCATATGTATTTCCCCAGTGACTGGCTCTCACTAGTCAGCATGTGGCGCTGGGATGGCCCCCAGGGGCCCCAGGACTCCACTGGAGAGAACAGGGTGCCTGAGTGAAGAGGGGACCCACCAGCTTTCTGCAGAAATGGAGACAGATTGGCAGACTGCTGGCTCGCCCTCCCCTGGACTGGGTGCCGCTCATCCTAGCCTCTTGCCCTGATAGTGAACCCCACCTACTTTCAGCCTGAAATTAATGGACAGCAAGGTCAAGTTAGAGAACATAAGATCAAAGGGCAGCATCACACCCCAAGTGTCATGTATTGTAAGGAACCTGGTGCGGAAGTTCTTGCTCGGCTGGCTTTGCAAGGCTGCGGTCCACAAGCCTTGCCTGTGGGTCATCTCTGAAGGGCTGTGTCTGTAGTAAAGAGATGCTGACGCCAGGTGGGCAGCAAGCCTTGGCTACAACCACACGGGCTGGACAGCCAATAGCCCACCCCACCCCGACCCCTTGGCCAGGGTCAAGGCTGCAGGGAAAACGCACCACCCAGAACTGGATTAAGGAATAGACCACCAAGAGACGGCTTACAGACCCCAAACTGTTAGGTGCCAAAACACCATTGGAAAATGTTGGAAACTTGGCACCTATTAACTCAGATATGACCCAAGACACTGCTCCTGAGGTAAATGGCAAAATGAAATCCACTCACTGCCACAGAAGCAGACAGCACCCTCGAGTGGTAATTAAAATAAAATAAAATAAAATAAAATAAAATAAAATAAAATAAAACAAAACAAAACAAAATGGAAAACACTCCTTGCTGGTGCAGTCCTCCCTCTCTCTCGAAAGGGTTCCTCAGAGCTTCTGGCACATTATAACTGGAGACCATGTCCCCACCTCTGAGGCAGCAGCTGACAGTCTACCGAGCACGGCTCATGCAGCTTAAACTCTGGAACTGGATAATGCATAGTAATGTGAAGTTTGCCAAGAGAGAGTATTATCTCTATTTTAACTGGTTTGACACTGGCATATTATCCTGCATAAATAAATGCATATGATAAATCTCTTCTTCTACACAGAAAGGAAAAGGGTTGCCATATGAATAGATTATCTATCACCATCCCCACCGAACACACATGTTGAAAAGGGACCTGTGTTCTTTGGCGGCTGTGTGTCAGGCCCTGGTGGCTCAGACCTGGTCAGGGGTCTGGCTGCGTAAGCATGCCTGGGATGGGCTGTCGGGGTGGGGGGTGGGGGGTGCAGAGAATCCCCCAAAAGCTTTCTCCCACAGGCAACCCTGCCCCACCAGATATTCTATGAAGGAAGTGGAGGAGGGTTGGTCCTTAGAAGTTTTTTCCTCCCCTTGGAAGACTGTGTGTGTGTGTAAGTGCTGAGAGGAAGGAGTTAGAGGAAATATATGGGTCAAAGACACAGTTTGAAGAAATGGAAGGAGGGACACGTGGGTGGCTCAGTGGCTGAGCACCTGCCTTCCGCCCAGGGCCCCAGGGCGTGATCCTGGAGTCCCAGGATCAAGGCCCCCATCGGGCTCCCTGCAGGGAGCCTGCTTCTCCCTCTGCCTGTGTCTCTGCCTCTCTCTGTGTGTGTGTGTCTCTCATGAATAAATAAAATCTTTTTCTTAAAAAATGGAAGGAATAAAATTTAAATTAAAAAGAAAGGAAAGTTCCCCAGGAGGCATAAAGTGCATCATCCTACAAGGAAGCAAACAGGAGGCCAAGTCCAGGGCAGAGCGCAGCTCACTGGCCTCGGGCCTTGGGTGGCCCATTAGCGACAGCACAGAGCACGGCCTCCAGCCACACGGAGCCACCACATGCCACCCTGAGCAGCCACCCTCAGCAGCTGGCCGTTCCAAAAAAGGGGAGGGAGGACACGAGGAAGCGAGGCAGGAAGGGCAAACTAAAACAGGAAAAGGAAACCTCTGTCTGCAGCCCCAGGTTCATTACCCGCGATTATTAGCTGTGTCGGGCACAGGTAGGTCTTTGTGTCAGACTCATTTAGATCCTGTTAATGAAAATTACTTCCTCTTTGCAGAGCCTGTACCCCATGCGGTTTTCTGAGGTTCAGATGAAGTATTCAATTAAGCACAATTTGAATAAATGCCAATTACGCCCTGCTTGGAGTCCCCCTTCTGAAAGCTCCATGTGTGCGCCGTGATGTAGCGGGAAAGGGGCATCAATACCTCTCCTTGATGTCAGGCCCAGGGATGGGATCTTAGGGACAACTGGTTTACCTTGTTGGGGACATGAAACAATGCTGTCAGGGGACAGAGTGCAAGAGCCAGGCAGACAGGTGCCCCCAGCCCAGGATCATTCATTCCTGTCTGATGACTTTTCAATGAAGTCCTATTCCTCCTGAGTGAAAGGGCACTAGTCGCCCCGCAGTTATTTGGGGAGTAGAGGGGGGTATCAGCCTCGAGAGAGGCCCTTGGTGAGAGGCAGTGCAGTATGGTGGCTAAGCACATGGGTCAGCCTACTTCCAAATATCGGCTCTAAAAAAAAACAAAAAAACAAAAAAAAAAACAAAAAAAAACCAAAACAAAACAAAACAAAAAACAGATATCGGCTCTATCATTTCTTTCCCACAGGATCTTGGCCATGTTATTGAATTACAAACTACCACAGGCTTAGTGGCTTAAAATGAAACAATTTTACCTTGCAGTTCTGGAGGTCAGAGAATCCACGTCCTTGCCCTTTCTGGTTTCTCGAGGCTGCTCCCATTACTCAGCTCTCAGCCCTTCACTCTGACCTCTGCTTCTTCACTCGTGGCTCACTTTCTGACTCTGACCTTCCTACCTCATCCTCTAAGAATCCCTGTGGTAACGTTAGACCCACATCAATAACCCAAGGTAATATTCCTATATCAAGACCCTTATCGTATCCACAAAATCCTTTTGGCCATGTAAGGTAAAACCCAGGTTTTGGGGAATAGGATGTGGACCTCTTTGGAGGGTCATTATTTGGCCTACAACAGCAGATAAATAGATAATTCATAAGATGGTCACGAGCATTCAATGAGTTAATGTTTTGTCAAGCACCCAGAACATTTGGTGAATAAAATGAGTATAACTTCCTTCTGGGAAACAGAGCCTGAAAGTATCCAGAGCTTGAAAGATTATGTCACGGAGTCCTAACCAATGCAATGCCCGCCGTTGCCAAATGCACTGTTAATGGGAGATCGTTCCTGAAGGGAGACAAGATCCCAGAGCAGAAGGAGCCCTTCCCAGCAGAGAACCAAAAAACCTCTGGCTCATTACCTCTGTGGTATTTTTTTTTAAAGATTTTGTTTATTCATTCATAAGAGACATGGAGAGAGAGGCCGAGACACAGGCAGAGGGAGAAGCAGGCTCCCCACAGGGAGCCTGAAGCGGGACTCGATCCCAGGACCCCAGGATCACACCCTGAGTCAAAGGCAAACGCTCAACCGCTGAGCCACCCACGTGCCCCACCTCTGTGGCATTTTAAAATCATTTTTCTTTTGGCCTCCCAAAGACTGACTGCCTTAGAAAAATTGAGGCGAATAGCAAATTGGCCAGAATAGCAGGGGGACCTCCCTCATCACTGATTCAAGAAAAAAATGCCCCCATGTGGTAAGAAGAAAGTTGGCAAAGCCTTTTGATGTCAGCACACACACACGCCCGGAGAGAAAAAGGTTTGTTCCGGCGCTGGCCCAGGGCAGGTGCCCCTGGAACACTTGTCACTTGTCTGCAACGGATCCCAAGGCAGGAACCGGGCTTGTCTCACATCCTCAGCAACGTTTGCCTGTGATCACACTCTGACTCTCTCTCTCTCTCTCTGTCCCTTTCATTTTCTACATCGTACACTAACACTTTCTATATTGTGGACTAGGAAGACCATCCCTTATAGAAAAAAAAAATCAAGTGAGGATTATTCTGCACAGAAGCAGGTGTATGACAGAAAATCTAAGACGCATTTAATGAAAAGTTATGATTGCTTCTATGCTGCGCAGTAATTAGGACAGAAAGGCCAACATTTCATATGACTGCAATTAGAATTACTCTTTAATTGCTAGATGGAGTATTTAGATGTCTACCATCACCAGGTTAGCTCCCTGAAAGCTAGCGCAAGGGTGTCAACAGCCCGGGAGAGCAGCCCGCAATATCTCTTTCAGCCTCTAGGGGGAGCGCAGTGCCCTTCTCTCTCTTTCTTCTCTCTCTGTCTCTCTGTCTCTCTCTGTCTCTGTCTCTCTCCCTCCTACCATCTTCCCTCCACTTCACTTTTTTTTTTTTTCTTCCAAAAAACCAAAAGAGTCAAGACAAGGACATGGGTCTGAAGCAGGAGGGGCCTCAGGGAGGAAGGATGTGGTCTCTCTGAACAACACTTTCTTCCCCAAGGCCAGGGAGGCGAGGCAGTGCCCGGCAAGGTGCAGCCTCTGCTGCTCTCTGCTGAGCCTCTCACTCCGTCTGCTAGGAGTGGTCAGGGGTCTGGAAGCGGGGGGCTGGGGGCCGGCCAGGCACGGACAACAGGAGCGCGCTGCCTAGGCCCGGGACAAGCACACCGCCCCACGCTCCGCCACTCGGATCGTCTGGGCCCAGCCTGCCTCCTCACTACCAGAGAAGCCAGACAGGAGGAGGACTGGGGTTTGGGCTCAGGAGAGAGAGCCACACAGGCCGCTCCAGCACCTGGGATGTAGGTCCCAGGCTGTGGGGGAACCAGGCCAGAGGACTGTCCCCGGGGATTGCATCGAGGTTGGGGTGTGCGCCTCCCAGAATCAGGGACCACGAGCTCTGCGCTTAGGAAACTAACCCTTGGCTCTGTAGGAGGAGCTTCTGGAGCAGGTCAGGACTGGGTGTTGCGATCCTGGCTTTACAGGCTTTATCAACACCCCCATCCCCCACCCCCAACACACACACAACGTGCATACACCCCCACACCCCACCTGGAACGACACATGCACTGCCTCACTCCGTACCACACTCCCCACCACCACATCCCCTCCACGGCTGGCCCCACCTTCCTGCCCCAAAGCTGACAGTCCCTGTCACTGACCCATCCCAGTCCCTGGTTCTACCACAGACCGCAGCCCCATTCATTACTGAGTATCCACCTTGCTTCTAACTACTTTATGAGCAATCTGCCATCCCATCATCATCGTCGTCCCGACGACACTAGGACAGAGGGAATAGATGGTCCCCATTACACGACCGAGGAGAAGAGACGTGTGGCTCAGAGAAGTTAAGCGATTTGTCTAAGGTCACACAGCTAGAAAACAGCAGAGCCAGGATTTGAAGTCGGGTCTGTCTGAACCCAAAGCCTGTGCTGTTTCTCCTCCGTCATGGGCATCACATGGGTATTAAAAGGGCTTGGGGACAGCCGGGGTGGCTCAGCGGTTTAGCACCACCTTCGGCCCAGGGCCTGATCCTGGAGACCCGGGATAGAGTCCCACATCGGGTTCCCTGCGTGGAACCTGCCTCTCCCTCTGCCTCTGTCTCTGCCTCCCTCTCTCTCTGTGTCTCTTATGAATAAATAAATGAAATCTTTAAAAAAAATAAAGAAATAAAAAAAGGGTTTTGTAAAGGATTAGAGGATTAGAGGGCTTGGCAACGTGAGTCAAAATTATACTCCCTACTAACTGGCATTTCTGATAATGGACTCCTGATGGTGATATTCATGGTGAGTTTTCAGAAATGCCACAAAACCTGAACATTCTAAAATACCAAGCAGGCAATATGTTTTGTTTGGTTTTGTTTTGTTCCATGGGAAGCATATAGCAGTACCTTCACCTCTAAGAAAGCAATTATTTCTGAAGGCCAAAAGAAGTCACGCTCGGTGAAAGCTTCTGTTGTGGCCTAGACAAGATCCCCGGGTCCCGGTCACCCTAGGGTGTCACCCTGGGAGGGTGCTGGGAGGCTGTAAGGTGGGAGAGCACAGACCCCCGGTGGCCCTCACCCCTGTCCACACCCCAGAGGTGCTGGTGCAGACAAGGTAGGCGCGGCAATGAGGGTTTTTGTCAGACAAATTAAGGGAACTGGGCTTGCTGGGGTGACAGGGGTGCTCATCGAGATGTCCATGCGGAGGTGGACAAAATAGAGATCCAAGACCCAGCGGCTCTGCACAGCCCTGGCGTCACTGGCAGATGCATTACCGGAAGCCTCGCGGCATTTAATTTCCTAAGTGTTTCAGGGGGCGGTGAGCACTTCAGAGCCTAATTCATCTTCGTTGTCTTCATTACAGAGAGCTCTGTGATCACTTTAATCCTCCCCCTGCCACAGGAAAGAGCCATTTGTTTCCTTAATGGGTGCGCTTTCACTAGCTAAGTGGTTGCTCTGAGTCACGGCAGTAGGTGGGCAGAAGGTGAAGCTGTCCTGAGGATGTGGGGGGCTGGAGGGGGGGGGGATTGGTCGTGCCTGGCCCAGACTTGGGGGGCAGGGGAGACCTAGGAGCCCGGAGAGGGAAGGAGGGAGGGGGGGGATGATGGGGTCCGGGTTGGGGGATGTGAGGAGAGGGGCAGGAAAACTCTGGGCTCCAGATTCAGAAGGAGCTGCCACCTGCATGGAGTTTGACTCCATCCTCTCTGGGCCCTGACCCCCCACCCCCCCCCTTCTGAGGAATCCATGAGGTTTCAGAAGGGGGCCAGCCACTCCTCATGATAAAGGAGGGTCTCTGCACACAGAGCTACAGGATGTCTGGCTGGAAGAGACAAGCCCGTATCACCGACCTGGAGGTTCCCCACCCAGGGCCATGGGCCACACATTCAATGCCACACGTTTGCATTCATTCAGTTAGTTAGTTATTTCAACTTAGTGAAGTATGTTGTTTTGAACCCCATTCGCAGTGGAGAAAAGTGAGGCTCAGAGTGAATTGCCCCGAGGTACATGATTCGAATAGCAGAGGAGCTTCTTCCCCCCACCCTACCCCAGAGGAATCAACCACATGAAATAACTAGAAACGAATAAATATCACTAGGAAAGTCAACACCGCATTGTGAGGTGTGGCCTCCAGGAAAAGGAGGTGATGCCAGGTGACTGGAGCCATCAGGGAAGGCTTTCCAGAAGTTTCTGGGGTAGGAATCAAACAGAAAGCTGTGGCAGCTTCAACTAGGTGTTGGGGCTGGGAGAAACAGAGACTGGAGCTAAGAGGTAGGCAGGGATGAGTTGGGTGGGAGGCTGGGGGATCATCTAATGGGGGGGATCATCAGCTTGGGCACCCGATGGAATTCACAGAGGCCTAAAACCCACCGGATTGACCACCCCCACCCCTTGGTAGGGAAATGGGAGGCTGAGTATATAGCAGCAGTGGGACAGGATAGATTTCTGTAACCTCAGAGCTCAAGGCTCTGAAAAGCCCCTCATTCAATGTTTTTGAACACGTTTAACAATAAAATCCCTTTATATGTGGAGCTGTATGTGGAGCTCAAATATACAAAAACATTGAGAGTGATAGAGGGGTTGAGGTCCTGAATCAAGGCTCTGCTCTGCGGAGGCAGAGAAGGGAAGAACCTCTCTGCAGGGAGGATACAAGCCAGACAGGCCGCAATGAGACTGGGACGCAGAATTCCACAGGCGGACCAGGGACACCTGGGGTGTCTGCCTTCTGGGATGCGCTGGTGTGGACAGAGATTGAGGAAGGCCCTAGAGTGGCTGGCATGGAGGAGTGGGGCAGAGAGTGGGCTCATGAAGATGCTCCAAGGCCAACGACATATGTTGAGAACATTTTCCTTTACCTAGAGTGTGACTCACAGGATGGACTGCGTGCTGGCAGGCCATGTGGTCTCCCTCTCCTCCAGAACCTTTGCCCTGGCCTCCTGACCTCTGTCTTTGTGGCTACAGGCTCTGTGTCTGCTCCCCTCTGAGCCGCTCACCTGATCCCGGGTGTAAGGCGTATCCACTCTCTGCTTGTCGCTGCAAGCTTCCAGGAGGACCCGGATGGCATTCAGCTGTAGAAGCATCTCGCAGGCCATCGTGTCAAAGAAAGTGATGTTGGCCAGGGCCGCAGAAGCCAGCAGGAAGACCTCCCCAGACGAGGCCTCTTGGCACAGTTCTGGATGGTGAAGAGGAAGAAATCAGCCTCCCTGCCAGTGCTCTCCTATCAGTTATCTCACTTGACTCCTGCAATTGCCCTGGGAGAAAGTCTGGGCAGCTGTTATGATGCCCATTTCACAGATGAGGAAAGCAGTTGCCAGAGACGGAAATTTATCTGTCTACATAAGTAGCAGAGCTGGGATTTGAATCCTGGTGTAGAATTTCTATTTCCTCCTGTATCTGTTTAGTCCTTTACCAAGGGAACACTACGTGTCAGTCACTGCTGGTGTCTTGGCATGGCGCGGTGAACGCACAGATCAGGGCTGTGCCCCTGTTAAGTTTATGTCCTAGCAGTAGGTGAGAGAAAATGAACTTTTTAAAAATTAATAAGATTATTGTTGCACATTCTAATGTGAGGGAGAAAACAAACAAGTGCTAAGACAGGGAATAACTCAAGGCTTGGCGGGGTGCAAACGGAAGATCTCCCTAGGAATGTGACAGCTGAAACTGTAAGGAGAAAATGGGGCAGTCATGAGAATACCTGGGGATCAATATGTTCCAGACCAAAGGAACAGCAGCATGTGCAAAGGCCCTGAAGCACAGAAGAGCTCCTGGTCCGTCTGTATCTCCAGCAATGTACATTAGACTGCTCCTGAATTTGCCTTAAGAAATTTGCCTTTCTTAAGAAAGAAGCTGAAGTTAAAACCTACGACTCTACCTTTCCAGCGGCCATCAGCAGAGCTTCAGGACCTCGTCTGGTCCCAGGATAAGGGTCATATGGCTGAGGAAAAGTCCTACACCAAGCCCTTGGATGGTAGGCTCTTTCTTTCTGATCTTAGTGGCCATAACCCAGACCTAACCAGAGTCCCCCACTTACCATCTCTAAATGATGAATCTGATGGGCCTTTACAGAGGAGAGAACCTCCCCCAAACCCTGTAATCCTCCACCATTTAGCCCATGTTCCCATGGGCTCCACTTGACCCAGAATGGACTCCTGCCTCAGCAGGAGGTGTGCTGGCCACCCATTCTAGTGAGCCGAACTTCTGACCCTCAGCTCCAACTTGAGCATCATTCAAGGTGCTTCCTGGGTCCAGGTCCTCTCCTAGTGACAACATCTCTATGAAAACACAGAGAGAGGAAGCCACACTTCAGGAAAACACCTGCAGGAAGAGTTGGGCCATGTGCAATCCTGATCCCTAATCCTAGCTCCCAGACAAAGAATCTGTACTTCCAGCTTCTAACATTGAAGCTGGCGTGTCTGGGGCCTTTGAGCGAATGCAGTTACTGGCCCCTACCTAAACGGGGATGGAAAATAATATTAGTTGGGCCACCTGCTGTGTGCCTTGCTCTGCGTCATTAAATTCTGAGCACCCTTAAAGTAGAAGATGGTCACCTCCATTTGCAGACGTAGAAGCCAAGGCTTAGGGAAGCTACTGGTAGCAGAAACACTCCCATGTACTCTGCGTGAGGCACTGCTACATATTTGACCCCCTGAAGCCATTCCATCCTTACTACAGCCCAACTTTCTACCACAATTTCATAGCTGTAGAACTGAAGATTCAAATATTAAGCGATTTTCCCAAAATTGAGGCATCGAGGAGTATGCAGACTCAACCCCAGGCCTACCCAATCCCGGTCCCCATTCTTTCTGTGTCCCTGGCTGCCTCTTGTTCCTAAGCCTCTTTGACTTTTTCCCAGTGGCACTCCTACAGATTTCAGTGTCAGGCCTACCAGGGAGGCAGGGGCTGTCCCTGGGGAGCACTGTGCCCCTCAGCCCAGGTGGGACCAACTAAGCAACTCAGCATCTTGATCTAAGCCGCCAGGGCAGGGCAGCAGATTCCCCCAGGAACTAAGAATTCTCTCTGAGAAGAGAGAAGTTCCTTTCCAATGGCTGCCCACTTTGGGAACCCCTGGGGACAAGCCAACCTCTTCCAGGCCACCTCCCTATACCCAAAGTTTGGAGAGAAACCACAGGAGTCACTGGCCCACTTTGCCGTAAAGATTTCTTCTAGATCCAAACACCCACACTAATTCTCATGCAGTCACGGTTGCCGCCAACGCAGCAATTATTAACACAACCACCTAAGTGCCTTTTAATTTGGGTGCACATTTATTTAAACTACAGTCTGAGTCACCTGGGATGCGTTAGGAAGATTAAATTGAGGATTCCAGTGACTCATTTATAAATGTTTCCAGGGAATAGCAAGAAATTGGAGGGCTATTTCCCACCAAAGAACAGAGCCCTGGCGTCCAGCCCAGAAAATATATCCCATCTGCTGACTCTCAGAGCAGACTCTACAATGTATCTTCATAAGGAGAAAATAAATAGAGAGGCTCCTCTTCTTCAGGGAGAAATCCAACCCCGGGCAAAGAAGTAGGGATGGAGATACGGGCAATAGGGAGAAACTTGTTTCGATTATATAGATTTCGGTATGTTGATTTGTTTTAAATTTTTGCTATCACTTATGCATTGGGAGATTTTCTACAAAACTTCGGATTTTTGTCTTATCTTTAAAAACTGGCCTTTCTGGGCAGCCCAGGTGGCTCAGCAGTTTAGCACCTGCCTTCGGCCCAGGGTGTGATCCTGGAGACCTGGGATCGAGTCCCACGTCAGGCTCCCTGTGTGGATCCTGCTTCTCCCTCTGCCTGTGTCTCTGCCTCTCTCTCTCTCTCTGTCTCTCATGAATAAATAAAAAATAAAAATCTTTTAAAAATAAAAATTGGCCTTTCAAAAAATTAAAAAAATAAAAATTGGCTTTTCTTACATGGCTATGATCAATGGGAGATCAATAGTGACCAACCTCCCTTTTGTCAGGGCTTTTCAGTTTCCTACAGGGTTCAAATTCTCTTGTTTTCTTCTCCCATCTGGCCCTCTTCAATCATTTATGTGTCCTGCCTGGCTCCAGTGGATGACTGACCATGAGCTTCCTGGCATAAGTGAATCCTAACTCTGTTATGTTGCCTTGAGAAGGTTCCTCAACCTCTCCTGGCCTACGTTTCTTCTCCTATTGAGTGAGCACTGAACTTTCTGGTCTCTTGAGTTCCCTCCAGCCAAGATCTTCAACAGTTGGCTTCTGTGTTTTGTCAACTTTGAAGAAACATGGATGTTGGCAAATTGATGTATCCCAGCCTGGCTTGTGGGTGCCACTGCCCCAATGACCAGAATCAACCCATAAAGCCAATTTAACTGATGACTCCTATGTTCAAGGTCCTTGCAGAGCATACAATTCTAGAGCTAGAAGGACTCAAAAGAAATGGCTCCAACCTCATGTTTTCTGTATTAGGAAAACTGTGAAG
The DNA here is from genome assembly GCF_048418805.1 of Vulpes vulpes. Lineage (NCBI taxonomy): Eukaryota > Metazoa > Chordata > Mammalia > Carnivora > Canidae > Vulpes > Vulpes vulpes. The sequence goes on from NC_132790.1 coordinate 11,700,819, forward strand.
TAGCCCCGCACAGGATTGCTGGTCAGCAGCTCTTTATTAAATGGATGAATGAAAAGACAAAAGCTCTCACTCGAATGTTCTGACTCCTAGTCTAGTTTCTGCGCTGCCCCTACATTTGTGTTATGCCAAATCTTCCCAGCCTTGGTTTGAGAATTCCAAGAGTGAATGCTAAATTTTCTGATGAGATCAACTTTCATTCCGTTTCAATCAGACATGGATATGGAGACGGTGGCAGAGGTAAGGATAGAAGTAGAAACACATATCCTTGCCAGGACTTATAGAAGAAAGGATGTGGTTGGCAAAACAAGTCTCCTGAGGGTTTTATCCAGACAAGTACCAGCTTTGGCAGTTTTGCAAAAGAAAGCTGGAGGGAGAGAATATTCTAGATTGCAGACAATGATTCTCCAGTCAGGAGTACATAAGTCTGAATAGGAGAACTTAGAAGAGGACAGCCCGGGTGGCTCAGTGGTTTAGCGCTGCCTTCAGCCCAGGTCCTGATCCTGGAGACCGGGGATCGAGTCCCATGTCGGGCTCCCTGCATGGAGCCTGCTTCTCCCTCTGCCTGTGTCTCTGCCTCTCTCTCTCTCTCTGTGTCTCTCATGAAAAAATAAATAAAATCTTTTTTTTAAAAAAAAAAAGGAGAACCTAGAAGAGTCACAGCTTTCAAGGCCCCACGATGTGGGTGCAGTGGGGGCTTGCAGGTGGCAGGCTGGTGTGGACCAGTGCTTGCTGAGAAGCTGTTTGCCCCATCATTCTGTGCATTCATTGGCTGCAATAGTCTGAGACTTCAGAGACAGAGCCCACCAGAGTCTCTCTGGCCAAGGATCTAAACCTCAAAATTCAAGGTCCTCTACTTCCCCATGGGCTTGTCCCAGTCTCTATTCAGAAAGGTCAGTTAGTCCCAATGTGTCCTCAACTCAAAGAACTTCTCAGCTGCATGCATTTCAATCAGAGACTTGACAACAAAGTTCTTTAAAGCCTGACTCTAATACTTTAACTGTGGGATTTCAGCTAGTGTGACATCAGTGTGGGAGCTACATGGGGTGCAGTGTGTGTGGGTGTGTGGAGGGGGGAGGAAGGCCTCCTTGGCCCTTCTTGAAGACAACTGTGACAAGTCCCGCTCACGCAGCAGTCCCCTCCCGCCCAGGGTGACTCACTGATGAGAGCTGTCACGATTTCTTCCATGCTTTCCAGAAAGCTGCCGAGGTGCTGAGTAAAGGGCAGGTGTGGGGAGGTGACCTGGGCAACCACAGCCGCAGCTTCAGCCCGTGTGGCCTCTGGGTGGCTGTCATCGGTCAGGATGTCGGCCAAGCATAGAACACCGTCCACCTGCAGGGGAGAGAGGGCATGGCCCTGTATGTCCTGGGAGAGCACCACTGCTCATGACAGTAAGGAGACAGACACAAGCCCCCTATAGGGTCCAGCCCTAGATTCCCAGAACAGCCCAGGACACTGTGTGGAGCCAGGGACAACCCTGGTGGCTAGACCCCATAAATGACCCCAAACCTGGCATCAGAAGACCTGTCCTTTGGCTCCAGCAGAGACCAGGGACCTCTCCTGGGCTTCTTAGAGTGCAGGCATCAAGCCAAGTGCCCAGGGCTAGCCCCTGGCCATCCACTACAGCAAAACACAGTGTAAAGAACAGTCACTTAGAATCCCCACATGCCCGAGCTCCAACCCTGGCCCCCTCTTACTTGAACCGTATGACTTGGCCTCCATCACTTAGCCTGTCCAAGACTGTATCCTCATCCACCAACAGGGTGTTGGGGGTTAAGGTGATGAAGCAGGTGATGCGGATCCAGGAAGACAAATGTTGGCTCCCTCCTCCCTTCCTCGGGTTAGCGCTAGGCTGAGCTCAACGTCCTTCGCTCCCCATCCCGTCTTCCACCACCCTCCCCACTAGAAAGAGGGCTGCTTCCCTGAAAGCTTGCTCTCTCTGCCTAACCAGAGAGGAATGAACCTGGGCGTGGTGGGATGGGAATGCCAGAAAAAGACTTCAGTTTCCCAGTTCTGCCCCAATCAGACTTACTCATGGCACTATAATAGCTTCTACTTATCAAGTGCTCACTATGTGCCAGCCATCCTTTCAAATGCCGTACATATACCATTAACTCCTTGTGATGATCCTCTGAGGCCAGTATTATCAGTATCCCCATTTTACAGATGAAGAAACTGAGACACAGAAGGATTCATTGACTTGCCACAAATCACAAACTTAAAAAAGTAGTTGGTTTGGAAGTTGAACCCAAATTGTGTAGCTTCAAAGCCCATGGTTTCTATCAGGACATTATACTGCCTCCTGAGAAGTGACAGCTGAACCTCAACCTCCACCTCCATCAGGGGTCACTAGATGAGGCTTTCTGGAGAAAGGCAGGGGAGGGATGGTGGGTAGTAATTTATCAGTTAGCTCAGCTGGGTCCCTGCGGCTCCTTAGATGCCCCAGGCCACCAGCCTGCCTGAGGACCCTGTCACCAACCACCAAGAAGTCCTTCCCCTGTTGGGGTGGGGGGCAGGGACGAGGCCAGGGAAGAACCAGGGAGAGGTGAAGTGAGGAGACACCTGTGCCTCTGCTCCCCACACCTGCCCACACCGGCTCCTGTCCCTACACCCTTACTTCCTGCCACTCAGCTCAAGCAGCTCTCCAGAGGTCAGTGTTTCTCTTGACTAATCACCACCACTGACTTCTGGGCCTCCCCTAAATGGCTCTTGGGAGCTGTAAGGTCCATTAGCTGTAAAAGCCTTTGGCAATCTCAGACTCAAAAGAAGACGAATATGGGAACAGGAGCTGGAGGAGCTGTCCGCAATAAAACTCACCTGGATGTGCCTAATTAAAAAAGAGCGAACAGCAGCCAGGCAGCTGCGGGCAGGACTGGATTCATGCCAGATGTCTGACTAACAGGCCTTCAGAGAAGAGCCTCGCTTGGGCCCAGGTAAGGAAAGGGGGCTGCTCTGGGCCTGGAAACAGGAAGCCCTATTGCCAGCCTGCCAACATAAGAAACCTCTTAGACCTGTCGGATTTTTATCCCTTTCCCCCTTCCAGCATTATCCAAGGCTATAGCTAAGGGTAGGTCTCCTCAATCTGACATTGAATGCAAATGGAATTGTATTCCCAAACCCGGTTGAGAATGCCAGTCAAACCCAAACCAGGCCCACTAGAAACCTAGTCCCCAACATATGCTTGGAGATGGGTCAATCTGAATACACTAGAGAAGCCAGGAGTGAGTGATCTCTGAGGGCTCCCTAAATGCTCCTCAGCAACTGCAGTGAGTGCAGTTTCCCTGAGCACATGCTGTGTGCCAAGCCGAGGTGAGTCAGGGCAGGGTATCCTCTGCAGTGAGGCAGGAGACTCATCCACAGATAACCATTTTACATTGTGATTTCCAATGAGGACATTCTCTGGGGAGGCCTCGGGAAGCCACCCTGACTTAATGCCCACACCCCAGCTTGAAGAGGTGGCCCTTGAAACGCAGGCCCAAATACACCTGCTAGCATCATAGCATTTATCACACTGTTTCTCCAAGTGGAGTCTGAGGACTAGTTGCACCCAATTCACGAAGGGTTTCTCCAAAGCACATTCCTGCCCACCCCCTTCCTAGACCTACTCAGACTCTGGGAAGGTGTGGAATTTGCCTTTTTCACAAGGTCCGCAGACGCCTTTATGCACCAGGGGTTTGGAGCAGCACCACTGTGATGTGACTCTCTCTCTCTCCCCCTTGTCTGTTTTCCCTGTCCCCAGAACACTCTTCAAGTCTGGGTACAGCTTGTTCACTCATGGCTGCTCACAGATAGTAGTAGGCTTTGGGTAAAAGGGGAATAAATGCAAGCGAGTAAAAGTTGGCCGAAGACTTGAAGACACCTGAGCTAAGTAAAGGGGAAGGGATGGCATCGCAGATGGAGGAGCTATTGTGAGCAAGGGCCACTACAGGGAAGAGCAGCTCCAGAGAAACAGCCAGCTTGGGAACATAGATTCTAGGAATTCCTGACCCCAAGACAGTGGCTCTGACTGAGCCTGATTCCTCTTCTGCCCTTAGGTTTCCCAAGAAGTGTATCTGTGGTGTCATGTCTATGCAACTGCCCACTGTCCTGCTTCCCTTCTAATGTGTTTTCTGCACTTCAGATCTCTTTTGGTAACTTGTTAATTATGAAATCTATCGTCCCTTCAAAAGAGAATATGTGTGTGTGTTGCAAATATATGAGGTATAAAAAACAACAAAACAAACACCCATATGGGTATACGTATGTGCCTACTATCTAGAATTTTTTTTTTTAGATTTTTAAAATTTATTTATTCATGAGATACACAGAGAGAGAATGAGAGAGGCAGAGACACAAGCAGAGGTTCCATGCAAGGGCCCGATGCGGGACTCGATCCCAGGTCTCCAGGATCACACCCTGGGCTGAAGGTGGCGCTAAACCACTGAGCCACCCCGGGCTGCCCCAGAAATTCTAATAATATTAGGAAGAAGATAATATCATAAAGCTCCCTGTATGCAGTTTTTGATCTCAAAGCTCTGCCTTTCCCTGTTGGATGGGCCACTACCCTGAATTTTGTGCTATTATTCCCTGTTTCTTTAGAGATTTATTGCATGTGTATAGCTTTACAAGGTTTTGAACTTGACATAAATGGTATCATGGTGTGTATAGCACTTCGCTCTTTCCCCCCAGTCAGTTTGGGAAACTCCTAAGGTCTATTTTCACTGCTGTGTGGTATCTCACTGTATAAACCAACTGTTATTCATTTATATATTCTCCTGTCGATGGTCCTTTGAGTCATTCCTTGGTTTTTGCTATAATATGCAGTACTTCTATAAATGTTCTTCCAAGCGTCTTCTGGTGCATACATGCCAGATTCTCTAGGGGTCTCAATCAAGGAGTGGAATTACTAACTCATAGAGCCTGCACATCTTTAATTCTACTAGTGTTGCCACGTTGTTTTGCAGGACAGCTGTAGCAGTTTATATCCCTATCAGCAGTGTATAAACTCAACTCCATACTCTTGCCAACATTTGGTACTGTCAGATTCTAAAGTTCTGTCACTTTGGTGGAGGTGTAAAATTTTTATTTTAATATGTATGTCTCGACTTTCTACCATGAAGCTCAGAGTCCTCTCATGTTTTCATTTTATTATGATTAGGTTTGGTTCTGATTTGGGGTTTTGCCATTTGAACTTTTTCTACGAATGGCCTGTTCATGTGTTTTGCTCATTTTTCTATTTGGTAGATTGTCACAGTGGGTCAATTTCTTGGGCCTTTGTGTCTGATGCTTCTGATCTGCCACTTAGCCTGCTGTCAGCAAGATGCCACTAGCCCAAGTTGATTTCCCTATGCATCACCATCTCAACAGCTCCAACCCAGCCAGCTCACTGCAGTGGGAGCCCCTGAAGGGGACCACACCACTGGACTCCAAGCTTTCCAGTGCATGAACTAGTTCCTGTAGCATCAGAACATGCACAGGCTCTAGAGTCACACCTACCTGGATCTGAATCCTGCTTCTGCATCTTACTAGCTGCACAATTTTTGTACTTATTTTGAGTCTTTATGTATAAGTGGGGGTAAAAATACCCACCTCCGAGGATGTTGGAATTTAACAAAGATAATGCATGTATAATACCTGCCACATGGTGGTGCCATCATCCCACCTCTTCTGCATCTGATGATTGCAGCTATCTAGATCTGGGGCCCTGAGTCCTACTCACTTTTCTGTAGGCTCATCTGGGACTGACACTCTGCTGGGAACCTCAGCCCTTTGTGTTAGGGCCCACAGGCTTTCCTACTTGTTTGGACATCTCAACTCATGCAGCCCAGAACTAGAACTTTTAAAAGGAGAGTGACTCCTATTTCAATTCCTGACCAGCACCAATAAGATGAATAACTACAATAGCTCGGAAGAGAACAAAGAGAAAAGTAGCACAATCCCTGCATCTCTTTATAGCTCATCAAACATTAATTGTGCACCTACCTTGTGATGGGCACTGAACTAGGCACTGGTACAAAGATGAATCAGGAATAAACAAGAAATGGAGAAGCAAAGACAGACACATAGAGAAATAAAAGATGAAGGAAGGAGAATGAAAGAGAGAGAGATCATATATTTAAGAAGGATTTGGGGACTTGTCTGGTGCAGAGCCCAGCCTCCCTGTCCCTCTCTGACTTGGCCTCTACAACACCTCTCCCTGCTGGGAACCCTCTCCAACTTGGTGCTCTCTCCTGCCTGGGACTCTATGACACCCCATTGTGGAGGCTCATCTCCGCCCTAACTACCACTTATCATTTGCTCCTTTAGTCTCTCCTTTGCATCCACCTAAAGTAGCTTACACCAGGCTCCCCCAACAGCCCACTTTGTACCATCTCAGTCAATAGCACCTAAGTCAAGTGGCCTCAGTGACTCACTAGGATGACCCCCAAACCTAGCTCTCCAGCTCTGACCTTCTTTCCTGATATCCACATATACATTTCCAACCTGCCACTGAATCTTTTTATGTTTAACTCCAAAATTAATTTGCCTAGATATTCCACAGGGACCTCAAACCCAGTTCATCTAAAGCTTGAATGGTCTTCTGTGAACACATGCCTGCCTCCCTCAGACAGAGTGTCTCTGTCCTCCCAGCTGCCATACCACTCCAATCTGATCACAACTAGAGCACTTATGGTGTCAGGTTGCTCTCATAGGTTTGTATGTCTACCCTGCACTAGATGTGAGCTGCTCTGGACAGCTCCTGTACTGAATCATCTCTAGTCTCCAGCACCCAACTGAAGCCTGACACATGGCAGTTAACACAGCAGGCTGAATGGCAAAGAGACAGAGGCCTGGGGAAGGAAAGAGATCACCAAGGCCATGAAGCACATTAGTGCCAGGGCCAGGACTCCCATCCTGGTCTCCTCACTCTTTGCCCTGTGCTCCTCTGGACAGCCTCTGGGAAGGGCAGTAAAGGGAGAAGTTAGTGAAAGGGTCAGGTCAAAGAGAGTTGCTTAACTTAGCTCGTATGATGGGCCCAGGAGTGACCCAGCCTGAGGCCAGCTTCTTCAAACACTAGTCTCATTTCTGGAAAGTCTCCATCCTCAAACCACCCACTTCCTATCCCTGGACATAAACTTAATGATGCCAGGAGAACAATCTAATCAAAGCACTTTCACATCCCTAAAGAAATTGCTGTTGGAAGCACTTATATGTAATTAGCTTTTACATGGAAAAGGATGGGCCTGGGCCCAAGGCCAAGCTTTCCTCATGGGAGAGCTTGCAAGTGGTGATGAGGATGGTCTAGCCTGGTCATCACCTGGGAAGCAGGGCTGCTGCACCTGGAGTCTGGACACAGAGGGAGCTGGAGAATGCTGGGATTCTCCCTGAGGGGTGGTTGAAGGAGGATAAAACCCATGCAGTTGAGGAACCTAAAATATACAGTAAACATCACATCATATTTAGGAGCAATGTTCTCTTACTAGTTATTAGAGAAGCATCACTGGTACCTTTATGCAAATATCTCAAGAAATGGGGCTAGTCCATAAAGACCCATCAGATATACCAGTGCTGGGCTACTATTCTCCAGTTCTGTTCTGCATGTTCAGTTTTTAGGGAAAGGCAGAAGGGTTGTTGGTTTCTGGGTTGTAACAGTTAAACAGAATCAGCCAAATATGGTGGTAACTCAGCCACAGGAGAGGGAGTGTGATCTAAAGATCTCTAAATTTCCTCCTTCACCTTTCTGTCCACTCAGACACCTAAAGTCTGTAGAGGGGGTGGGGAGGAGACAAGTTGGGACTACAAAGCAGGTGGAATTCTGCTCATGTGACCAGACAGGGCAAATCTGTTTGCCCAGGGTATATTTTGCCCAGGGAAAATTCAATCATAGAGAGGGAAGCAAAGGTCATGTCCAAGAAAGCAAAGACAAGTATAGGGCAAGGGTCAGGGCACAGCATTAGGTGGGATAAATGAATCCATCCCTCAGAAGCAAGATCTGAATGTGGAATATAAGCCAGATCACAGCACAGAATCTGTGAACAATGTAAGGGGTTAAAGGCTCACTTTACAAAATGAGGTATTTGTTTTAAGGAGTGTTTGTAGAGCTGACAATTTAGTAGAAAGCAACAGAAGGTAAAACAGGCCTCCAGGAGGATAATATGATCCTCCTCCCAAAGGAACATATCCCAGACAGCACTCAACCTCCTTTACTATTTCAAACAAGAATCTCTGATTAAAAGCTAAGTGTCAAAATGGATAAAACAAGTATTAATATGTAATAGGGAATGGGACAGTGGATGAAAGGGATTATATAACCAGTTTGGAAAGCAAGTCAGTGAGGTAGAGAGAGGTGAATTATTGCAGTGGAAGGAAATCAGGGATTGCATTCCTTTACTTTACTGACAAAAAATAATTTCAGATGATTTTCTTTAAGGTGGACTGTCAAACAGATGCAAAATGAAGGCATTTGAGGGTAGAAGGAGTGGAGTTTGTGAGAAGGTATCAAAAGGCCAGTAAAAACAAGTTCACTTCCCTTTGGGTTAGGGTTAGCATGCCTGAGCTGATGTAAAAACATTAACTTTTCAAGCAAAGCACTGCGGGGCACAGCTCAGGTGGGAATTGTACCAAAAGTACTTCTAGATCTTAGCCTGGTTCTCAGATGATTAGAATCATCTGGGAAATTTTTAAGCTACCAATGCCTGGGTTTTACCACCAGAAAATCTGATTTCATTGATTCAAGGTGATATCTCGGTATCAATATTTTTAAAGGCTCCTCAAATAATTCCAATGGGGATCCTAGGTGGAGCACCACTGTTCCAGAGGCACCTGTGGTTTTGTAGAAGCTGCATAATTTTAGGAGAGAGAAAAGTCTGGCTTCACAATTCAGCTCTGCTACTTGCTGACTTGGTGAAATGAACTAGTTACTCATCTTCTCTGAGCTTGTTATCTAATCCTTGAAATGATAATGATATCATGGTTAATAATGAAATCGTTAATGAAATATTGAAAGGATTCCTCCCAAATCAGAAACAAGACAGATATCTATTATCACCACTCCTATTTCACATTTTACAGTGGCCCTAGCCAATGAAATAAGACAAGAAAAAGAAATAAAAAGATAAAATCATCAGAAAAGAGGAAGCAGAACTGTAATAATTTACAGATCGCATGACTGTGTACATCTGCACACAATCCAAGTCTATTTAAAATCCAAAAGACTCAGTATACCATTATATTCAAAATTGTATTTTCGGGGTGCCTGGGTGGCTCAGTCAGTTGAGCGCCTGCCTTTGGCTCGGGTTGTCATCCCAGGGTCCTGGGATTGGACCCCACATTGGGCTCCCTGCTCAGCGGGGGAATCTGTTTCACTCTCTCACTCCCCCTGCTCATGATCTCTCACACTTGTTCTCACTCTCAAATAAATAAATAAAATCTTTTTAAAAAAAAACCAAAATTGTATTTTCTATGTATCGGCAACTTAGGAAAAAAGGTATTCTAAAATAGCACATAATTACTGTAAAAACATATCCAGAATTAAGTCTAAAAAAGATGTGCAAGATGTTGACACTGAAAACTCAAGATATAGTTGAGAGAAATTAAAAGCAGTCTGTATAAATAGAGGTGTGGTACATTTATTGATTGGAACACCCTATTCTGTTTAAGATGTCAATTATCCTAAAATTTATTTATAAATTCAAAGAAATCCCAATCAAAATCTTAGCAGGAGTTTCTGTGGAAATTAACAAGTGGATTTTAAAATATACACAGAAAGGCAAAGAACTTAGAATTACAAAGATAATATTAAGGAAGAACAAAGTTGGAGGATTTATACTACCAAATGTCAAAGTTTCTTATAGACTACAGAGACTCAGTGTCATATTGGCACAAGGATGGACAAAAGGACTTATGGAATACAAAAGAAAAAAAAAACCCTCCAGAAACAGAGTCATGCATATATCATCACTTTACCAATAACAAAGGCACCACTTTCATCACAAAATGATGAAAGGTGGTCTTTTTGGCAAACAGCACTGGCTCAGCTGGATATCATATGGAAAACACTGAACCTCAAATACCATTAAAAATTTAATTTAAAATATATCATAGACCTAAATGTGGAGTGTAAAACAATAAAGCTCCTAGAAGAAAATATAGACTATCTTCATGTTTTGGGGGTAAACAAACATTTCTTAAATGGACAAGAGCAACAGCTACAAAAGACTAGATCACCAAACTGGACTTTATCTATGTTAAGCATTTCTATTCATCAGAAGACACCACTAAGAGAATGAAAAAGCAGACCACGGGCTGAGAATGTATATTCTCAATACATATAACCTGACAAAGGATTCATATGTCGAATATATTTTTCCAAGTTTATAATTCAAGTACAAAAGCACAACAAGGTCACTTTTTTTTTTTTATGAGCAAAAGTCTTGGACAGACATTTCACAGCTGATAGCCAAAGGGTTGATAAGGATGTGGAAAAATGTTCCAAATCATTGCTCATCAGGAGAATGAAGTGAAAACCATCATGCGAGGTCCCTCTATACCTGAGCAGCTCATAATCGGGGCACTCACTGCATGCCCAGCTATTGCAAAGCTGCAAACTGCCCCAGACCTCTGAAGCAGCCCAAAGGAGGATGAAACACTCCTTTTGGAAACTTTGTGCTGTTCCTCTGTCTTCCCGTCTCCCCTCCCTCTCTCTCTCATGCTTGTCTCTTCCTCTTTCTTACCACCCTTCCCTCTCCTGGTCTCTTTTTATGTCTTCCTGGAACCTGAGAGGCACCATTGCTTGCTGGCAGGGGTGGAGGACACTGGTTCTGGCTCTGAGCTTTGAGAGCAGGCCTGCCCCGCCCCCCCCAGGAAGTGGGTCTTCCCTAGTCAAGTCTGCCCCAAACCTACACCTTCTGCAGTCCCCTCAGCCTCCTCACTATCTCCCCTTCTGGCCCCAGCAACTTCCTTTCCCAGGCTCACCTCCAGACTAGCACCTGCCCCGCTTCAGAAGCCAAAGGGGAAGGCAGTGCTAGTGGTAGAGGCTCCAGCCCTACACCCCGTCCAGTACCCCAAGGAACCCTCGCTTCCCCGTGGCACAGCTTCCCTTCTCCCCAGCACTAGCATCATGTTTACATCTGACTTCTTATTTATTTTCTGCTCTCACCAGATTGCTTGGGGTACAGGCGGGAAATGCACCTCAGCCCACCACACACATGCACGGAACCCGCAGGCCTCCATCTGTAAATTCACAGGGGAGAGAGGTGCCCTGGCAACTCCTAGAGGAACATCGCCCCCTCAACACACACCCAGTCCTGGAGAATAGGCACCAGAATTCCCAGCCCAGCCAGCTCACCGATTCTGACTTGTGTTCATCACATTTGTCTTCCTGAATGACTTCATATGCCACACAGTCCCAGCAGAACACACATGTCCCTCCACCAAATGAGAAAAATTGAGGTTCGTAGGGGTTAGAGAGCTTGCTTGTGGGTTCTCAGCAAACCAGTGGTAAAAGGAAGGGCTGGCCTGGGTTCAGTGCACTAACCCCCCACCTGGGGATGGGTCTGTTGGGGACCCAGGAACATGAGCTCAGGGCCAGAGGGGTGAGAGGGAGAGGAAGGAAAGCTGAAACAAATGATCAGGGATAGATGGTATAAAAGGGGGCTCAGGGAAAATCCCACATACAGATTTTGGGGCATTATGTCCTTACTGAAGGGATGCATCAGTGTTTGCATTCCCCACTCCCACCCCACACCCGGGGCTGAAACAGCTCACAGAGGCCTGGCCCGGCTGTGGCTGAGTGAAGTCACATGACCTGCGCTCTAACCTCAGATGCGCTGCTCACAGTGGGAATGTGGGTTGCACATCACCTCCCTTCTCTGGGCCTCTGCCCTCTTATCTGCCGCGGGCAAGAATGCACCAGAACTCTTGCAACAGCAGTTATCCCCGCATGCAGCAAGCACTGTTGCCCTGGATGTGCAATCCGCTTCCCTGATGGGCTAAGGGGCAGGCGATACAGCTTAGGCAGGGCTCCGAGGCTGGGTGACGTGGGACACGCTCCAGGGGCAGCACCCAGTACAGTGTGAGCACCAGGAGTGAGGACAGTGGTCGGGAAGGCTGACCAGGGAAGGGCATCCAAGCAGAGCGCCCGGACCACCCCCACCTAGGCAGGTGCTCCCCGGCAAGGAAGCCAGGAAGACATGCAGTGGACGACTCTGGTGGGAAAGGGAAGAGAAACTCACATTCATGGCACGTGGACTCATTTCCTCCTCACGGCCTGCAAGGCAGGGACTGTCCTTCCACTTTACATATGACGAGACCAGGGCCTAGCGGGCCGCACAGTCAGTATCCCCTAAGTGCTGAAACCAGACGTGGAACCCAGGCCTGCTCACCGAAGGGACGAAGGGCTGGAGGCAGGCTGCTCACAGGCACCTCTGTGCCAGGACGAGGGTTTGGGGCCTAGCGAGACTTGGGGGCTGGGGGTGCTTAGGGAGGGCTCTGGGGGTCAGCCACATGTTAGATGACAAGATGCCTCCACATGGTCCTCCTGGAGGAGGCTGGGTTGGCACAAAGATGCTCCCGTTGCCTGGAATTTGCAGATCTCTCCCCCCCACCCCCCCCTCCCCACACACAGGACATACGGGACACACTGTGCGGGATCAGTAGGTTGGGACCCCAGCCCACCAGCCTCGCCAGCTCCAGGAGAGCCTCCCGCTGCCGCTCTCATCCACCAGGGGCCGCTGTCACACAGCCCTCGGGGACGACTGCGCCCCGACCGAGCAAGCGCCAGCCCGGTTGGCAGCTGCACGGTTCAGGCAGTGGGGGGCTCGTGCCTTCCACCTCAGGCTGCAGCCCCCCAAGCCAGCCAGGGCCGTCCTTCAGTGTGAACAATACCGGCCTGTGATGTCAGCGTGAGCTCTTGCAGGAGGCTGGGGGTGGGGGTGCAGGGAGGTGGGCCAGCGTGGCTAACTGCGTTCTTGCCCCTTCGCATCCTGGCCGCTGTCCAGTCCCCGGACCCCGGCTCCCCAGGCAGACGGACAAGGTTGGGAGCCTCGGAGCTCAGGGCAGCAAATGAACCCCGCTCCCTCCAGACAGCCCCCTAGCGGAGACGGGGAAAGCGCCCGTGGGGGTCCCCACCCCTGTCTGCCTGCAGTCACAGGGGGGACAGCTGACCTGGCACCCTGGGGCTCCTTGCGCTGTTCCAGCCCATCCCCAGGGCAGCTGAAGGGGTGGGCAAAGCTGCTAAGCCCTGCGGGCTGAGCCTGGGGCGGCAGGGGTGGAGGGGGGCGGTGGGGTCGGGGATCTCCACTCACAGGCCTTCTCTCCCTGGGCAAAGAAGGGGCTGCAAGATAAATCCAGCAAAGATTTCTTGCCCCACTCTCCCCACCCGCCCTTACTGACATACCAGAGCTAACTCCCCCGGGGGCAGAGCCGCCTGGAGGCCTGGGGTCTGCACCCCACAGTCTTTCCAGCTAATGAGAGGGGTGGGGGGAGGCTGTTGCAAACAGAACCTATAGCTGGGAGCAAAAGATCGAGGTTCTCATGCAGGCTCGGCCTCCCCCACTGTCTCAGCACTGTCCAGCATCACCTCTCCCCTCTGTAAAATGGGCACGACCATCTCTCTCGGCCTTCCTTACAATGTGATTGCGAGAATCAAATGAGCAGGAGAAAAGAAAAACTGGCTTTTGCGGGGAGGGGCGGGGTGAAGAATATGATCTATTTATGACCATCTGTAACCCTGCAGGGAACAAGCGGTGGAGGGAACGTCCTCACTGAAATGCCAGCGGGAACAGCAGACTCTCCCCCACCGGCCCCCTTGCACCCTGCTCCCTCCTGCCGAGGGTCTCCGGGATTTAAATAGCTGGATCCAGGCCCCCCTGCCGCCAGCCTAGCCCTTCAAATGTCAGGGCATCTCAAGCCCAAGAAGCTGGCCCAGGAGACAGGGAGCGGTGGCGGAGCTGCGTGGAGAGGCAGCAATTTTCCCATCCGTCGCCACTGATGGTTTTCTTCTTGGACTTGAAATTGAGCCCTCGTTCCCTCCCTCCCGCTCAGCTTTAATTTCTCTCCATCTTTAATTTCTCCATCGATTTTCATTAAACTCTCCCTTTGGCTCCAGCACAGGGTGAACTCCTTATTTGAAAAAAAAAATGAAATGGGGGTGGGGTGGGGGGAATAAAAGGAAGCTCTTCTGAAAGCAAGATTGTCTCTGGTCTCAAGGCTGGAAGAGGCACAGACTAGGACTGTGCTGGACACTGTCTGAAGCTGTCTCAGCATCGGGCTTTGAGTGCCCCACATCCCCCCTTATGGCCCCAGACCCATAGGTCCCTGCCCCTCAGATCTTCAGATCCGCGCCCCCCCTCCCAGACCACAGCCCCTAGTCTCGCTCTAGCCCCCAGCCCCCTGCAGCCCCAAGCTGCACCCTGGGCCCGTCCAGCTCCTGAGCCAACGGTGTCCCGACCGTCCCTGTAACCACGCGGAACTCTGGAACTCTGCTAGCACTGTTGTAAAATCCCCAGGACTCTGCCTCTCTGGGGGTAGGCAGGGTTGGCCCAGGTCAACCTGATGGGGTGGAGACGAATGGGCCAGGAGGAGGGACGGAAGCAGACACAGGCCGAGTTCACCACCCCACCCCCCCCCACCCCCCCCCCCCCGCCTGCCGCCCCCAGCACCACATTGCGAGCCCTGCCCATGGCTGCACTGCATCATCTTCATCCTGGCGGCTCCACCAAGGAGGAATCATCTCCTTGTTATGAAGAAACCAAGGTTCAGAGAGGGATGACTTGCTCCCTAGCCCCCTGCCAGCCTCTCTAATCCCTCTAGTCCCCGCCCCCTTAGTGATGCCAGTCCATCCACCTTCCCTGGCCGGTCCTCCAGGAAGGCGGCCGTGACCAGTCCAGGCAGGCTGGGTTGTCCGGCCACCCAGACTGAGTGGGGGCCATCTGCTCTCATTGGGGCTGTGTGTCTCTGGGGCCCTCACTCCCTCCTGGAGCCTTCTTTTCTTCCTCTGGTCTTCTCCAAGGTGGGGTCCAGAGAACACTGTCTCTTCTTCCAGGCTCCCCCAGTTCATTGAACACAGAGCTCCCAGAAGACCTACAGCTCCACCACCAACCAGTCAGCTGTGGTGTCCCCCTGCCTTTGCTGAGGCCACTTGCCCTTGGTCTGCCTGGCCCTCCTTGGCCCTGTGAGCCCAGCTCCACTGCCTCCTTATTGCTGGCCTCACCAGCACCCCAGGCAGAGGTGGTGCCACCAGCCCTGTGGCCTCTGATGGCCATGGGACAGCCCTTTCCACTGTCTGAACCCCTGGGCTTCTCTCCAGCCACCCCCACGGGGAGGCAGGGAGCATAGCTGCTTGTCTCTCCTCTCCAGAGCCCAGCACGGGCTATGTGGAATGAGGGGCAATTGTCTGCCAATGACACAAGGGAAATAGGACGGATTTCCTGAAACTCACTGGTTTGGAGGAAACACAATGCGGGGGAGGCTGTGGCCAGGCTGAACCAGGCCTCTGAAAAGAAAGGACAGATTCTTGAGAGACCCTTCAGACACCTCTGGAGAGGCCTTTGCTGTGTTCTGACATCTTACTCCTCCAGCTCTCTAGAGGGAGTGTCCACGTCTGCCCCCGGCCCAAGCCATCCCCCCCCCCCCCCCCCAGGAAGCCATTCCTCTGCAGTCCCCACCTCAGAACCAGCCAGCTACAGTTCTGAGCAGTTTCCTCATCTGTAAAACAAAAAGGATATAAGGACTCGTGCTCCAGCCCCACCCAGCTTCTCCATACTGTGCACCGAGCAGCATCCCCCACCATGCTAGCCCCACCTCTCTCCAGGCCAGCGCTCCCCCTGTCTACCAGATGGTAGTCTTCCCCAGGCCACTGATTTTCAAAACCTGGGCAATCTGCTTGGGACCAGCCCCAATCACAATAGCCTCCCTGTGTCATGCGTACAGCACCATGGTACTGCACATCTATTCTCCTCTGACAGTCCTAGGAGGTGGATTTCATCATGCCCCTTTAACCAAGGACACTGAACCTCTGGGAAGGCAAGCAAAGTCCTCAGGGAAATGTGCCCAAGCTCATCGTGGAGAAGCCTGGGCTCCAAACCAGGAGAGCCTGACCATCAGAGGCCATGGCTTCCCCCACTGTGCTGGGTGGCTTCTCAGCAGACGTGCTAGGAGGGAAGAGATGAGTGGCACGATTGGTGGGTGATGGACTGAGCAAATGAATGAACAAGCGAGTGGATGACCGATGACAGAAGGAATGAGGACTTGGGTGCCTAAGTGACCTCATTGAGTGAATGAATGAATCCATGGCTGAATCTAGGACCACATGAATGCCCCAAGCCCAATAGAGCTCGGGCGTCACCAGGCATCACGCGGCAGGGTGTCTGGTGCCCTGGCTAGACCCATGGCTCTGACAATGGGATCTGTGCATGATTTAATGGACATCTCCAGGGTTGGAAGGAAGTGGGGAGCCGCATGACAAAGATGAATTTCACCAAATCTAGCATATTTCTCACTGCCAATTAATTAAGTGGGCCTCAGCAAGGAGCCCAGGCCAGTACATCAGCATAAGGCTGGGACTTTGACATTATCTGACTAGTGCATGAGTTGGGCCTTTGAGTGGGTGGCTAGCAAGAGTCCCCGGGCACCACGCTCCCCATCCTGTCTTCACCTCACGTGTCATGCTGTGGTCTCTACTCTCCAGCCTGTCTCTGGGCCTCTTCACCCTCCACTCTAAACACTAACAACGGCCAACCCCATTGGAGCCTCGGAGGCCAGCACTCAGCAGCCCAGATCACATAGTGGGGCAAGTGTGAGCAGGACCTAGGGGAGGGGGGCTGGCCAGGGTGGGAAAGACCCTGGCCTCTCCTGGGTATAGAACTTCTCTCAAGCTTGGAAGCAGCATGATATGAGGAAAAGAACATGGATGGCAGCCTCACAATATCAGATTTGAGTCCCGGGTCCATGGAATGGTTCACAGCCCAGGTTGGCTGTGGCTGAGCACACCGCTGCACCACGTACTCGCTGTGTGCTCTTGGGCAAGTTGCTTCACTTCTCTGAATCTCCCAACCTTCTATAAATAAGGAGGATAATCACAGCACCAGAAGAGTAATGATTACATGACGCTGTGAAAGGAAGGGCTTAGCAAAGCGCTTGCCCGAAGCAAGTAGCCGATGCGTGTTAGTTATCGTCCCGTCCGTCATTGTCACAATGTTCTTATTACCTGTTAGAGCAGGGGTCAATAAACATTTTCTGCCGAGGGCCAGATCGTAAATCTTTTTGGCTTTGTGGGCTGTAAGGTCTCTTACAATTATTCAACTCTGCTACTGTAGCACAAAAGGAGACAGTCAATACCTAAACGGAGGAGCGTGCCAGTTCCACTACAACTTTATGAGTCAAAAACTTGAATTTGAACTTCACCTAATCTTCATAGAACACAAAATGTTATTTTTCTTCTGATTTTTTTTTTTAACCATGTAAAAATGGGGGGAAAAAAAATCTCAGCTCCCAGGTCCTACAGAACCAGGCAGCAGGCTGAGTGTGACCCACAGGCCATGACTCGCCACCCCCTGTCCTGGAATAGAAGCTCCAAGAGGACAAGGGGGGTTGGTGGGTTTGTCCACTGCTAATCTCCCAGCATCTAAAACAGTGCCTGGCAAAGGGCGGTCAATAAACAGTCGCCGATGAATGAATTACATGCTGTGTGATTCTGGGCAACAAGCCATGTCGGCTCTGGCCCTTGGTCTCTTCCTCTGTGCAACGGGGTCGCTTGCACACTCACTCGGGCAAGCAACAAGTGTAACTTGAATGCACGGGGAGCCAGGAGGCCAACACAACTGCTGAACCCTGCCGTTGCCTTCTGGCCACCGGGCGGCTCTCTCCCAGGCTGGTCTCCCCCCAGCTCAGGGCCTGGCACAGGGGTGTTCAGGACTGCTCCTGTATGGAAAGTGATCTGCCCTGGAGGAGTGGGGGGGGGTGCCCAGTTAGGATTACCCTCCCCTGTGTTATGTGGGGGCTGGGGGGGTGCCTAGCATATTGGCCAGGAGCAGCAAGGCAGCCTTGGGTGTAGCTGCAGGGACTTTTTAGGCACTCTGAGGGTATCTGTAACACCAGGGAGGCGGGGAGGGAAACTGGGCATCAGACTCAGGCAGACGGGGTCCAAGTTCTGACTCTGGAATGTGCTTTGTGATTTGAGGCAAGTCACTGCAACTGCCTGAGACTCACTTTCCTTGTCTTTAAGACGGAGAGGTAAGTAGTGCTCCGCTCGCCTCACAGGGTTCTAGTGAGTTAAAAAGGGATGTATGTTGGAGGCGAGGTCAGGAAAGGTGCACTCGTGCCTTCTGGCTTTGCAGCGGCAGCAGGAAGGTGGAAGGAAAAAATCGCCTCCAGACTCCCCAGCTACACAGGTTTTCAGCTCTGAACAAAAAAGCTCTGCTGTTTTTCTTCCCCAGATTAAAAATTTCCTGCTGCTCTGCGAATTCTCAGAAGCCAAGAAATCCACTGCTTTTGGAGGACTGGGGAGTTCAGCCCCTTCTATTTTTTTTTTTTTTTTTTCCTGTTCTTCCCACTAACCAGCATGAAAGAAGATGAAAAACAAAACCAGTCTGGCTATGTTTCCACTGTCCCAGGAAGAAGAATTTATGGGAGGAGACCATTCAGCACACAGAGCTGGAGATGTCCCATGCATTTAGTTCCTGGCCTGCCTGCCCAGCTATTTTGTCGCCGCCCGCCGCCTCCTCCATTCTGCTCTCCGCGTAAGCACACACATAGGAAGGTTTCCAATCCTGCAGGAAGGGGACGCTCTGCCCAGATACTCTGGCACTGGCTCTTCCACCATCCTGCTTTGTGACCTCACACAAACCACTTCCCCATTTGGACTCACATCCTTCCCTTCCATAAAATGAGCAGAATCCCCATCCATCCTCCATCCTCGGCTAAAAGGGCCTCTGAGCCCATGGTCCCTGTCCTGTTACCCGAGCAGATTTGGAAGAGGCAGGCAGAAAGTGCCATAACCATCTGACTAGGAGTCCAGACCAAAGTGAAGAAGCTGGTAGGGTGTGGGTTTTCTGGGAGCCAGGACCAGACTGTGGGACACAGGTACTGAAAGAGGGAAACATTTTTTTGTGCCATTCCCCATATAGACCCGACTCAAGGCATCCACCCCCAATCCTGAGAGTACCACGACCATTACCAGGATATTCCTGGCTTTGTACCTCTCTTCCACGAAACTGTTCAACACCTTTCCTTGAAACTTGGTTGAGAAATCTCCAGATGTCAGCCCCAGTCTCCCCAACCGTCCAGGCTACAGTCCCTGAGGGCCCATCTGCAGGCCTCAGAGCCACTCAGGTCTGGGCCTCGGACTAGCAAGCTCATCTCTACAAACTGGGGAGAGTGGGGGTGGTGGTGGCTTGAATTAGTCACCTGGCCCCAGGTTGGCCTGGGGCTGAGGCACCTGGTCCGACCAGCTCTCTACCTTCCCTCTGGCCCTGCCCATCCCATGCCATGTTGACCCAACATACACTTGGACTTAGGCTTCAGCTTCCCTTACCCAATCCCTCTGTCCTGCTGGAGCCTCACTGCCTGCCCAGGCCAATGCACATCCTTCTCTTGCCCACTCAGTTCCCCCAGGGAGGAGGATCCCCCTCCTTCCACTGGGGTCCTGCCATGAGTGAAGGACCAAAAGCCCTGATTTTTGACACTACTCCGCACTCTACTTGCGCGCCTCTTGCTGCATTCTGCCCCTTGGACTGTTGGCCACTCCACCCAGAAAGTGCTGGGTGCCCCTTTGAGCCCTGCCCTACCTGGCCAGACTCCTCCTCAGTCCCTGTCCTCTTCGTCAACTCCCAGAGTCAAGATACCAGCAGCCCTAGTGGAGAGATGCCTGGGAAAAAGTGGTTCTCAGGGAAGAGGCCCACATGCCCAGCAGGTCTATGCCAGCCCCCCCACCCCAACTCAGGGACCTCGCACCCTGCCCAGCCAGCTCTCTCACCTTCTCCAGCTGGTGGACACCCTCTTCCACGCAGCAGATGGAGGCCAGTGTGCGTAGAGCCTGGGGGTACAAGCACCGGAAACTGTCCTGCCGGCAGACCTTGAAGAGTGCCACGACCCCACCCTCCTGCCAAGAAAAAGAAGATGTCACATGACCTCCCCGTGTCAACATTCCTGGGGCTGATGGGAGAATAACTGGCATCCCTCACTCAGCTGGTATGCTTGCAGATCTGGAGGGGAGCAGAACACACAACCCCAAAATATGTCACTTTGGTGTAAGGATTGCTTTGAGCTGAAGGTAACTGAAGAAGCAGATACCAGAGATCTCTGCCCTCCCCTGTTGGCCCAGGAGGAGGACATACATTTACAGAGATAGCCCCTTCCCCTCTCTACCAGGAAGGAGAAAAGTTAATCACCAGAGGCAAATTCAGACCCTTCCAGCATGGAGGTGGCACCAAGGGAATCCTCTCGACAAAGCTGACTAACCATCCTTCATCTACTATTAGTTTTCCATAGATTTGCCTTCCCACGGTCTGCCACCCCTGGAGATTCAAAGTTCTTTTCAGTTCTTTATTTCGTGACTTCTCTGAAAATGTATTGTTCTTTTGCTAAGAAGCTACAAAAGTGCAAGTTCTAACCAACCCTGTGACTCACTCATCTCTGACTGCTCCCTGTGTCATCGTGATGCATATGCTAATAAACTTTTGTTTGCTTTTCTCTCTACTTAATCTGTCTTTTGTCAGCCCAATTTACAGGGTACCAGCCAGAGAACCTAAGAAGATGGTAGAAAGAAAAAACAATGTTGCCTCCCCTAACGTTCCTATATACTCTACACACACACACACACACACACACACACACACACACACACACTTCCATGCTCTAATGCATGCTGCAATTAAATGCTACCTCTGCAAGTGATGTCACTCTTAATACTCCAAACTGGTGATGGGACTTTCCAAATGCTTCTGGGGCTGGGGTACCAGGGGTTAGGGCCGACACACTTGAGAGGGCCAAGCCCAACACCACTCAACACTGCTCCCACAGAGCTTGCAGCTTCCTCGAAGCAGCCTGCTGTGGAACAAGCCTGGAGTCATCAGAAATAGATTCTAAAAGCAAGTCTCAGGCAGATGGGGGGAACTGAAGTCTAGATGCCCAGTGCTGGCTCTCCTTCTGCCAGCAACCACCACTACTCCTCAGACGCTCCCTACCACCATGGCACGCATACAGAAAAAGGAGTCTTATTTATATCAATAAGAGAGTTTATTCCCATTTTGTGAGGGAAAAAAAAATGCAAGTCCAGATGGGTGAAGTAATTCACTCAAATCTACACATCCTTGTTTTCCCTTCTTTACTCTAGTTTGTAAGAGAAAAGAAAAGAAAAGAAAAAAAGAAAACCCTTCAAGAATGATCACCCTAGCTGAGTGTGGACACATGTACTTCTTTTGTGACAGTTGGTCACAGAAACACCTTTAATTTGTGGAGACTTCACAAGCGGTCTGGTGGGACTTCTGGGAAGAAGCCCGGGGTGAGACACTCATCCCAACTGGTCATATTTATTCTATAAAAATCACTGGAGCCACGCTGGCTGGCTCTCAGAGCAAAGTGGGAGAGCCAACAGATCAGAAAGCAGACCCACCGGGGTTCCCAGCAAACCGGTGGCAATGCCACCATGGATGTCCAGAGACGTAGAAGCTGGACACCCCATAGCTTTGCCCTGTTTCCTCCCTCTCCCCTTCCCCCAGGGCTTCCCCCAGGGCTGCAAGGGTGCCTGCTTCTCTATGTCTCTGTGTCTCTCATGAACAGATGGAAAAAATCTATTAAAAAATAAAATAAAATGTATATACATACATATATAAACACATATATAAACATACCTTCCTATATAAGTAGTTCCATGTATCTAAATATTTATACGTGGAGGGAGCTCCACGTGGCACCAGGGGAATCCTCTCGACAAAGCTGACTAACCATCCTTCATCTATTAGTTTTCTAATAGTGGCTGTAGAGAAGACGTGAAGACTGATGCCACTCACCTTTAACCTCACCACTCCTGACTCTACCTAAACCTGTTGCACCCTGTTCCCCAAACTGAAAAAAAAAAAAAGTTACAGGAGGAAGAAGAAGGTGAGTCCAGCAAAATACCATTCCCTGTCAGATTTTTGGGACCTCTCTTCAACACACAATATACTTCTCACCAGGCTTTGTTTCATGTTCTGGGGACACAGCTGTGCCTGCCGGTGCAGATAATGAGCGAGCAACTGGAAGAGGCAGCAGCACGGCCCCCCTGAATCTTCCCCACCCGGCACTGCACAACAATCAGCACAGCAGCCCTCTTCTTTCTGAGAGTTGTGCTGCTTATCATGGCAGGAACCAAGATGATTTCATAATTCCTGACATTTTATGATCAGCTGAGAGCGATCCTTGACTTTCATCTTCCCACTTCCTTTTGGGGTTCATTTGTTGGCAAAAGGGCATCTTGTATACAGCTGGCAAAGTGCTTCATCCCACCAAGAACTATTAACGGTGTGTCAGATGCCAGACGCTCTGGTAAGTACACTGAGCAAGGTTGTCCATATTGAACTCACGGTCTGACAGCCAATGAGTCATGGGATGGAAGAGCATTTTTAAAGCAGGAAGAAATCTGGGAAGGAAGGAATGAAATGAGGGGGTGCAGGGTTATGGGAGCACAGAGCAGGAACTCCTACCGTAATCCGAAAGGAGATCGTGGAAGGGTCAAAGAGAGGTGCTCTGATTTTCAATGTACGTCACTACTCTGATAAAGATACACTCCAGTGGGTGACAAGGCACCCCCTGACTCCTTGCTCCACAATCCTTTGTCCCCGTCTTCCTACTTTCTCAAGGTCTCAGAGACATCTGACGAGGGTTCCACTTAAAGGCCTTGCTCAGAGTCACTGAAGTAAAATCCAATTACTCCTTGAAATGAGAAGAAAAGAAACAGGAATCCTAAGGTCTCCCCAGCCAGCCCTGCTGGTTGTGAATGAGCTCCCTCCACGTATAAATATTTATATACATGGATGTACTTATAGAGGAAGGCATGTTTATATATGTGTTTATATATGTATGTATATATTTTATTTTTTTAATAGATTTTATCCATCTGTTCAGGAGAGACACAGAGACATAGAGAAGCAGAGACACAGGCAGAGGGAGAAGCAGGCTCCATGCAGGGAGCCCGATGTGGGACTCGATCCCAGGACCCCAGGATCACACCCTGGGTCCAAGGCAGACACTCAACTGCTGAGTCACCCAGGTGTCCCTGTATATACATTTTACATGTGTATGTTTATCTTTAGCCATATGCAGTATAAATATTACTTATATGTACGATGCTAGAGATGCTAGATAAATAGATATGTAGGTAGATACACAGATACGTGGATAAATACGATAGAAAGTCAGGAAGGTAGGTAGGTATTCATATCTGGAGCAGACAGCAAGGAAATGGTACCAAAGAACATCAGACTGAGAGTCAGGACCAACAAGGCAGCCTTCCTTTGGCTCCGGAGGCACTGACCCCAGCATGACTATATTTAAGCCTCTGTGCCCATTTGCATTGGATTCTCATTACATTGTTTCCCAAGCCTGTGAAAAATAGCTTTCTTTGCATTTTTAGCTACTAGGGAAGCTAAAGGGAGGAAATCCTAAACCCAGACTGAGGGGATTCTGGTTCAAATCCCAAAAGTTGACTTTGCTGCTGGTCAACTTTGATTAAAAATGGGGTCACAGCAGTGACACAACCAAGCTGTTGGGGGAACAACTGAGTTAATGCATGTTTAAGGGCCTGGCACCCAGTTCTGGACAGCCAGGTGAGGGTCAGTCGGTGGAAAGCTTCCTGGTTAGAAGAGTATCTCAAACCCTCATAAAAGGTATCCCAAGAGTTGGAATATGTGGACGGCAGAGGAGGAAGGAGGTCCCAGAGAAAGGGAGATGGATTTGTTGTGTAGACTACCACCCTGAAGCCCCCTCCAGGACCCAAGAGCAGCACTCATCTTAGAGTAGAGCCGGGAATCGCCTGAGCTAGCAGAATTGCACTGTTGGCTAGAGCTTGTTTAATTTTATAGAAAGCTATGGGCTCAAAGCCAAAGTGCCTAATGGTATGTATTATTCAGAGAGACTTGGGATAAACTGTCATAAAGCTGAGGAGGCCACTTGTGGGGTGCAGGCCACTGGTGGGGGGAGTAATAGTGGAACAGGATAGGGGATAATTTTGACAAAGCACAGGGGAGTTTGCTCTACTCTGAACTCAGGAAAGGATGGGGCTTAGCATTACCATCACAGGGAGGGCTGGTTTTGTTCCTTGGCTTTCAAAGGAACTCAAAAGCCTGAGAGGACAGACTTCAGACAGGCTTCTGGAGGCATCTCAGATGGATGAGGGGCCCAAACACAGACCACAAGGAGGTGGGTCAGGCAGGCCACTGCGAGTAGTTGTGGCACAATTGTCACAATGTTGGGTCCACTTAATGAGCATCAACAGTGAGGATGCTGCGTAGATGCTATATAGAGTGTACCAGGGACTCCCAGCTCCTGCATCACTTCAGGACTGAAGACCCAGACACAGTGATTCCACTGGAGGAACGAGTCTCACCATCTTCCAGGCTGGAAAGATGGGAGTCATCACTGAATCTTCTCTTCACTTCAGCCTTCTATCTACTCTCTCCCAAGAGCCAGAGACATAAGAAGATTGAGATTAAGGTTCTGGAGTCAATAGATCTGGTTAAAATTTCAGCTCTGAGCTTAATGCACATGCCCTCAGACAAGTGATTTACCTTCTCTCTGAGCTCTCTCTGTTCCCTCATCTTAAAAATGGGAACACATCATAAGATCATTGGGAAGATCAGATGAGACCATGAATGAACAGCTGAGCACAGGGCTTGTGAAAAGAAGGGATGCAGCAAATAATGTAGGTTGTGGAAGGGGAGAGAAGGGCACAGGGAGGAAGAAGAGGAGAAGAAGAAAGAGGAGAAGGGTCTGCTAAGAGGCAGCTACAGTAACGAGCAAGAGCATAGCCTTTGCTGCCAAGCAGGCTGTTTCAAATTCCAGCTCACCCACTTACTAGCTGTGTGACATTTAAAGCTCCCTAGTGATTCTAATATGCATCAGGGTTGAGAATGTCTGAGTCACTCTTTGGCCCAAGAATCTGAAGGGCCGGGATGGAACCAGAAGTCACCACTGTGGGCTTTAGGATCATGAGCTCTGAATTAGAGACTTGGGTTCTAATTCTGACTCCATTCTTTATCAGCTGTGTGACCTTGAGTAAGTCTCTTAAAACCATTTCCTCAGTTATAGATGAGAACAATGTAATACCTACTTCCTAGGATGGTTTTATAATTTAAAGAAAATCATGTCTGTAAGGCATTAAGCACGCTGGACAGCAACACTCAAATGTTAGCTATTGCTGTTATATACAATTTACTTCTCCCCTAAGCAGAGTTGACAAGCTGTTACCCTCCTCTTCCAGATTTCTTGAAGGGCTTAGATGAGTGGCCATGCCTCGGAATTACCTGTAGGGATTGTCAAGATGTAGATTCTCAGGTCTTACCCCAGGACCTCAGTAAATTTAGGTGGGGCAAAAGTATCTGTGTTTTCCAAAACTCCGTGAGGGATTGTGACACAAAGTCAGGACAGGGAACCACTGAGTTGGAGCATCTTCCTGTGACTGCCATCTTAAGTCTGCTGGAAGACACAACTTTGCTTCCAATTAGATCACTGCTTCTGTCTCCATGGCAATGTCATCTCTCAAGTTTAGAAAAACAAAACAATAGTAAAATCGAAACAAGATCCTAGAGAGAGCCTAGGGTTATCAATTGCCTGTAATTGCCCTAACTATTTGGACCCCAAGTATAAGGGCAAATTAACCATGAAGATAGCAAATTTAAAATTCCACGGTGGGGTGCCTGGGTGGCTCAGTGGGTTAAGTGTCAGATTCTTGATTTTGGCTCTGGTCACAGTCTCAGGGTCATGGGTCGAGCCTTACATCATTGGGTTCCCCACTCAGTAGGTAGTATGCTCAGGACTCTCTCTCTCTCTTCCTCTATGCTTCCCCATTGCGCTTTCTCTCTCTAAAGTAAATAAATATTTAAGGAAAATCTTCCATTGTAATTGATGAAAACCACTGTCCTCAATTTTATCTTCTTCTCATGTAGTATTGCAGTGGTTGCAAGCATTTTGGGGGATCCATCAAGAACCTGAGTTGGGGAGATGTGTTTTGTGTGGATGTGGTGAGATATATAGAGATGAGGAAGGAGGCTTGATATTTCTAACAGACACCACATGAAAAGAATTATACTCTGGGGGCACCAGCTTTTCTCTCAAGTGGGAACTGAAATCAGAAGGCCTGGCCACTATTAAAGATGAAGACATCAAGGCCTAAAGAGGGGAGGTGACTCTTCCAAGATCACAGAGCAAACAAATGCTAGAGCTGGGACAGACTTCCCGAGCCAGCTTTCCCACCAGACTAGCTTCCTCCCACTCTCCCCAGGCATGTCACTTTGGCTGCAAACCATGAAGCTCACCTTGGCTATGATGCGGCACAAGGGAGCCCCCTCTTGGGTCAGGCTGAACAGGTTCCCTGTGGTGGATTCCGTGGTGTAGATATTGTCTGAGGCATTGATTTTTCTCACCAGCGCCTAAGAAAAGAAAGCAAAGTCTGATGGTCACTCACTCCATCTGTCCTCCACTAATCTTCCTTAATGGAATACCAGTGGGTCCATGCTTCTAGAATCTATTATCTGCCCCATCCACAGTCCCACTATGGGGGTGATGAGGTCTTCTAGCTTTGGGAAAGACATGAGTCTGCATGAGGTCTAAACTACATTTCAGAAATATAGGATAATTTCAAACCCCAGGGACACGGACAACAAATGTGCCTTCTTCCAACTGATCAGAAAATCGGCTCTCAATACTGATGGTCTCAATAAGTACTTCTTTGTTGTTTACTGGCTTCAGATGAGACCAGACACCATCAGTTAAATAAATCATCAAGTTGAAAACCAATGAGTTGCTACAACTATGACCAAAGAATTGGTTCCTTCGCCAATGGCAAACTCTAGCTGGGTAATGGGTTCAGGGGTTGAGTCAAGAGAAGTAATCTACAGTAGCTTACTGCTTGGGGAACATTTGCACTGTGTGTATAGCCAGGCCAAAACAGCAACCCTGGGAACCCTGTCAGGGAGTGGGTAACTGGGGAATGTCGCACTGCTCAAACTGATGGAACAAAGGCTCATGGTGAGAAGGCTGGAAATGACCGAACATAGGACCCAGGGAGAACTAGGAAGAAAAGCAAATGGAAAATTCATCAACAAATGAGACATAAAGATTAGTTTAGCTTATTTCTGGGAAAAAGCTTTTTCACATATCTTGAAACTACTTCATAATCAGCCATTTGCTTTGAAGCATATGATTCATTGATTATAAATGATTCCTACCTGCTAATTAATTCTAGCTGCTTGAGTTTCTCCTGGGAGATGTGGAGATAGTGATTCAGAAGAACTGCCTTAGGGGGGCTTCATGCAAGAAAATAACACCTCCAGAGCTCGTGCTCTGGGCAGCTACTCATGCAGTTTCAGTTGCTATGTTATTTTAAAATATAAAAATGGATTTGTTTTTTTTAATTAAACCTAGTGTTACAGAAAAAAATATTAAAAGAAAATGAGGAGATCCGAGTTCTAGTGCCAGCTTGCCTTTTTTTTTTTTTTTAACACATTATGTTGATGAGGAATTGTGTCCGAGGTTGAAAGCAGGGACTCTGGAGCCAAACAGCCTGGGTGCAAATCCTGCCTCTGCCATTCTGTCCATGTGCCCCCGAGGAAGTAACTTAGCCCTTCTATACTTCAGTTTTCTTATGTGTAAAATGAGGGTGAAATAATAGTGTCTATTTCTTACAGTGGCTGTACCTATTTCTTAAGGTAGCCAATATATGTATATAAAGGATTTCTAAAGGTACTTGGTACATGGAAGCAAAATAAAATTGTTCGCAGTTATTATTCTGTGATCTTGGGCAATTGAGATACACACCGTAGGCCTCAGTTTCCCCATCTGCCAGATGATTCAAATGAAGTGGGTTTAAGGCTCAAGGCATATGGCTCTCCCCTTCTCTTTTTTATTCAAACTCATAGAATTCTTCACACACACAATATGCTAATCTTCTACATAAAGCAGTCTAAGATTAAGTGCGTATTTAATCAAACTACATTAAATGTAAAAATTATTCCCTAAGATTTGATAAATGCCTCTTGTAAGAGATTCAACAAAAGGTAAAATTAATAACCAAAATTTGTCATAGCAAATCTCTGTAATGAACATACTTCTTAGAATCTTCCCCCATCATACCATAAGCGGTTATATAAGTGAATTAATGCTCGCATGAAAATGCCGATTTCATATATTGGGGTCCTGCACCTAAATCATAATTACTCAGTGTTCCTGATTAGTGTTTGCACTTCAAGCAAATTAGCATGACGTTAAACAATTCAACCCAATGTCTTTTGCAATCACCTGCTAACATCAGACCATTTATGTCTGAGAATAATTTCTTGCTAATGCCTATACACACATACACCGTAATTATACCTCAGATTATCTCACTGAATCAGCTCTCTGACAATGAAAAGTTGTAATCATCCTTTTCACAAAGATAAATTTGGAAGAAATATGAGATCAAAGGCCCCACTGAAATCGTCAAGGGCCTAAGCATCACAGTGTGTCAGGGCCGGAAGGGCTCTCAGCTGTCTTGTCCAACCCTCACTTCACAGGAAAGAGAGGTAGAAATCTGACCAAGGTCATGCATGTGATACGTGGTGGAGTTAGCTGGACCTTAACTCCTGTGAATCTGACTTCCTGTTTTTCAAAGTCAGTGGATCCATCTCCTTCAAAGATGGCAGGACCTCACCTAGACTAGCAAAGATGGAAATCTCAGGACAAGGAGAATATCCAGCCTCGTTAGCAGCTCTCCCTCCTGGCTCCCCTTAGCATCTACAGCCCCCTGCCCCATGGTAGCCAGAGCTCCTGCTGCAGGGGGCAGAGTTGACTGGGAGCCCCCAGCTGCTGCCCACCCCCCCGGCTCTACCCCTGTCTTGATTGAGGCCATACCTCCCTGAGCCACTCCCAGATGTGACCAAGTACAGCAGGCAGGGGTCCTAGTGCAGCCCGTGGCTGTTAGGGGGCACTCCTCCAACAGGTGACTTTGGCCTGAAAATTTCAAGTCTCTTCTACCCAAGTCTTCCTTCTCCCTTTTATTTCTGTTTTCAGATCTGAAACATGGTTTTCTGTGCCTGCCCCCACTTCCTCTCCTTTATCCTTGACAGGCATTTATCACATCCTCTCTTGGTGTCAGCTTCAAACTACCACAGTCTCTAAAATCAAGATTTGTCAGGCAATCAAGGAGGAACTGAAGAAGTGTCAAAAATATGCCTCACCCTGTATCGTGAGAAGAGTGGCGGAAAAGAGACAAAATAAAGGAACAAAGATTGATGAAGCTGAATGACAGAAATATTGTTTTAAAGACAAAGTAGGCAGAGAAGAAACAAAGAAACTAGAATCTTGAAAACCAGGAGAAAGGGATAAAGAAGAGTTAGGGAGGTGCACATAATCTAGCTGCTTTAAATAAGGAATTCGAAGAGGAAAAAATATTTTTAATTGTTTCTCAGTCAGAAAGAGCGACTGCAGCCCAGTGAAATTGATCAGGAGAGGTAAAGGCTCCCACATCAGCCTGGAAGGTTCCTCAGGGGGAGCCAGGAAAATACTGTGAAGGCTCCGCCTAAAGCTTCAGACAGAGAATCCACAGCTGGGCAGTTAGGGCAGCCCAGTCATGCAAAGGGCTTATATACATGTGGGCTGATGTGACGGGGTGTAGCAGATTAAACCGGCCACCGATATTTTGCTACTCCTCCCTTAGACAGGTGGGCTCTACTACCCCGTGCCACCACCACCTTTTAAATCTGGACTGGCCCCAATGACTTGCTTGACCCATAAAAGCCAGCAGTTGGTAGAAGTAATGTTCCAGGACCTCCAAGGCTAGCTCATGAAAGACCTTGAAGCTGCCACCTAGGCTTCTTAAAACATTCTTTTCAGAGTCCTGAGTTGCCATGTAAGAAGTTTGGTAACTCTTAAGACTGTCATGCTGGAGAAGCCACATGTGTAGGATCCCGGAGCAGTACTCTCAGCACACAACCAGCTGTCCAGCTGTCCCCTCCAAGGCACTACACATGTGACGAAGCTTTCTAAGACTCTCCAGACCATCTGCCAGCTGACTAACACCACGTAAACTCTGTTGAGGCCACATGGAACAGAAGAATCACTCGGCCAGGCTCTTCCCACATTCTTGATCTCTTTGGATGATACGATATAATAAAAATGGTTGTTACGCACTGAGTTCTGGAAAACAGGAGAGGGCTCCAGAGAATAGCAGGAGATATCTAAAGGATTGCTAGATAAATTTCTAGGTGAAAGGCTTTGAATATGAGGATACAGTATTGCTTGTGTCCTCAGAGAATGTAGTGGAGAAACACATGAATCAGGTGCCCGTGAGGAAAGGCACAGAAAGATTGGACACCCTGGAGACAGACAAAATCCCAACTGAATCCAGGCTCGGATTAGCTATTGTTGTGATGGGAAAATATCTCCTGGATTGGAATGTCCCATTTAGGGAGGCAAATGTGGATAAGATGTCTTAGAATTGGAGGTTTGGGGCAAACACAGACCTTAATTGATTTCATTTCTCTCAATAAGGCAAATTCCAACATCCAGAAGATTTTTTTTTTTTTGAAAAATGAAAGAATGTACCAGAAAGGAAGAAGTCAATGTGGTAAAACCACTGAAATCCAGCAATTAGTGCTCATTCTAGGAGTTAGTGCTCATTCTAGGAGTTAGATAAGGAAAGAGACCAACATGAGAAGCAGGGTAGAGTGACAGAAATTCAACAGAGTCTCCCTAAAAGGAGTCAGGGATTAAGAAAAGGAGAGAATCCTGGAAACATAGTTCATTAGTGGGGAAAAAAAAAAAAAAAAGGATGTAGCAGAAAGAAATGCTACTCAAGGTTAACATACTCAAAAGGTATGGAAAGACTGTGTTCTAAGAAGCATATAGCAGAAGGACTGGTCTTCACGAGGCCTATAAGGATCCAGACTTCAGGAACATCACAAGGAAACCTTCCTTAGAAAGACAGGGATCAAAAAAAGAAAAGAAAAGAAAAAGAAAAAAAAAAGAAAGACAAGAAAGACAGGTATCTGAGGCTTAAGCAGTTCCCCAGCAAGAGGCAAGGATAACAGCTTTATGATATAGAACTAAAATGTCTATGTATTCTAAGGCAGTTTTTAATTTTCTTATTTAGACCTAAAGGAATTTTGAAAAATATATGACCCCTTGCACATTTTTGATTTGATGGTTAAAATTTTTCACCACCAGTTTCAAGAACAACGTTGGAAAGGATGTAATTTCCAGCAGATTGTAGATACTCACATAAAATAAAAGGATTACATCACTCTTTTTAGATGTAGTCAGTGGAACTTAAATACCAAAACAACTTGATGCCCTCATCATCCTCTTAAAAATGTATGAATAATCCCTTTCTTTAACATTGTCAGCATTTTGCATCTTTTCATCCTTAAATTTATGTTCCCATCCAATCCCTCCTCAGAATTTTCTCTTAATGTAATACATTTAAGTTTCAAAGTGTTTTATGGATCACCCTTGTCATATTTATCACTGACATTTGAAATTTCATTTTTTTCCTGTGCCTATCAGGCTCTAAGTATTTAAAAATACTCTCTTCTTGGGGCATCTGGGTGGCTTAGTTGGTTAACCGTCCAACTCTTGGTTTCGCTCAGGTCATGATCTCAGAGTCATGGGATAGATAATAGCTTCAAGCCCCATAGGGCTCGGCGCTTAGGGTGGAGTCTGCTTGAGATTCTCTTTCCTTCTCCCTCTGCCCCTCCCCTTGCTCGCACTCTTTCCTTCTAAATAAATAAATAAAATCTTTTAAAAAATACTCTCTTCTTGGTTGAGTTACTAATTATTATCCATACAATTGGCCAAAGCAACATAGATTACAAATTTTGACAAATAATCATAAATGACAAAAATTTAACTTTTATTACAAATATATGTCCTGACGAGATAAATGAGGCTTTGTATTCTTTTTTAGGCTTTCTCATTAATTCATATATACATGATTGAATATTGACTTAGTGCTCTATTTTGAGACGTAAACCCTGAAAAATCTTGTTCCCATAAATCCATAGGGAGGAATGGGAAGAGTTTATATAGCCAAGTTGCTCAACCCTTTGAGTACATTCTGAGTTATGCAATCACATAGTGATCCATCATCAAACACTATTTTTGATGATCTGTGAGCTGATAACTCCTCTAAATTGGTAAAAGCAAAGAATTGGAAATCACTTGACTTGCAAAAGCATTTGTCACCCAATCATTAGAGTTGTTCATTCACTATCTCAATTTCTGGGAAGAATTCCAAATGTACTTTACCAAGACTTATCAAATAATTATTAATTATACCCATTTCTCTTTCACTTGGAGCACCTTGGGTTATCCAAATTATGTAGAAAGGATTGGGAAAATCAAAATATTATTACTTTCATTGCCAATACAATTTTTAATAAAAATATTTGTGTGTGTTTCAAACAAGTTTTATCAAAACCTTGACACTACAGCTTTTGCTTATTTAAATTATGGAAATGCCCACCCTATATCCTAATTGGCAAAGACAGTTCTTTCAACCAAGCCAGTCAGCCAAGACAACTTTTTCTCAATATAGAACTAACTACATTTTTAATTATAAAATGTTTTGATATGTTTCAAGAAATGCTAAAAAAAAAAAACACTGACAAATAATTATAGAAATCATTCTCCAAGGGAAAATGCTAAAAACTGGTAGTACTAAAACAATGTAGAGATAAAATAAAATCTGGTTTATTTGTATATGTTATAAAGCCAAGATAAATCAATTTACTAAACTTTTAATAATGCAAAGTAATATGTAGCTAACATTGCAAATTACTTATAAATCTAGGAATATAGTAAAGAACATTGTATTTTTTCAGTAAATAGGTGGGTATATGTATTGAAATTTGGTGTTCATTATAAGGAATAATTAAAATTTGAGAATAAAAAATTAGAAATCAGGGCGCCTGGGTGGCTCAGTGGGTTAAGAATCCGATTCTTGATTTTGGCTCAAGTCATGATCTCATGGTCATGAGATGGAGCCCCATGTTGGGCTCTAGCCTTAGTAAGGAGTCTGCTTCTCTCTCTCCCTCTCTCTTTCCCTCTCTTTCTGCCCGCCCCCTTATGTGTGCATGCTCTCTCTCTCTAATAAATAAATAAGTCTTAAAAAAACATTAGAAATCATTTGATTATTTTTAGTAGCTCTAATGATCAAACTTCCCTACATATTTAAAGAAGAAAGAAGGTATTTACTGGTTAAATCTAATGAGTCCAGCTGCCAGCAATTAATTTTATCTTTTGCTAACAAGAAGTAGAAATTAGCATAAATATTTCATAAAATATGTTGACAAAATAAGCTTTAACTGCTTTCTTAAATAATGTGCACCAAATCTGAAAAAAATCATGTAAAATTTGTATCTGTGGATTTTATCCAATATATCTTGAAAAATTTAGTCATTCTCTAAAATACTCCAGCATTTAAAAGAATCAGGATCATTAACCTTTAGAATCTCTGGCTCTTCAAAGATGTTTTCTAGCCAATGGATGACATATCCTAGGGTTGAGTGTGAGATATAGTTGCAAGGAATTGCTTGCATTTAAATACGTGCCCCCAAAAGCCACTTTGAGTGCTTGATGTATCCTATCAGTTCTCTCTTTGCTTTGTCTAAGGAGAATGTCCCTCAAGAGCCATGCATAGTCTGGGAGTAAATAGAGATGGAAGGGATATAATAAATTGAAAACTTTCAAAACCACCCCACCAACACACACACACACACACACACACACACACACTACCATATATCTCCACACTGGGCAAAACACACAATTTCTAATGCCTTTCTCAATAGAAATATGTAAGAAAAAGCACAGAAATAATTCATGGAGGCCTATGGGTTATAGTTCAGGAACGAAGGCTTCTTTGATCTCCCCAATCCTACTGCCACTCCAAGGCTTTACACAGCAGGGCAATGCACTATAAGATTTGGGATGGGTGGGAGCACACCCCTCTTTTGGAAAGCAATAGAAGGGATGTTTGAAACTGTGTATTATTGGGAGGATCATTTCTAGGAATGAAACAAAAATTGGAGATCTGGACATTGATTTCCTTAAAAGTATATATGCTTGCATTTCTCCTAGAAAATCTTTGGGAACCTGGAGAATGTGATGCCTTTGAAGTGGTTTGAAGAATTCTAGCCTAAGTCACTTCAAGCAGCCCAAATCAATGCAGCCTGGGATGGCAGAAAAACAGTGTTTGGAGGGGAGCTAGAAATTAAGAAATGTTAAAAATGCTGGGTGGGAAAGTATGCAAACCAAGTAAGTCATTGGGAAGAGATTACAAATATCTGATTTTGCGTGAAGAAGTAAACATATCAAATGCCCTTCTATAAAAAAAGGAGACATTTTTCTCCCATATATAGTAAACATTGTGCCACAGTTAATCTATGGTAGATGCTTCCCCCCAGTGAATGAATGTTCAGAAAGCCTTGTGGACCATGGACAACTGAAATAAACTGATGTGATGCCACAGGTGCCACCAAGATGGTGTCTGTTCCCTACCCTCTTTCACTCAACTGCAAAGAAGTATCTGTTAAGACCTTCAGCAACCCTAAGACGGAGTCCTAGCATGAAATGTTGCCTGGAACTCGTCCTTTAGGGACTGAGGATTGGCCTTGTTTTAACTTTCTGTGAGTGCAGGAGTAGTGCTGTGATACTGCTGTGTATCCACGGTACTACCTCTTTCCAGCATAGCTGAGAAAGACCAGTACAAATTGGGAAGCCTGGGGGATGCCTGGGTGGCTCAGCGGTTAAGCGCCTGCCTTCAGTTCAGGGCATGATCCTGGAGTCTTGGGATCGAGTCCTACATCGGGCTCCCTGCATGGTGCCTGCTTCTCC
Organism: Vulpes vulpes; assembly: GCF_048418805.1. NCBI lineage: Eukaryota > Metazoa > Chordata > Mammalia > Carnivora > Canidae > Vulpes > Vulpes vulpes. The sequence goes on from NC_132790.1 coordinate 11,735,838, forward strand.
CTCTGCCCGTGTCTCTGCCTCTCTCTCTCTCTCTCTCTCTCTCTCTCAATCTCTCTCTTTGCGTCTCTCATGAATAAATAAATAAAAATCTTAAACAACAACAACAACAACAACAACTGGGAAGCCTGCAGGGAGCCCCTCCCCTTGCTGGAGAGACAGACCAGACTATAGCTTCCCAAGGAAACATGACCACACACACTGGGATGAGACCTTTCTGGCTAAGATGAGCACAGAAAGAAAATGGAAGAGAATTAGATTAACCTAAGTATTTGGGACTTTGAATTATTCCTACAGGTAAAGGGATGCAGAGTTTTCTTTTTAAAGTTTTTTTCTTTAAGTATTTTCTCTCAGAGAACTTTATGATAAGACAGACAATTTCTAAATTTTAGAGATCTTTATGTACAGATTATGTTACGACGTAGCTGCATTGCAGCCTCTGATTACCTATACTGAACAACATAACTGAGCAAGATCTGAGAGTGGGAAATAGGACAAAAAAGCAAATTTTGAGCTTTAGTTACAAAACCTCCTTGGAGCTAATTTAATGGATGTAATATCATGAGTCATTTTCAAGCCTTCAGGAACAGAGTCTAAATTTCCCACTGTGACTCCAGAAGGATCTACAAAGAAGTAGGGGTTGTTATTTGGAGGAATGGCTTCATGAAAGTGAGAAATAACTTCCCCGCTGGCAGCTGACCTCCTCCCCCAAGGGGCTCAGCCGCCCTCCTGCCTGACCACAGCCCAATGGATAAGGCCAATAAGACAAGTGGGAAAAATTAGAGAGGGAGGCAAAGCATGAGAGACTCCTAACTCTGGGAAATGAACAAAGGGTTGCAGAAGGAGAGGTGGGCAGGGGGATGGGGTAGCTGGGTGATGGGCACTGAGGAGGGCACTTGATGGGATGAGCACTGGGTGTTATACTATATGTTGGCAAATCGAACTTAAATAAAAACAAATGTAAAAAAAAAAAAGGCCAATAAAATAATAGGGCAAGAAGTGTCAACTACTAAGGGGCTGTATGTGGTTCCCCACTATTCCTGTCCCCTAGGTAGGGATTTCAGCAACACACCTCTGCTAGCTTTGCTCCCTACCTCCTTCTGTCCCCCTACTGAGAGGGTGGGGATGAGTATGTTCAGCTTAGCACCTGTCTCTCTTCTCTTATGAAGTGTCGCTCTGCTCTGAGCTCTGTCACAAGCTAAGTGCTTGTCCCTCAGGGGATGCCTGAGGCTGACCAGCAGGGAGGGGAAATTTAGCTGTGAGATAAAGTTTTAACTAGTTTACTTAGCCACAGAGCCAAAGCTGCATTCCCTAATCAGTTTTATTAGAATAAAACTATTCTATTTTAAACTAAAATCAAAAATAATTGATGGAATGAAAGGATAAATTAATATAACTTCTACCCACATGAAGCTGAGTCAAGGTACAGTTTAGAGTCAATTTATTTGATAGAGAGTCCCCTAGAAGTCATTTTTAAGTAAATCATTTTTTTATAAGTTAAGTTTTCTCTTACCTCCCACATAGCTAATCCTCTATTCCCAGATAGATTAATCATCAGTGTTCATTAATTTCCTATTGGTGGCTCCTAACATTTAAACTTTAAAGTTTTCCATACCCACCAAGTAGTCAAATTATCTTAATAAACAATTCTTTAGGTGACTAGGGGGCTCTTTTAGCAAAGCACACTGTGAGCTTCTCTTAAGGTAGAGCAAGTCTTGAGTGAATAAAGCTGTTGACACTGTCAGAAGAGTGCCACCAGTTACTCTTGGCTTGTCTCATTTAATCCTAATGACAACCCACTGCAGAGGTGAAGGACATTAAGTAACTGGCCCAAGTCTGCAAATCCAGTAAGTAGCACCAGCAAGATGTGAACCTGGATATGCCTCCAAACTCCACACAAGCCCCTACCCCACAACACCCACATTCATAGATTTCCATGCTACCAAGACTGGAAGAAACCTTGCAAGTCACTTATCCCCTGCTAATGCCCCCCAAGCCTGACGTGCTTGGCTCAGGGACAGAGAGTCCCTTCGGAAAGGCAGCCCCTTCCACTGCAGGGCAGCAGCCCTGTTGTTTCACCAACTCCTTGCTACAGAGGATGTCCTCTAGATCTGGCCCTGCTGGCCTGAGGCCCTTCTCCCTGCAGAGCCCCCAAACACAGAACTTTGGGGGTAGCAGAGTGTCTGTCCATCCTTAGATGAAACACCCTCAGCTCCTCCACCTATGTCCCACATACCTTGATCTTCAGCCTTTCCCCCAACCTTGTAGGAGCCTCCTCTGAGCACAGCCATTGCCAGGGAGACATCCGGGGTCTGGAACTGGACGTAATACTCCAGGATAGAGCAGACCAGAGCAGAGTAGTGCTAGGTTGTCATTGCCCTCATTGTGAGCATTGTTCTATCACATAGTATTTTTGTGGATGGTGGGGAATGGGGGGGGGGGGGGGGGCGAGCACTCTTCCTCTGCTCAAGAGCCTCCTGAGTGCAAAAATATTTTTTTACTAAATTGCATTTCCTGAAATGCCAGCATGCCAGAGAGTAAGTGATCAGGTGCTTTAAGAATAATAATTTTTAAAAAAAGATTCATTGTGACTATGCAAGTTTGGAATATACTGCTTAATATTCATTCATTAATAAGTCTTTACTGAGTGCCTACTGTAGGAAAGGTACTATCCTAGTCACCGGATACATATCCGTGAACAAAACAAACCCAAATCCCTATCTATGGAAGCTACAGGCCTGACAAATACTATGAATGTGTGGAGACCTTTTAAGAAGACTCTTGATGCAGAAGAGCACATGATGGAAGAAATCCCAATGCAAGGAAATAGGCTTAAGTTCCTTTATGTGGAGATACCCCCAAATATGATCTTATATAATTACTAACATCCCAGGGATTGGTACCAGGGTCCTTGGGTCACCAGTTTAAGAAACACATGCTTACAACACTGAACACAAATCACCTTGCCTTCAGCCAGTGTGTTTCCTTATGTCACTGCCATCTGTATGGAAACGTCCTAACATAAAAACCAGGGAACCCTGGGTGGCGCAGTGGTTTGGCGCCTGCCTTTGGCCCAGGGAGCGATCCTGGAGACCCAGGATCGAATCCCACATCGGGCTCCCAGTGCATGGAGCCTGCTTCTCCCTCTGCCTGTGTCTCTGCCTCTCTCTCTCTCTCTGTGACTATCATAAATAAATAAAAATTAAAAAAAAAAAAACAACAAACAACCTAAACATCAGACAAAAAGTATTATGAGCATGGCAAGCCTGACCCATTGGAGGGCATAGAGGGGGTCACCAAGATGCATAGAGGGGGTCACCAAGGTGCATGCTGGGAGGGAAGGGGGCTTATCCGAAGCTAAGGAATATGTGGGACAGACAAGGGGAGGAGGCCAATGGGTGATCAAATTCTAAGAGAGGAGCAGCTGATCCAGCTCAGCTCCCAAACCAAGCATCAGTGACCCAGGTGGTCAGACCTGGGGAAGGGCAGGATTTAGCCAGGGAAACAGAAGGACCAGATCAGGAATCCCACTGCGAACAAGATCGGGATGAAGGAAAACCCAGAATGGACCCAGCACTGCCCAGGAGACCAGCGGCACGGTCCACAAGGTCCAGGCAGGCTCCTGGCAGCCCAGGGAGCTTTCTCCAGGATTCTGACACAGACCATTGAAAAGACACCTTTGCCTCCTGGTAGATTGACTACTTCCAAACCCAGCTGGCTTCTGTTTACAACCCAACATAACTCTTCGAGCTTAGCCCTTTTCATTGAACCTGCTACCTCCAGGCAAAAAGGCACAGAAGTAACATGAAAAGTATCAGTAGGTACCATAGTCCTGCTCAAAAATACCTCCAGGCTCCCCTTCCTCCCCAGGACTTGCCTTCAATATCCTCACTCTTCACCCCCTTGACTTTTTCACCCACTTTGGCCTCATGTTCCATAGGGTCCCTCTGGGACTTGAGAGCTCAGTTTGGGACACTGGCCCCAGCTTGAGCCACCACCCGCCCCTATATGTGCAGGTCAGCATTTGCACATCAATGCCAAGTACCAGCCCCAGCAGCCCAGCCTTTGGCCCTTCCTTCCACTCATCCCAGGCACTTGGGACAGAGTGGCCTTTGCAGACTCTCCGGGGTTGGGGGGTGAGAATGCATCGGCCCAGCTGCACTGCCCAGCAGCAGGTGGGCCGGGTCAGAAGAGCCTGTACCCTGTGCAAAATGAGCCAGACACACAGGAAGGAGAAAAAGGAAGCTCCGGGCTGCGTAGAAAGGCTGAGTCTGGAGAGAAGCTGATAGGGAAAGGGACTTGCTATTTGTGGAAGGCTTTTATTTGGTGGTGGGAAAAGAATGGCAAATATGTAACACAATATTTCTGTAACTATAAATAACATGTAAATACCTTTCATAATGAAAACCTTATGGAATCTGCTTTTCTGGGAGGCTTTTAAAATAGGAAAAGGCAACAGAGGGAAATAACATATTTAACCCATACTATGATGTTTGCTTAATCCTCTCACTTTTCTTCTGGGGAAGGTTTTCACTTTGTGGATGAAGAAAATGAGGCCTGTGGGAGGTTAAGGACAAAATCAAGGTCTCACAGTGAACCAGAGTTTGAAAGTAGATCTATCTGGTTCCAAAGCCCTCGTTCTTTCTAGAATCAAGCACGACCCTGCCTAGAGGCAGGGGCTGGACTATATATGACCTTCCGAGATTCTTTTCTGTTGCCGGGATTTCTGGAATTGGTTTGCTCCCCACAGGTACCTTACATCTTTCAGGACACTAGGGACCCACTGCATGTACTGTGGACAATAAGTACACGGAGATTTAAGGTGGTAGGAACGATACTGAAAGTGCAGTTGGGAAATGCCAACTTCTGCGTGGACTTGCTCTGTGCTCTATGAACCTTAGGTAAGTCTCTTCCCTCTCTGGGTTCTAGTTTTCACATCTGGAAAATGGAGATTTGGGCTAACATGGGAAGCCTCGAGCTCTAACAATCCTGTTTGCTAGGTGCCGGAGTTCACCTTGGTAGTCTGAGGCTATCCCCACCCCCACCCACCCCGCCCCCGAGAAAGGACTTTTTAGGGCTTCCCAGGGCCTGGTGCACACCTTTCCTAACCCCCACCCCCACCCCGGGGGTCTACACGAGCGCCCCTCTCCGCAGCCCTGCCCGCACTGACCTGCACTTCCCGGGTCAGGGCCAGCTCCAGCAGTTGGCCGAAGTGCCGGCCCAGCGTGCTCAAGGTCTCACTCACACAGGCCTTCATTGACTTCAGGACATGCTCATTCTCAACCTGGAGGCACCTGGGAGAAAGAAGCCGCAGAGTGGGACCACTGGGAGGGGCAGGTATTCAGCCTAGAACCATCCCAGGGGCCAGATCTGGGCCTGCTGCAGGCCTGGGGGTGGTGCCAGTGGCCTAGGGAGAAGCCATCAGCTCCAGGGGAATCAGAGATGGAATATTCCATAACAGGTTCGTCCTTCTCTGGCCTGCTAGGGTTCGGAGAAGCACTGCCTGAAAAGGGAGCTAATAGTCCATGTCACCAAGAAGAAAGGCCATCAGAGAGTGGTCAAATTCATACCTCTGGGCTTCTCCCTGAGAGAATCTGCCCTCATTGCACTGAGGTCTAGGGATGGGGCATAGGAGCTGCAGAGGAGGGTGCTGGTATGCCAGGCAGGCCAGGGCTCACTTGCAAGGTGTATGGCAATATGTGTGGCCCTTTAAGAAATGCTATTCAGGGGCATCTGGGTGGCTCAGTGGTTGAGCGTCTGCCTTTGGCTCAGGTTGTAATCCTGGGGTCCTGGGATCGAGTCCTGCATTGGGTTCCCCACAGGCAGCCTGCTTCTCCCTCTGCTTATGTCTCTGCCTCTCTCTGTGTCTCTCATGAATAAATAAAAATCTAGAAAGAAAGAAAGAAAGAAAGAAAGAAAGAAAGAAAGAAAGAAAGAGAAGGAAGGAAGGAAGGAAGGAAGGAAGGAAGGAAGGAAGGAAGGAAGGGCTGTCTACAGAAAGGAGCTTTAAAAATGTTCTCCCCAGGTAGGAAGAGCAGGGGGTGGATCAAGTTTGAATTTATCCCTATAGCCTGAAATGTTCCACTGGAAGGCCAAAGACCCCAGCGGGAACCCTAGGGGATACCAAGTCCCATGTTTCTCTTGCAGGGCATGGGGGATGGGAAGAGTAAAGGAGAGTGTTAACATACACCTGGGTGTGTATACATGTGAGGCTGAGTGTATGTGTCTGCGTGTAAACGTATATATATGTTTATGTGTGTGAGATACAGAGAAGAAGGTGTGGGTGTATTTCTGTGAATATATGAGTGTGTGTTTATATATCTATATACGGGCAAGTGTGTGTCTGTGAAATCCTTGTCTATGTGTCTGTGAGTATAGGGTGTGATGTCTGCTGTCACCTTGCCTTGGCTTTGGGGATTGGGTGGGGCCTTCCCAAAGCTCTGGGAAACCTTTTCCTTCTTACCAACCTTGACCAATCCTCTCTCTTCCTATGCCTGGGCCTCTCCTCCTTTACATTCTCCATAGGGCCTGAAAATGGGGCAGAAAATCCCAAGGGACCCTTTCAAGGTCGCTGATACAAGTCAGCAAAAGGAGGCTCCTGGGCCACCACCAGGCCTCCCCACTCACGCTCTCCCTCTGGAAGAAGATGCCAGCCCCTTCCCCTGCCTGAGGACAGCCTGTCTAGTCTTAGCCAGCATCCAGATTTTTACCTCTCTGTGACCGCCGAGAGCTCTGAGCATTTCTCCATTAGCAGTTTCTCGAGCTGTAGAAAAAAATAGAAAAGTCTATTTGAGTCAACAAGCATAGGTTGAGGACCAACTACTGTACAGGGCCCTCCAGGGTATAAAGATGAATCAAATCACCTGATTTTGGAAGCAGGCACATAAACCGTAACACAGTGCTATATGGATGGCAAGACACCATCATCAGCTTCTTTGGGAGCTCAAAAAAGAAAACCAGGCACTGAGTTATGCTGGGGGACCTGGGACGCTTCAGAGAGGAAGGGACATTTGAGCGGGGCTGCTAGGGATGAATAGGAGTTTACTGTCTGTAAAGTGGAGCAAGGAAAAGGGTAAAGCACTGAGCTGGGGAGTGAATGCCAGAAGAAAGAAAACCAGATGACAAGGCGATTTTCAATGCTCCATTATAGGCTTAGAAAAGAAGCTTCAAGATTATGGGCTTCAGAATCAGATAGAGACTGAATATGACTTAACTTTGGGCAAGTTACTTAGGCTCTCTGAATTTCTGTTTCCTCATCCATTCGGTGAGGATATCATACTAGCTAATATTTTTCAGCAACTGTCTTTCATATTTAACATGTAATAACACATTAGTCCGCACAACATATGTATGAAAAATGTGCTATTATTATACTCATTAGGGTGATGGAACTGGGGCACAGAGAAGGTAAGTAACTTGCCAAGGTCGCACAGCAGAGCTGACACTTGAGCCCAGTCTGGCACAAAAGTGGGTACACGGCTCCCCTGAACAGCCTCTCGCAGTGGCTATGCCTGCCTCACACGTAGTGCAGGTTAAATGAGGCGTGTGTGGGCAAACACCTAGCTCGGTGCCCAGTACGTGCTAGGTTCTCAGTAAAGGTCCTTACTCTCTTCCCTGCCTCTCAGAACAGGAGGGAGGCCCTGGAGCAGGAAAGGTTCGAACACTTTGAACACTTCGGACAAATTCTTCCAGAAGGCATCCCCTTCCAAGGGCCCGCCCCTGCCCATGCCAAGACAGCCGACCTGACCCATCTCCTGTGAGGAGCTCCTGCTGACCGCGCTGTACTCGCTGACCATGGAGCGGGCGTGGCAAGTCAGACGCACGCTCATGCTGTGGACGCGTGCCCAGCGGTCCTGGGCCAGCTTCTGTCCAATCCTGCGCAGCTCGGTGCTAATGACCCAGCCCCTCTTGAGAAGCAGCTGCAGGGGGTCTCCGGGGCCAGGGCCGCCAGCCAGGATGAGGTCACTCTGTGCATCTTCCTCCAGGCTGATGGGCTTTGCCTGCAGGACGCACATGCACTCACACTCGGTCATGAGCTTCAAGTCCTCCATCCAGCGCTGGACCGAGTCCACCTGCATCAGGTGCAGCCTGCAGCCAGGGAACAGTGCCATGGTGGCCGTCAACACCCCGCAATCGCCAAAGGTTTCCATTTCAGGCCATCAGATGTTTACTAAACACCTCCTATATGTTCATCAGTGTTTCTTGTGTTCACTTACCATGGTAACCCTCTTATTTTCCACTATCTCCATCTTACAGACAACAAGACGGAGGCACGGAAGTTTTGGAAGCAGGTGACCAGACAAGCAACAGGCAATGAATCTGGCACGTTAGCAGACTATATTCACCAGAGGAAGAAGAAAAGAGAAAAAGCCTAAATATCAAGGAGTGCTTCTGTTGTTATGAGCTATGGTACAGCTACACAATTCATCGAGTGTGAACCACAAAGAGCAGCCCCAGACTCACGCGATCAGAAAGGGGAGAGAGAGGATGGAAACACATATGATCATCGTGTTCTAGAGCTAGAAAGCTAAGCAAACTGGCCTAAGAGCTTCTAAGAGGAAAGACGTGAACTAGTCACTGGCTCACTGACTCATTCACTCCATGAACACTGCAGTGGACAGCTGTCACTTTTGTCCTTCTAGCGTCCTTCCTCCTTCCTTCAATGGCAGAGGCAAGTTACATTGCTGCCTCTTGGTGTGGCGGCCTGGGCTTCAGCTGTTCCCTCCTCCCAAACACAGGGGCTGCGAGGCTGTGAAGGCACAGTGCCTGGGAACCAGCATGCGGCCCCTGTGGTGCTGGGTGGGGGGGAGGGGGGGAAGAGCTCTGGGGCCCTGGGGGGCCGGGGGGAGCGGGGGACACACTCATGCCCCCTTCCTTCAGGCCTGGAACGGAAAGGGCCATGGAAAAGCCAAGGAGGGAGAAAAAGGGAATCAGTGCCCCAAACTTCCCCTGGCTTGGGCCCTTTCCGGAAGGCCTGATGAGATCCCAGACTCCCCTTTTTGTCACCCCCTCCGCCCCTATCTTGCACAGAGGTGTGCTCCATTCTCGTTCTTTAAGATCTTTAAGAACTAGAAAGAAAGTGGGATTTCAGAAGCCGTGTTAATTAAAACCCTAGCTGATTTATTGTTCGGCTGGTAAGAGAAATGGAATGACAAAACTATTGATTTCTCTAGTATCTGCGTTATTAGGGCCTGTGAGCGTCTGTTTGTGGATATGAACTCATTTGGGTGTCTGTCTATATTATCTGTATGCCGGTGTCTGGATGTCTGGCTTGGAGCTTGTGTGTCTCTACCTGCGCAAATAGTCAGATGATTGTGTGTGTTTACAAGCCTTGCATCAGATAAACTCGATGACTAAGAACAGCTGGGGTGGGCCTTGAGCGTGGGCTGCATTTAATGACTCAATTCCAAAGTAAAGTGTGTAGAAAGGGGACAAAGAAAAAGTAACTTTGCAGCGGAGAAACCTGACATAACCTCATCCTACTCAAGAGATCTAAATGAACCTCACTGCTCATCAGCCGTGTTGACCGCGTGGTACCTCTGATGAGATGTGATGAAAAGGGCTTTCTTCCCCCAAATACATGGCCTCAGTCTCATCACGGGAAAGGCATCAGGGGCTGGCTCAGGAACACTCTACAGAATACCTAATCAGTACTCCTCAAAACTGTCGGCGTCATCACCAACAAGGTAACACTAAGAACTTGTCATAGGCCAAAGGAGACAGAGGAGACGTGATGACTAATTATAACAGGATCTCCTGGATGGAATCCTGAAACAGAAAAGAACCTTCGGGGGGCCACCTGGGTGGCTCAGTGGTTGAGAGTCTGCCTTTGGCTCAGAGCATGATCCCGGGATCCTAGGATCGAGTCCCACATCGCGTTCCCCACAGGGAGCCTGCTTCTCCCTCTGCCTATGTCTCAGCTTCTCTGTCTGCCTCCCATGAAAAAATAAATAAAATCTTTGAAAAAGGAAAGAACCTTCGTAGAAAACTAGTGAAAGCCACATAAAGTCTGGAGTGGAGACACAGCCCACCGTGTCAGGGCCTTGAGCGTAAGAAAAGCTTCCGCAGGCCCAGGTCAACAAGGCTTATACATTCGCACATGGGGGCAAACAGAACTGGCTCTGCTACTCACGGCCTGTGTGGCCAAAGGGAAGCTGTGGCTGCTTTCTTTTTTTCCTTTTTCTGAAATTTTTATTGAAATATCATAGGTACATAAAGGTGAACAAATTATAATATCAAGGGACAGTTTGGTGGATTTTCAGCCTCCAGGGAGTCTCCCTTGTGCCCCCTTCTGGTCACTCCCCAACCAGCCTCCTGACTTAACAACACTCCTTAGTCTTTTCAGTAACTTAACCTCTCTGAGCCTCAATTTCTTTATCTGTCACAAAAAGATAATAATTGAAACTTCCGTGCCAGGTAGATGAAAGAACTACATCAAATGGTTGAATGTGAAGGACTTAGGACAGTATGTGGCATAAAGAAATGGTCAAAGAGGCTAGTTCTCCTTGCTGCCCTTCCCCCATGTAACGCTCCAGCACCTCCAGAAATTACTAACCTACTGGCTAGAAGTTTCTGAGCACATTCCACATGTTGAGCACTGTGCCAAGTGCTTTACATGAATTGTTTAATTTACTCTTCAAGACAAGCATCTGAGTTAGTAGTATTGTTATCCCCATTTTACAGATGAGGAAGATGGGACGAGAGAGGTAAAGTCACCCGGATAAAAAGTAGTAGCACTGACACTGAAATCTTGGTCTCTCTCACTCCAGAGTCTACTCTTAACCTCTTTGCTTTACTGCTTCCCACTCCGAGAATCCTTCAAAAAGAAAAAAAGACCTAGAGGAGCAGAGAGCAAGATGAGACAACCTTAACACAGGGAGACGGGAAGAACAATTTTTCCCAAGCAAAGACTATTGGGGCTGCATCTGAGCAACAGGAAGAGAAAGGAAGCTATGAGCCACTGGCTCTGCCTAAAGCTCTGGGGTACAGGGAGGCCAGGATCCTGGGCCCCAGAGATGCAATCGCTGCTTTCAGGCCAAACCCACTCCTGGCTGCCCAGTTGCAGGAGGTGCCTTTCAGGGTGACGGCCGCGGAGACGCAGACAGACAGGGGTGCCTTTGGGGGAAAGCAGAATCTGGTTTTCTTTAAGAATGAGCTTAAAATAACTTCTGTTTCTAGAGATGGTTTAGACAAATACCTCCTCTTTCTCCCCCAAGGAGCAAACAAATGTAAAAAGAATAAACTGTGAAGATTAGTAAACCCATAAATCCCTGCCTCCTCTTAACCTCACTCCATTGCGGGGCCTCAGGGCCCATCCAGCAGCAGGCCCAACCACGGCCAACTCTGATAGGGCTGGGAAGGCATCAAGAGGTTCTGACCCACCGGCAGGTGGAGGGGAAAATGGGTTGGCTGCTCAAAACCTGTATATACGTCCCACCCAGCCTGATTTTAACCAATATGCTTTGCACCCAAGCTGCTCAAATTACAGCTAAACCGTTGAGGTTATAAGATAGTTGTGTGTGGTATAAAAAAAAATAGAGGATTGGATGAAATAGAAAAAATAGAGGATTGGATGCCTTCTGTTCTGAAGGCAGAGGAAAAGGGAAAGTAGACAAAACCCACCAGTAATAATAATTAATATTTATTGGACCCCTATAGTACCCCAAGGGTTGTACAATTATCATGCATTATTTTATTCTCACAATATCCTGATCAAGTGCACACTTTCCTTGTCTCCATTTTACGGATGGAAATACAGAGATGCAGAAGATTTATAGGACTTAGCCAGAACTCCCTGCAGGCAACCTACTCCAAAGATTGCCCAAAGATTGTCTATACTGACCACACTATATAGTTTCTCCACCTGTCTCTCTCTTCCACCAACTTTGAGATATAGCTCAAAGGCAGGTATTGACCTACCTCAGCATTGCCAGCGCTCAGCCCGACACATATTAAGGATCAATAAATATTAAACTGAGCTAGTAAACCAGAAATTGCCTGGTAAACATGGATTATAAGCCTTCCCACAACAGCTGGAAATATTTTCAGGACTTGTAGGGGTGTTACAAGAGGAGCACTTAGGAACCCCTTGAGCTCACCCAGTCCTCTGTTCTGAACTACATTTCAGGAGATGTGGTTTCTATCTTTGGCCGGTGTGTCGGATGTAGTGTAGATGAGTTCCCTGCAATGTGGTACAAGTGTAAGAGTTGGGTAAGTAACTACCTTCTACAAAAAGACATCATCATAAAGACTTCTAGGTTAAATGGAAGGTGTCAGGAGAACCAGAAAAATCTTTTGTACAAGTTATTTTATAAACATTTCTATGCTCCACAAAGCAGTGCTCTGGTTGCATAAAGCTGGGGCCCTTAGCAACTACTATCCCAATTCCCAGAACTTTCAGGCAAATGGTAAGGCGTGGATATAGATACTCAAGCCCTGGGGGACGTGGCCAAAGGGAGACCTTAGTTCCTATGAGAAAAGCTTATCCCCATAGGAAACCAGTAGCAAACACAAAAGATCCTCACCCAGTTCGATAAGGCTTAAAACATTAAGCAGTGCCTCTCAGACAACCCCTGCTTGACCCGATTCATTGAAGCGCTACTGATGTTGAGCATGTGCCAGGCTTTGTGCTGGTGATCCCTCCCCCTCGGACACTCGCACCATCTAAGAGGAGAAACAGACACCAATAAATAGAACCCAACCTCATTCTCATCCCAACACCATGTGCCACACATCTCAAGCATTTCCAGGAGTCCCCAAGTTCACCTTATACACAGTTGACCCCTGAACAACCCAGGTGTGGACTACACGGGTCCACTTATCTGTGGATTTTTTACAGTGCAGTACTATCCGCGTATTTGATCTTCCTTAGGATTTTCTTAGTAACATTTTTTCTCTATTTACTTCATTATAAGAACACAGTATATGATATATAAAACATACAAATTATGTGTCAGTCAACTTTATGGTATCAGTAAAACTTCCAGTCAATAGTAAGCTACTAGTAGTTAAGTTTCAGAAGAGTTAAAGCTTACATGTGAATTTTCAACTGGGTGGGGAGTGGGTGCCCCTAACCCCTGTGTTGTTCAAAGGTCAACTGTAGATTCTCCCCACAATCTGTCATCTTTTCTTCCTTTAGCACTCTTACCCTGGGTAGCACCCTAGCTGTCAGGTCCTGCCAGGCCCACCTGCCTGGTCTGGCTACCTTTCCTTCCAGGGGTGGTCATGCTGTCTGACTCCCCTAAATATCTCAAGCTGGTCACAGTCACCACTTCTTCTCTTACTGTTCTGTCTTCTAGGTACCATCTTGCTACCATCAGAGTCAGGCATGCCACTGGGTCTTCTAGGCATCACGTGGCTTCCGTGCGGTATCACTATTCCCATCAGACCATTAACTCTGGAGCTGGATTGCCTGTATTAAATCTCAGATCTGCCACTTGCTACCTGTATAACTTTGGGCAAGTTACTTAATCTCTCTGTGCATCAGTTGCCTCATTGGTGGAAAGGAAATGATAATAGTACCCAGCCCCTAGGCTTTTTGTGATTATTAAGTGAAGTGAATATATACATACACATACACATGCATTTATGCAAATGTGTGTATATATTTGCTTAGAATAATGCCCGACAGGAAGTATTATACATGTTAGTTGTTATTAGAGAAGTTTCAACTAAAGCAGTTGTCTCAACAGAATTTAATTACTTCAGAGTAGAGAAAGAAGGAAAATTCTGGGAAGATGGCAGTGGTGACAGCAGTTTTTAAATCTCTCTAAATTCCCACATGAAAATTTGACAGAACGACAAAGTAACAGAACTCAAACCCTATGGATAAAATTTACAACAAAACTAGATGGTAAAATATCCCCATAAACCTCAAAATACAAGCAGGTAGGGATCAAACACTCACAGCTACAAGACCTGCTTAGCATCATCTGTACAAGAGAAAGGAGGAAGCAGGGAGGTGGTGTCTGATGAATATGAGAGAGAGGAGAACCCCCAGTGGTCCCTGGGTATTTGTTAAGAAGCACAGAATGACAATCTGAGAACAGTAGCTGAAACCTCTGTTGGGGATTTGCCTCTCTAATATCAGGTGGTTGCCTGATACCTGATAGGTACCTACCAAGAACTCTCAAAACTGGCCCAACAGGAATCTCTTCTATAATAAAGTGTCACATGGAGAAGAAACTTCTGAAAGCAAAACCAGAATTGAGCAGGACAGGGATCTCAGAGACAAGGGTGAGAGATCTGTAAGGGTTGGAAGCAGAGTTAGGAAATCTCAGAAAGCAGATCACCCTCCTCTGAACCTTACACAAAAACAAAAGAAGATGGAGCTATATGAATTTAGAACAGCTTTCCTGAACCCCACTCCCCTCTAAAAGTTCATGAAAACTAATTTCACATAAAACTAAGCAACACAGGAGCAGACCTGGTGGCTCAGCGGTTTAGCACCGCCTTCAGCCCAGGGTGTGGAGACCCACCCACCCTCCAGGATCCTGGAGACCTGGGATGAGTCCCACTCGGGCTCCCTGCATGGAGCCTGCTTCTGCCTCTGCCTGTGTCTCTGCGCCTCTCTCTCTCTCTCTCTCTCTCTGTCTCTTGTGAGTAAATAAATAAAATCTTAAAAAAAAATCTAAGCAACACAAAAATTATTGAAGTCTCATCCCGTGCATATTTTAAAAAGAGAATAAATAACAAACTAATATCCCTACGATGTGAAAATATCAGAAAAATGTACTCACAAAAAAGAAGGAAACTATAATGTACTATTTCAAAATGAACTTAAAATTTTTAAAAATGACATAAGATGTGTAAGAGAAGCATAAAATCTCAGAAAAGAAATAAGCAAGAAAAGAATTAGAAATGAAAAGGAAATTTCATTTTAGAAACAAGATTAAACAAGAAGAAAACATGGGATAATGCTTTAAGAAAATCAAACGCAAAAAAGAAAAATGTTTTAAAAAATGAAGAAAGAGATAAAACAGGTTTGCAAGAAAGTGACAAATATTAAAGATAGGCAAAGAAGATCAAGCATACATACAATAAGAGTTCCTGAGGATACCTGGGGTGGCTTAGTCATGTGACTAAGTTGGGCATGTGACTCTTGATTTCAGCTCAGGTCTTGATCTCAGGGTCATGAGTTCAAGCCCCTACTTTTGAGAAAGGAACTCAAAACACAGCAACAAAAAGCATGTGAAAAGCTATAAGCTGGGAAAATGTTCCCAGAAAAAAAAAATACTGTTTAAACTACATATTGAAAAGAGCATGCTGTGTACATGAAAACAAACAGAGAGGACATATTCTAGTAAGATTATTGAACTTCTAAAAATAACTAAAGGATTTTTGTGCATCTAGGGAAAAAATGTGTGTTACTTGTAAGGGACAGAAAATTGTGCTATCATCAGATATTTTGTGTGTGTGAGAACAATGCTTTGTACTAGAAAAAAGTAGAGTGACATACTTAAAATATTCAGAGAAATAAAGTGTGAGCCAAAGACTTTATATTCAGCCAAATGATTTTCAAGTATGAGGTGAGAAGGAAGCGACACCAGTGCCATGATGTTGGAGGACAATCACTCTAGATGGTCCTTGATTCTGGATCAAGGGGTATGGGTACTGAGCAATCCAGGTAGTGCAAAGGCCCTCTTTAGGAGTACGCCTGGCTTGTTTGAGAAAGGGTAGGGCCATACATGTGTCTGGGGCAAGAGAAAGAGAAAGATTAGTAGGATTATTAGTAGGATGTGAGCTCAGAAGAGAGAGCCAGGCTAGATCACACAGGGCCTTGGAAGCCACTCTGAGCGCACCAGGCTTTCCCTGGAGGGAGATTCCTCTGGAGCATGAGCATCGAAGGAATCTTGTCACCAGATGTCAGCTGGGTCCACGTAGCCCCTACGCCTCTCTACAACCCAACCCGGAAGGTTCTCTCAACGCAAATCCATTTAGAGTGACTTAACCTCACCATGCAGTGAATTGTAAACTGTTTACCAAACAGTTAATTTAAGAACAATTATTTATGCAATAAGCTATAAATAATTTACAGTGTGGTTAGGGTATCAACTTCCAACCCCTCCTCACCAAGGAGCCGGTGAAGCCTCAGCCACTTGGAGCTGCTGGAGGAAATGTTGCTTCTCTGATCTTGTTCAAATCTGCCAGCGTTTTCATTGCCCTGCTTCTGATCCACCCTGAATCCCACGCTGAGCCACATCGGACAGGCCTTGCTGTGCACCGGGGCCTGGCAACGCTTGATCCCTAAGGGCTCCACGTTCACACAGTCGGTGCAGAGCCTTCCTGGCATATGGTGCTGGGCAGCTCAAAGAAGTCCTGTTCTTAACCTGCATCGGCCCCTCGTGGGCAACGCTGGACCAGGGTGGAGGCTTCCTCTCCCACAGTAGACTCTGCAAAATGCCTCTCGCATCCACCTATTACGCCGGGGTTGGTCTCTTCCCTTGTGACCTCTGTGTCCTCTGCCGTCTCTGGTGCGGACCCTCTGCTCCAAGCTGTAGCCCTGGGAAGAGTTTTCTGCCTGTTTTCTGGAAACCCTCACTTTCATTATTCACCCTACCCACTTTGATAGATGTGTTCCCTAGCATTTTCTGTTCATGAAATGGTCCAGTATCACACGGTAAGAGAGAGTTAATCCTACACTTTAGATATTTCCAGGAGTATGGGGTAGGGGAAATGGAGCTCCCCCAATATACCCCGAAGCTAATAACTAGGAATAATTTGTGAAGGGAGCACAGATAGGGCCACTCTAGTCACTTTGCCCCATCCGTTTCCCCAGGTCTCCATCAACCAAAGGTGGGTTTAAAGGCAGAGAAGAGATCTGACCACTTGAAAAAAAAATCAATTTTAAAAAAATCTTGCATGATTCCAAGCACTCTATAAAGAAAACTTGGAGTATCCTGCACGAGGCAAGCACATACCAAGTGCTTGCACATACGATCTCTGTCTTGGGTTCACAGAAACCCTATTTAGTAGCCCCATTTTACAGAGAAGAAAAAACCAAGGCTCAGGTTGGTCAAGGGCAGAGCCTGGACAGAGTCCCTCCAGGTCTACTAACTCCAAAGCCCAGGTCCTCACCACCTCCCAGTCCGTCCAGGACCCCGGTGGAGGGTGTTGTTTTTTTCTGTTTCAGAAAGCCAAGGAACACGAGTTTGGCTCCAGGTAACGGTTTCCAATCCAATAAGCCAATATGTTCATTTGACAGCTGCCCACTCTCTGATGACTCAGAGCCCATCTTGTTAACTCTGTCAAACTCAGGCATTTTAGACGTGCCCCAGGGAGAAGGGGTGCTAATTAACATTCCCTGGCCTTTCATTAACTAAGGGAATGACTCATTTTTAACCTCTTAAAAGGCTCCATGTGTGTCTAGGCGTTGCCAGTACGTAGGAGAGCCGAGATGATGGCCCTGACAGCAAAAACACCTGATGACACACCATCCCCCGGGGCCCCTTCCCACCTCCGCCTCCTAATAGCTGTGTGCCTTGCTCACGACACTTGCCTCCTCCGCGCAGTCACGATTTCCCTGACCTGCCTTCCCCCTCATTCCCAACCTCTGTCCCAGCCACGTGGAGTTCTTTCAGGCCCTCTGCTGTGACTTCCAGCCCCCTGGCCACACGCTGGCCCCTCTCTCCCCATCTCCTCTTCACCTGGCTCATGCCTATACAGCCTTGAAACCTTGCCTAAATGTCTCTGCTGAAGCAGGTTGCTTGGACTCCGAGGGCAGCTTACGTCCCAGGTGTCCCATGTGTCTATAGCACCCTGTCTTCCCCCCATCGTGATTACTATCTGGATTACTATCTGCTTCGTCCACCAGACTCTAAGGGTGTGTGTCACCCCTGGCCCTGGCACGTTGAAGATGCTCTGTGCTTACTTATGGAACTGAACTAGGTGTCGAAGGGGAATAACAATAATCAGTACCATGGTGCGGCCCCACTGGCTCGTTGTGAGGGGCAGGATAAAACCCGGAGTCATTCCTGCCCACCTTTACGGAGGCTGGGCTTCATGCCAACTCTCACGTGGATGGCTTCATGGGCAGGCATCATCTTCTTTGCTTCCCATAAGGACCCTAACGAGGAGGGCATCCTTATCATCTTCTTTTTACAGTTCAAGAAACTGCAGCTTGGAGAGGGAAAGTGACCTATCCGATGTCACCCGGCCGGTGAAGGGCAGAGTCTGCCCTGAATCTGGCCCATCACACCCCAGGCCTCATGTGCTCAAGAGCTCCTCTAGGCTTTAGGAAAGGCCATGCCCTGTCCAAATGGCATGTTAAGTAAGCACCGTCAGTTAAAAATTACAGATGCATTTGCACACACACAGGTTCAGCATTAGCCTGCCCTCGACCTTCGTGGCTCTCCCCCAGGACCTGATATGTAGACAGAAAAGGGTTTAGCTTCGTCTTTCCCATTCTGTTCTCCTTCCTTTGAGTAGTCTTTTCAGGTGGCAAAGTGAAATGTTTCAAAGAACTCACAGACTGAATGTGTCAGTTGCCATCCTGGTACCTTCACATAGTTCTGGAAAATGCAGTTGACAGCAGACAAATCGCCACTAGAGGGTTTTCCAAAGCAGGTTTACACTATGGGCAAGACTCCCTAGACTCGACATCTTCCAGCCCCGACTACTAGGACCCCCTTTCCTCCACCACCCCCTCGTTCCACCCACAAGCCTCAGGCTTAGACTAAGGTTCTCTCTCCCCAGTAATGAACAGACCCTGAGGACCAGAGATCCCTCACCTTGGGGCTGCAGGTGCTGAGCTGCCTCCCAAAGGGACCCCTAGAGGCAGAGAGAAGTTGCCTGTCCCACCAAGTCCCACACCAGGGTGTGCTGGAGCCAGGCCTGGAGCCCTGAGGTCCCGGGGTTTTCGTGTCTAGGAGCTGAGGACAAAACTCACCAGGAGAAAACTCCAGCATTCACAGAGCTCAGCTAAGACCCCAAACAGGCAAGAGAGCACCAGGAACCCAGTC
Organism: Vulpes vulpes; assembly: GCF_048418805.1. Taxonomy (NCBI): domain Eukaryota; kingdom Metazoa; phylum Chordata; class Mammalia; order Carnivora; family Canidae; genus Vulpes; species Vulpes vulpes. The sequence goes on from NC_132790.1 coordinate 11,754,794, forward strand.
CAGGGGGAATTACAACAGCAGCTGACGTGCAATGAGCCAGGCAGTGTTGTAAGCCCTCTCTGCGTATTATCTCTCTGTCTATTATCCACCCCCACCCCCAAATCTGAAAGAGAAAACTAGTATTGCCCCTATTTATAGACGAGGGGACTTCAGTCAGAAGAGGTCCCATGCTGAGTAAGTGGTAGAGGCATTACTCAGACCCAGTCTGAGTCTCTGCTCTTATCAACTAAACCCCACACTGCCATCACGAAGCCATCCAGAAGCTGTAAGCAGGATCGCCGAGGACCACAGGAGACAGAGGACTTGACTTGGCCTGGGAATATGTACACAAAGGAAATGACATTTGCCCTGGTTCTTAGAGAAGAAGAGTTGGCCCAGATGACAAGGGCAAAAAGACCTCCACACAAACGTGCAAAAGCCTAGTGGCATAAAAATAGAAATAAGCCAAGGAGTTTCACTGGACTCAGGCATCAGGGGCCTCTGGTGGAGTGGCCGGAAAGGGTCTAAGGGGAGAGACAGAGGCCAGGTGATCAAAGTCCCTAACTTGATTACACAGTTAGATTTAATCTTTTGTTTAAAGATTTTATTTACTTATTCATGAGAGACACACAGAGAGAGAGGCAGAGACACAGGCAGAGGGAGACCTGGGCTCCCTGCAGGGAGCCTGATGTGGGACTCAACCCCGGGACCCCGGGATCACGACCTGAGCCAAAGGCAGATGCTCAACCACTGAGTCACCGAGGTGCCCCCAATTTGAATTTAATTTTAAAGACAATTGGGAGCCACTGAAAACATTTTAGAGCAGGGCAGTGACATCATTGTGCAGAGAGTTAGTTAGAAACTGGAGCAGAGCAAGGTTAACTACCAGGTAGAGGTTGACCCACCGGGAGATGGTGGGTATAAAGCAGAGAGGGCATGGAAGCCTGAACTTGGTAGTGACACCAGAGAGGGAGTGGCTGGTCTGGGAGGGAGATGACAGGGTGCGAGGGGGAAGGAGGGAAAGGAGCAAGGCCCGCTCCTGGGCGTCTGGTCTGGGTGACCGGCGCTGCCCCGGCTGAGACAGCAAACCCACCCAGGCGAGAGCTGGTTCTCATTTTGCTGGGTTCTAGGGTGAGGTAGGATGACAAGTGGGGTATGCAAGGCCACAGTGGATGTGGGGGCCAGGCCCTACAGAGAGGTCCATCAAAGACTCCCCAAGCTTTCCCAGGGAGACTAGAACTGGTGAACCCAGCATGGCCCCGCCACAAGTCGGTCCACTCCCAGCCCCGGCCACCCTGCCGCCACATAATGAGCCGCTCTTCTCAATTTTGGAGTCTAGGGACTGCAGCTCATTAAGGTTTGGACCGTGTTAGTGCTGAGCATCCCATAATTGCATAGCTCGCCTGACTCTCTGTCATTAGCTCTCGGCTCCCTGGGCTCCACCTCTCCTATTGGATTTGCTGATTGACCCCAACATAGAAAGTCTGGCTAAACAGGGCCGCTCTTGCTGTGCAGTGGGGACTGCCTGCCGTCCCTGAGCCTCGCAACTCCCAGTGGTTCAACCATCCTCGGCCATAAAGTTCGGGCTGCCATTTCCCTATGCGTGAAATCTTTCCTTTGCAAGTCCAAAACGACTGATCTGATTACTCACACAGAGAGAGGGAATTGAAAATTGAGGTCAAAGCGGATGGACTGGCAATGAGTCACATTCCCTGCATGGTGGAAAACCACCACAGTCAGGACTCGGTAGGGTCTCTGGCCAAGGAGCCCGAGGGGCCAGGGGCCAGGACTGGGGTTGGACTTTCTAGGTCTCCATCATGAACTGGAATGTGAGCCTGATGCTGTCAAGACTGTCCCCAGACTGGCCGGGGGAGCAGGGAGGGCATCACAGACACTGAATGGGGCTCCCAGGAGCCCACCCGGTTCTCACCAGAGCCCCCGAGAGAAGCGGATGCCTGTTCCCTGAGTAACCTCCTTGCTCTCTGATGGCAGCTTTCCTGGACATCTGGAAGAAGGTGACCAAGGCCTAAAATCTGGGTTTTCTGCAGTCTGGCAGATTCCAAACACAAAGCCAGATGTAACCACAATCATCTCGACATACCAGGGTACTGGGAGGATGATTTTTTTTCTAAGCTGGAATTATCCAGGGTGGAGTTGGAGTAGGGGAAGGGAACAGCATAGTCTCACGCCGAGAAACTGCAGTAGGAAACAACAGGCCCTGAAACATTTCTAAAGTCAGGGGGAGTTAACTACCCACACAGCAAGCAGGAAGGCTTATCAACAATAGAGCATTTTCCATGTACCAAGCGCTCTCTCCTGCAGCCCCTGACAGCACTTTGATGCTTGGAGACGATCACCCTCCCCATTTTATGGACGTAGAAAGCGGCTCAGAAGCATTGTATGACTTGTCTAAGACTCACAGCCTATAGTGATCATAAAGCTAACACGGATCGAGTATTTATGACATTCTGGGCACTGTGCTAAGGGCTTGATTCGATCTTAATTGCTCGCTTAACTTTCAAAATAATTCCATGAGGTCCACATAACTGAGGTTTGGTAGGTTAAGTGACTCAGCCAAGGTTACACGGTGGACAAGTAGAAATAAGAATCCAGGCAATCTTAGACCAGAGCCTTGCTCTTAACGCCGATGCTATCCATGCTCTTTGATGTCTTCAGCAACTGGACTGATGTTCAAACCCCGAAATGCAAGCCACGGCCCTCTCTGCTACGGTAGGTTGCCATTCTGCGATATATCGATAACTTCTTAAAACTCGTGATCATTTAAAGACTGTGGCGTGTCTAGTCGCTTTTCAAACCCTTGCCCCATTTCTTTCTGGGGGAGAATTAGATGTATGTTGTTTAAATTCAGGACAGAACTGCTGGCCCACTGGGCGCATCACTATGTGTCTCTGACAAGGTTGCACCAGAAGTACCACCAGAGCAGGGAAGCCGGGGAGACTGTGCAAACGGAGTGAGGAGTGACTTCCGGCTGCAAAGGGGTCCCCTCCACTTCCCCCTGCCCCACCCCTGCTTCTCGCTCTTAGGTTGCCCCTTCATTCATCAGAGCTCATCATCGGGTAAGGGTAACTGTGCCTGACCCTTCGGATGCCAAAGGGAACCACTTTTCCCAGCTCAGCAGATCCACGCCCTGGCGTACCAGCTGCTGGTACCAGTTCCTCATCCCCAGCTAATCCTACTGGCCTGGCATCCAGTGCTCCCCAAGACCCTGGGGGTCAACGGTTTGCAGAAATCTATGCCTACACTCTTGTTGGCTCATTTTAATCTCTTTTCACTGAAGAATGGAACTTTATTCCTTCCAAGTCCAGAATTCGGATTTCTCTGCCTTACCCTATTCTACCCACTGTGTGAAGAGTTTTCTGCAAAAAACAAAAAACAAAACAAAACAAAAAGAATACTTTACGATGCCAAGAGCACTTGATAATGGCCTCCGAACCTCCCTGAGCACCCCGATGTGCCAGGCACCTGGCTAGGTGCTGGGATTTCAGAGGAAGAGATGGTGGGAGGAAGACCTCCAAGAGCACAGGGCCTCCATGGTAGCATACTCCCTCCACCCAGGACGACGCCTGGCACATCACAGGCATTGACAAGTAGTTTGCACAAGTAAATGAATGAATGGAAGTAAGCAATTGTGGCTCATTGGGCTACGTATGGCACTTTGAGGCAAGCAGAGGAGACGGATGCTTGGTCCAAGCTATGGTTTCTGAGAAAGCTCCCCAGGCCGACGCTGGAAGGGTGCCTTCAAGTTCCTCAGGAGAGGAAGTAGAGTTGGAAGATGTGGGGTTTCTGACGAAAGAAACAGCATGTACAGGGAGTGGAGGCATGGAACCACATGCTGGGAAAACAGCAAGTTTTGAGTGCAATTGGAGGAGTGGAAAACAAGGACTTTAAATTATAAAGCACACTGGAGTGCTGGGCTGCATGGATTTATCTGCATTACATCCCATCAAAGCAGGGCACCTTATTCCCCTATAGGATATCTCTCTTGGATATACCAAAGGGCTTCCATAAAATCTGAACAGGGCACACTCTCAGATGCTGGAAGGGGCTCCCAAGCTAGTATGTCCTGCAGTTTCCATCCCAGCTTCAAGGGCAACACTAGACCTCTTCGTGCATTTTATAGGAAGGAATGAGGAGATCTTGTTTTTGGTCAATAGGATTGCTTTCCCAGCCCTAGGCACTAAGGGGTGATGTTTTTATCTAGAAAAGGGGACAGATCATCCAAAATTCATTCCCAAACTCCTGGCATATAGAGCTGGAAGGGTTCCTGGGGAAACTTTTGTCTACCTCCTCATCTTCAGAAGAAGAAACTAAAGCTCAGAGAAGGAGAAGGACTGTCTGATAACACACAGCAAGTGGGGGCAAAGCCAGAGCTGGGAAGGCAGGCAGGAAGGAAGGCAGGAAGGAAGGCAGGAAGGAAGAAGTGAGGGAGTGTAGTGGGGAGGGAAGGAAGGGAGGAAGGAAGGAAGGAAGGAAGGAAGGAAGGAAGGAAGGAAGGAAGGAAGGAAGGAAAAAGGGAGAGAGGGAGGGAGGGAAAAGAGGGAGGGAGGGCAGCCTCTGGTTTCTAGTCCATGCTTCCCACTGCCCTATGTTCTCCTGCAAGAGATTTAATGAAATTGCAGACTTTTCTTCCCAATAAACATAAAACTAAAGACTAAAAATATTTCTGAATTACTTTCCTTTAGAAGAAAAAAAAAATGTCTCTCCAGCTCTCTGACTCCATCAACCAATTAAATCTTTGGCTTCTACTCAGAAAGAGGATTTAAATTAATCAAGGTAAAACTAGCTTACTTTTTCCCTCCCAGCAGCAACTTTCTACCAAAAAGAATGAGAGCAGTTTGCTGGAGACAGGAGCATCTTGGGGAAAGAAACAAAATCCAAGCCATTGAATTTAACTTCTCACACTCACCTGAGACTCCTCAGCCATTTGTCTCTCATTCATTCATTCATCAAACATCTATTAAATATTTATTCATGCAACAACCACTTATTGAGCTCCTACTGTGTGTATTCTAATCACAGGAGCACAGATACGAATCAGAACATAATTCGGCCCTCAGAACATGGACATTAATCATTGAATAGGGTGATGACATTTACATAAATCACCCCACAACCCAGGGCCTGGCCCAAAGTAAATTCTTAGTGTAAAGTAAATCTCATTTGAATGAATGAGTGAATGAATGAAATTGGGGTCTACTACAGATCACTGTCACATGAGAATTCCACTGGGGCTAGGACATAGGGCTTCTAGAAACAGCTTAAGGAACAGCTCAGAAAAAGCAGCACTCTTTCTGACAGCTCCATTCCTTCTCTGGGCCTCAGTTTCCCCACCATCATGACGGGATCTGAGGAAACTTCCAGCAATAACATTCGATGCTTCCTTGAGCCCAGTTCCCGGCACTGTGTGGAAGTTTAAACACAATCTCTCTTCCTAAAAATAACTATTGAATCATTGTCCCTCTGCCTTCTCGAGGTCATGCCTGTGTTTCTATGGATTTCTCTTGGGAGATGAGAGAAGTGAGGGAATTCGATTCTAACTCTGATCGGCTTTCCTTTCTGTTTAAACAACAGAAAAATATCCAATTATCCCATTGACAATTACAGTCTGCACATTTCACCGCAGGCATAGAAAACAGGCCAGCAGCAGCAGGCCAGCCACAGACCAGGGGTGCACACATGCAAGCCATTATCTACTTGGAGACAGGCTGGCCTGCGGTGGCCCCCAGTGGCTCAGAAGCTGGACGGCTCCTCACCAGCAGGCCAGGCGATCCGGGAGGCTGCGTGCCATTAGCTGCGGCAGCACCCAGGCTGGCTCACCTCAGACTCCAGGCTGAACAGAAGGCAGGTAAGAAAGTGATTCACTGAGTGAGAGATCCCAAACCAAAGACCCGAGCTGTATCCTTGTTATAGGCCTGATCAGGTCAAGAGATAGATCAGTGAGTTCTATGAGGGAAGGGACCATGCCCAATTCGGCCACCAACATGTGCCTAAGCACACGAGCATCATACAAGGCACATGATCTGCACCCAGGACATAGGTGTAGAAAGATTTTGTGGGAGGCTAATAATGAGTAAATGGCTACTTGAATGAATGAGTGAATGGTCTGTTTGTGCAACGCCCCCAAGAACACTGTGGAAAAGACAGACTGGATAGGGTATTGGCCAGCGCTCAGGCTCAAGCATCATCTGGAAACATCTATCCCACCTCTGCTCCTTATAAGCTCTGACCTTGGGCAAGTCTCAGTTTCCTCGTGGGGCAGGCGTATGTGCTGCTCAGATTCCGCTTTATGAAAGAACTTTTTGTCTCCAGTTGCTGGGAGTATCATTAGCTAACAGCCTCCAGCCACCAGGCCCTCAGACTGTCTCAGAGCCACCTCGCCGAAGGTCATGCCCTGCTCACAGCTGCCCACTCGAAAGACATACCAGCGGGACATGAAGGCCCTGGCCACCCTGGCCAATGAACAGAACTGTGATTCCAAAGCTCCCTGTGAGGACAGCTGAAGTCATTCAGCTCACTCTTCTCCTTCTCCTTGGTCCTGCCTCTGTCCTCTCCCTCCCTTAAGTGCTGGTCCCAAAAACATTCTCTGAGAAGCACCCTGAACTCTCAACTCCATCCCAGGGCTGCTTCCCAGAGAACGCAAGCTGTGGCCTATCATTTGCAAAATAGAGATAATAACTAGCAAACAGATGTGCCATCTGACGGGCAGGGTCAGCAGGAGCCAAGGTCCCAAGGCTGGTAGGGAGTTGAGACCATGTCTGGGATTTGAGCCCGTGTCTGAGTCCTATATGCTTTCAACCCTAGACCCACGTTAACATTTCTAAGAGTAGGGTTCTGTTCTTTGGTTTGTTTATTAATTTCACATCTGAAAGCCTTCCAGGAGATTCGGATGCACTTGGAGTTGAGAACCCTAATGCTTCCTCTCCAATCACCCACACAGGTCAGCATGGGATCCCAGCCCCTGCACCGGGATGCCCATGCCCCCCGCCCTCAACTCTCTCCCAGGAGCTCATGCCTAGATGAGTCTTTTTTGAGGCTATTTATTCATAAGGGTCTCAAATACCAAAGGCCTAACACATATGAGTCACTCAAGCTGCTGGATGATCCCACGCAACCTGACGGCATTTATTGATTTTGCATATTGATGCGAACAATGGCACTTCAGAGTGAAATTCAGTTTCAGTGGAACACGACAGAAAGAAGTCAATTATCCAGCATTAATTATTTATGTGGGGACAATAACCATGGTGTTATTCCCCACTCTAGAGGCCTCTAGAGCCTGGAACAAGAGGAAAGAAGAGGTAGCTGCTATTATCTGTCCACAAGGCAACATCGGATTGGAGACATTAACCCCTCTGACATCCTGTGAATACACGTAAGCCTTCCTTGTGGATGTGGCTCATGCACGTGCCCCCAGGACACACACAATTAATAGGCCGGTAGGCCCAGAGATTGCATTCCCCCAATATCCTGGCCAGGCCAGGCTCTGAATATATTAAAAGAAATAATCACCTTCCCTCTGCAGCCCACCCTGCCCTATCAGAACACTAGGGCTGAAGACTTTCTTTTTTTCTTTTTCTTTTTTTTTTTTAAGATTTGATTTATTTATTCATGAGAGACACAGAGATAGAGACAGAGACACAGGCAGAGGGAGAAGCAGGCTCCATGCGGGGAGCCCGATGGGGGACTCGATCCCAGGACCCCGGGATCAAGCCCTGGGCCAAAGGCAGACGCTCAACCACTGAGCCCCTCAGCCATCACTGGCTAAGACTTCCCAAGCAAACCTCTTCTCAGGTTGCAGCTTTGCCATCAGCCAGAACTGCCTGTGTCTCTGCCTCTCTCTCTCTCTGTGTCTCTCATGAATAAATAAATCAAATCAAAAAAAAAAAAAAAAAAAAAAAAACCAGCCTGCCTCCAAAAGAATAGGAATTCAATTTCTAAATCATTGTCATGTAATTTAACTTCCTTTTATCCTTAAAACTTCTAAGGGGATTGGAAATGAGAGGAATTGGAAATGAGAGAGAGAGAAAGAGAGAGACAGTGTTCCCCAAGGCGGAAAGGGTACCAGGGTCTGATCTATGTTTACTCTGGGGACCTAGTCCTCATCTGAAGAGGTTAACACTGATCAAGTGGTTCCTGTGTGCACGCAGGTGCTTTAAACACATTATCTTAAATTCTCATCATAACCCAATGATGTAAGTACAAATATCCCCATTTCATAGACAAACTGAAGCCCAAGGTCACAATGAATATGCAGCAGCACCAATAGTGAAGTCGAGGCCCTCCTGACCCTTAACCACTGTCCTAAACTGCCCTGTGGCAGCAGCTTCCCCTCCGCCAGCACAGGTGCTGGTCTGACCATCCCAGGACCCAGGAGGCTCTGAGGAGGTGACCCAAAACCCTATTGTGTTGGGCGAGGTCATCGAAAGGATGTGATCACCAGTTTACCCATGTGCAGGACCCCAGGCATCGAGGCTCCCCACCCCCTCCCTGTCCTCGGAATGTGCATTCAGCCTCTGAGAGTGGGGCTGGTTTCGGATTGCACCTGGGAAGCTCCCCAGGTGCTTATGAACCAACACATTGCCAGAGCTGTTGCTGCCCACCTGGCACATGGGTACCAACCTACTGCTGGGGCTGGACAGGAGCCAGCGGGGCTACGATTCCACTTCATCTAGAACAGCTCCACTTTCTCCTGGCTTAAAATATTAAGTGGCTGGGAGTATCCATTGGTGATTTCTTATTTTCTCAGTGAGGTCACTGGCCAAGAAGAGTCAGGGAAGGGGTTTCTAGAAGACTGCCTTGAGATCACAGTGGACCTCTGACATGCAGTGGGCACTCAACAAACAATAGAGCCCCCTATGTAGCTTTCCCTGAGCGACAGACACGTTGCACATACTAACTTCTTCAATTCACACATTACATGAGGTAGGTACTCTCTTCATCCTCGTTTCATACGTGAGGGAACTCAGGGGCCGATGGGGTGCGAGAACCTGCACAAGGCCACACAGCTAGTAAGAGATAGAACCCGGCTTTGAAACCGGGCAGTCATGAGTTCAAAGCTGATGGCCCCTGCTCACCCCATGAAAGGCCATCAGCTCTTCCAACACGTGTATCCTGACGGGTTTGCCTCTCACAATCTCTGAGCTCTCTTTAAACACACACTGTGTGGAAAGATATTTGGGGGGCACCTGGGTGGCTCAGTGGTTGTGTGCCTGCCTTTAGCCCAGGGCGTGATCCTGGGGTCCTGGGATCAAGTCCCCCATTGGGCTCCCTGCATGGAGCCTGCTTCTCCCTCTGCCTGTGTCTCTGCCTCTCTCCTGTGTGTCTTTCATGAATAAATAACATCTTTAAAAAGAGAGAGAGACAGAGATATTTGGACTCCCATATGATCCCTTATCTCAGTGTCAGGCTGCACAGAAAATTCCTAGCTACCTCTCTAATAGTGTTTCCCATTCTAACTGGCACCCGTGAGCTGTATGTCATACCCGTAAAGCTTGCCATAATGATGACTTTGGGGGAGACACTGATGACTTCATAAAGGTTAACCCAGTACTAGTAGGCTTCTAGCAAATATTCAACATTTTTTCTGACTTTTTAAAGCAACACATACCTAGAAAAATACTCAAAAATCAAATAACATAGAAACGAGTGATATGATAATTCAGTTGGGGGGATTAGGGATAGAATGAAGGTAAGATGTCAGTGATACCTGTAATATATAAAATAAAACATACAAAACAAAACAACAATGATTTGACAGTCTGGCTAGGGCTACTAGGATTCAGTTGCCTCGAAACAGCCCCATCAAAATGTCCCCGGAAAAGAAAATAAGAAAGAAAGAGGAGCAAGACAGAAGCCCTGAGCACCCAGTTGCACAGCTCCTCTGTAGATCAAACCTGCATGAGACGCTCGCCTGGGACGCAGGCATTCTCAAAGTCACAAAACTCTCAGGGCCAACCTCAGCACAGTCCTGGGGCAACTGGGACAGTGAGTCACCACAGATTTGCTGCCCTGGTACTCCCCCTTTGGTTCTGGTTCTGGCCTCCAGGACCAGCCAGGGCCCCACAGCCTTCAGCTGTGTGAAGGCACCTCGGGTGCCCCCGTCTCTCCCTCTTCTCCCCTCATCATCTGGGCTTCACCTGCTGCTCAGCGTATGCCCGCCTCCTCCTCCCCACCTCTCTCCCACACCCCACTCAGGGCAATAATTATCTCCTAGGATCAGCTCTATGCTCTGTGCCCTCCCTGGGGCTGTGGGAGAAGAAGACACCCAAGGGTAGACCGTCCCTTTCAAGAGGCTCAGAGAGAAACTTCCATGACCCCAAGGGCCCCCAATGGCTCCAGCCTCCTGGTCAAGGTGGGATTGGGAGCCTCCTCTGGGGTCCCCTATCTTAGCAGAACACCCCATTCAAATCTTTGTTTCATTGTCTGCCTGCATCTTAGACCCCACCTCCTTAGGGTACTGGACATGCCTGATTCCTGCACGTCTCAGGGCTCACTTCTATCAGTATTGGCATCCCCAATACCTTGTCTTTTTTTTTTTTTTAATTTATTTATTTATGATAGTCACAGAGAGAGAGAGAGAGAGAGGCAGAGACATAGGCAGAGGGGGAAGCAGGCTCCATGCACCGGGAGCCTGATGTGGGACTCGATCCTGGGTCTCCAGGATCGCGCCCTGGGCCAAAGGCAGGTGCCAAACCGCTGCGCCACCCAGGGATCCCCCCAATACCTTGTCTTAAGCTTTCTCTCCAGGACAGTGCATGGACAGGTGGGAGCACCTGTAGCTTCAAGACCCTGGAGCTGGGCCTCAGCTAGAGGATGGCCTCAGCCAGATGGAGCAGGCCTGGCCCTAAGGAACAGGACTTACCGCTGACCCGGCAGAGGGATGGAGTCCAGGTGGCGGCCTCCAGGCAAGGCCATCATGTTAATCCCAATCTGCAGCAAAGCCTGGCTGCAGCGGTCGTGACCCTAGGAAAAGAGCAGGCAGAACAAGATCAATGGGTGCCTCAGAAAAGAGGTACAATCTCTTTTTCTCCCCTCTACAAGGAGCCAAGGTAGGTATAGAGGTAGGGCCCTTAACCCTCTTTGTTTTTTTTTTTTTTTTTAAGATTTTATTTATTTATTCATGAGAGACACAGAGAGAAATCCGAGACACAGGCAGAGGAAGAAGCAGGCTCCACACAGGGAGCCCGATGTGGGAACCGATCCTGGAACTCCAGGATCACGCCCTGAGCCGAAGGCAGATGTTCAACTGCTGAGCCACCCAGGTGTCCCAACCCTCTTCTTTCTGAACCAATTTAGACTCTACTGTCCTCATACAGTAGTGTTCATTTAGTTCTATGTCCCAAGCTCACTATGAATCCCTCTAAGTCTTTTATCTTCCATTATCAAGTATTTGCCTGACCCATCTTGCCTTGACCCCAACACTGGGACACACAGACCAGCAAATATTGCATGGAATGTACTTATACTTCAAAAGTAATCTATGGTTTATCTGGAATTCACATTTAACTGGGCATCATGTATTATTTGCTAAATCTGGAAACTCTACATGCTCATTCTCTATAACCATCACAGCCCTGGGTTATTCACTTTGATTATCCCCGGGAAATGTGACTCTGTAATGAGCATGGTGGTTGCTTCCCCAAATCCATTGCACTTCAGATGATATCATTTCGCCCAAACTGCTAGTAACTGGTTCAGGAATAGGCATGGGACTCAATTCAGACCAATGAGCCATGACAGGATTGCTTCCAAAAAAAGTTTTCTTTCTCCTAACTGCAAACCACAAGGAGACAGTATCTCTCCCATTGGACCCGAACATGGAAGTACGTCACTTCATGGCTGCTGGAGACCATCTTGCAATCAAATGGGGACCCAGCTGGGAGAATAAAGCTGCAAAATAGAGAATAATAAATCTGGGTTCCTTGATCATGAAGCCACTGAATCAAGGAACCCTGGAGTCTGTCCCCCCTCTCTTAGGCCTATCTATTATGTAAGATAATAAAGTTCTTGTTGTTTAAAATAATCATTTTGTTAGTGGACAGACAGACAAAAGCAGCCTAACTGATAAAGGTAAACCAGGTTCTAGGGGCTTCCAGTCCCTGCACTGAGGACCCACCTGGCTTGCCTGTGCCTCACAGATTGGACCAAGATGAGAGTGTCCTTCCTCCTGCCCACCTGTTTGAATTCCTCCTGTTGCCTGTCCCCTCTTCAATCCTCCCTCTCTGCCACCTCCTTCTCCAAGCCAGTGTGGAAGCCCTCCCTGAGGAAAAGGGACATTCTGTCACTTTTGCATGGGGAGAGGAACACAGGAGAGGACCGGCCATCACCTGGCAGGCCCTGAGCTTGAGGACCACAGATTGTCAAGACTTTCATAAAAAACACAAGTATGAACTTGTGGGAAGATCACAGCTAAGAAGGGTAAGATCAATCCAGAAAAATTAAACTCTTCCTCCATGATTACAAATGACCCTTATGAGAAAAGAACGGAGGAGGACTCTAATTACCAGTGATATTGCTGGACATAAAGTGCCCTTTATGAGGCTTGGAATAAAGAATAAGACAGTCGATCTGGAAAGTATGGGAGCCAGGAGCTCAGAATAAACTAGGGCATTATGTAATTCCAGAGATTGACGGCCACTGCCTATTTCCGGGGCTGTAGGGCCCACCACCCTATGACCCCCTTAAGGGCAGGGACCCTTTGTGCTCCTATCTCTGAGCCAAGGGCCAGCCATGTAGGCAGCCCTCCATGTGTCTGTTGAAAAGAGGAGTGGAATACATTTTTAAAACCTTTTATGCTGAGACCCAATTCTCTATCTGTAACTGAGAATAACACTCTCTATTGTATTGCTCTGATAGCAGTGACCTGAGATAAGGCATGTGCAAGTGTCAGGCCAGGGTGAGAGCTCGATAGATAGTAGCCTTTGTTATTCTCAGGCCCCGAGAGTCTACTGTGCACGCGGCCCCGTGGTCTGCTGTGCCGAGGGAGATGCCAAAAATGAGACAAAGCACATAAAGCTTTGAGAGTGCTCGACGAGTCCTCAGCAGCAGCAGCAATATCGCCATTGTCATTTCTAGTGTTATTATCATGATTGATAAAGTATATTCTTGGAACCCAGTGAGTCAGCAGCCTGAAAAGGATGGCACAAAAGAGAAAGCTAGAAACAACAAAAAGAGGTATAACTGTCCCTTTTCTGAAATGTTTGATTAAAGAACCCCAAAGGGAAATACCAACTTCTCAGAGTGAATGCAGTGATGTCATCAGATAGCAGTGGGCAAGCAGATCTTATTTTACCCCCATCTCCTTCATAAAGAAGAAAGGGATGCAGAGCAAAAACAGCGGAGAGGGAATTCAAGCTCATGGCAGGCGAGGACACGGAGAGAGTAGGGAAACTCCAAGGCCCTTCAAAGCGTGATCCAGTTAGGGTTCTGTGAGGAGGTGAAGCAAGTCCTTGGTCTTGGAGGACCTTTGGATCTCATCAAGTCATATCTGATGCACCCAGACAAGGGGAGAGTTCTCATGAGCAGAAGCCTGGATGCAAGAGAATGATCTGAATTTCTAAGAAGTAGCTCTTAGAAAAGAGCTACCTATGTTTTCTAGAAACAGCCTGGTGACCATGAAATTCTAGAACAGATTCCTAATTGCTGATCTGTTGAGCCCTTCAGGCGGAAGCCGGCCAGAGCACAGTAGGAACACGTTATGCCCAGACAATCTGCTTCCTTTTCATTAGGGACCACTGGGCCCCTAGCAGAGGGGAATGGGACAATAAACCTGATATATCTTGATTTCATTAAAATGCCCTGGTGAGGTGTCCTTGTTCATCGATTTCACCCACAGCCTCCCAGCAGTTATGCCAGCGGAGCCATCCAGCAAACAAAACCTTGTTTCCTGTGATTGCATGTTTTCCCAGGGGCTGAGGAAGCCTTTGAGGGACATTTGGGCTGCATCTGTATCGCTGCCCTGTTTACAGACTGTATAATTTATGCCTGCCTCTTTCTCCCAGTGGGACAAGGCTCCTTGATGCCTGAAAGCACAACTTGCTCAATATGGGACTGGGCCCAGTATCTTACATGATGACCTGCATGGTTGAAGCCAGAATTGTGAATCAGATTAGCTCTCAGAGGAGCCATAGCTCATATTCGCTGGGGGTGAAGAACAGGTAAGAGAGACTATCTGGAAGGTGAGATCAGAAGTACCGAGAGTTTAACCCAACTGATATTTATAAAATGTCAATAATAATAATAATAATAACAATATTTATTGAATGTGTACCAGAGGCCAAGCACTATTCTAAATGCTTCATAGAGCATTTATTCATTTACTACTATCATCATCCCCCTGTACTGATGAAACTCTGAAATTCAGTGGAGGTGTGTGCATTGCTCAAAATCACACTGCTGTACAGGTGATAGAGGACTAGGATCCAGGCTTTAGGATTTGGAGGGGATTAGGATCTGCTGGAGCAGATGGAGAGGATGATGGCAACGAACAAGTGGCACACGTCCTGCATTTGCTAACAGGAGGCCCGACTCCATTCCATGGTGTCAAGCACCCTCAGCCCCCAGCCCTCAGAGCCAGCCAGCTCTCTTCGTTCTCACCAATGCCTCCCACTGCCCCCACCTCCCGGGCTGGGAGTCCTCCATCTTCATCAGGCCAGGGTGCTGGCCCTCCATGACACAGCCAGAGGATAGAAGAATAGTCCTTGGAAAAATGAAGCAGATTGCCAACACTGCACTCAAACAGTGGAAGAAAGAGGGGCAAGAACAGTGGGGATGTCTCTTCTGGTTCCCCATTTCTTGGTTCCTTTTGTGAGAGTCATGTGGACCGCTGTGGGCCCTAAAGGAATCAGGGGATGAAACAGTCCCAGCCAAAGCCTAAAGCCGTCACTAGCTTTACAGGGAGACCTGTTTCAAACATGCAGCCATCAGGGAAGCCCCCACAGCCTGCTGCCCCGGCAGACACTGTTCCTAAGCCCTAGGCTGGATTCATCCTATTGAGCAGAGGTTCCAAGCACAATGCCTCCAACGCTATACGGCACGTCAGGAAATTGGATTCAAGGTAATCTCTTTGCTCCCCATTGTCTGTCCTCAATGGTGTTGCAAGAATTTGAATTTTGGGGTCTGATGGATCTGGATTCAAATCCTGATTCTGTACTAGATTGGTACGTGACCTTGAGAAAATCACAAACCCCCATGAATAAGGTTCCCTCAATCATGCCTGCCTCCTAGGAGCTTCTTCATGAGGATTAAATGTGATCACTTGCAAAAGCCCCTAATAGATCGAAAGAAAAGAATCTTGTGCTTGGCAGATGGTAGCCTCAAAGAGGAAGTGTTCTTCCTCGTGGAAGGAGGGCTTGAGAAATGTATCTCAGGGCAGAGGGGCTGCCCTGCCCACGAGGGAGGTGGAAAGGACATAGGCAGGAGTGAGCAAGAACGAGGAAACTCCGTCACTTGCGTCCTCACCCCCCAACCCCACCCAAGGCCCTTCCTAACTTATGGGAAAGCTCACCTGGAGGCTTCGGCCTTGGTCCTGTGGGGCTCTGGGCTATGCCTCCCCCACCAGGAGAGGCTGGGTCACAAGACAGACCTGAAGCCTTAAGTGTCTCTGATTTAATTCAATGCCCGCTGTGACAAGCGCTCATTTGGACAGCTCATTTCGGCTCCCGCCTCCTATTACAGGCCGCCCTTGCTCACCTCCGTTTGGCTAACAAGCCAGCCTGGGCGCAGAAGGAAATGGCAGGCGATTTACAGTAAATTATTCAATTAGAACAAGGACCCAGGCGGCTCCTGCCATGGTCTAATGGGCCAACCCAAGGATGGCTCGAGGCTGGGCTGGGATTATTTAATCTGCAGAACCCATTAGGGCTGCCAGCAGGGCCAGACAGTGAATGTCATGGCTAGCAGTTAAGCAGTTAAGGCACCGGGAGGAGGCACTGGGGGACTGGGTGGCAGAGGAATGAGACCTGGGGGTTCAGTCAAAGTCCCTCATTATGTGATTCCCTACCCCCTCATTGTTTCTCCTCCCTAGAATTTATCACAATTGCAATTAAACAATTAACCGAAATTAGCAGCTTAACGTTTTCTCCCTTGAGGCTCCCGGGGGCAGGGACAAGAGGCCCATCCTGCCCCACTGTATCCCCCACCCTCCACCTGACAGGTGTCTGGTGCACAAAGACCAGATCGATCAGATCGATGAACTCTTATTGACTGACTGGGTGGGTTCTTCCCAAAGGAACCCCAGCTTCCTCGCTGGTAAACAAGAGACAAGTGCCTCTTCTGTTGTGATGAGTACTCCTAGTTGAGAGCGCTGTGGGAGGGCCTTTCCTGCAGGGAAAGGGCTCAGAATCCCAACACCCACCGAGACAAAGCCACCCATCCCTCCTGAGTCTCTACAGTCCTCAATGTCTGATCATACCTGGCTGGGCAGGCTCCCCTCCACCCCCAGCTCCGTGCTCTGCTAGGCATGTACTTCCAGACAGACAGACAATAGATAGTTGCATGACAACTGCAAACACTGAAAAAAAAAAAAAAAAAAAAAAGCCAAGGGGATGCTGAAGGAGGTCCAGAGGGCTTCCCAGAAGTACTAGAAGGGAATGGAAGGTGGGGAGAAACAGTCATGGCAAGTTTCTCAGGTCATGACCCCAAAACTGACCCTTGCTAGAGGAATTTGGAAACAGAGGAAAGGGCGACATGGCAAAGAGAAGAGCTGGGGGCAGAGGGGAAGAGCATGGGAAGATTAAGGAACTGCAAGTGTTTCTAGAAGGCTGCTGAGCACTCCAGGCTGGGGGTGGAGTTTAGAGGAAACTATCCCAGTGGCGTGGGAATGCAGAAAAAGGAGTGACTACTTGCAGCTGGGGAAGCAGACCAGACTTCTCAGAGAAGGCGACATCTGAGCTGGGTCTTAAATGCAGGGTGGGATTTTGCCGAGTGAGGATGGGACGAGGACATTCAGTGCCAGGAGAGCATTGTGAGTGGGGGCAAAAAGACCAGAAAATGAAGCGAGTATTCGGGGACCCAGGCCTCTCCCAGGGGGCTGGAGGGAAGGTGCCTCTGTGGTCCTGCACATGAAAGGAACTGATTCTTTGGACATTATCCTGTGGATGACAGGGAGCCTTTGAAGTTTGTTTGATAGGGGACTGAAAGGATTGGAATGGAATTTCAGCTCGCATGGTGACCAGTAAAGTGGATGGACTCCAGGGAGTAAGGCCAGCAGCAGGGGTCCATTTAAGAGATAGATGCAACTCCCAAGGGGAGCACAAAAGCCCTGAGGTTGGAGCCATGGGACCTTGGGGTAGAAAGGAAAGTGACTGCAACAAGCTTTGGGAGGTGACAACAATGGGCTTCCCTCCTTGCCCCCACTGTCAATGTGTGGGAGGACGCCAATAGTCATGGAGACATTGCAGTACTGCTAGCCGGGGTGCTCAGCATTCTGCAGCCATCAGATTCTTCAAGAACCTTCATTCCCAGGAGAGGCACAAGAAACTAAGCAAGCTGTCTCCCAGCCCTACCAAATGGATGGGGCCTCATGAAATACAGACGGAGCGACTCTCTAGAGGAAGCCCGAGTGACCCTTTACAGCTAGCTGTTGGGCACCAGAGTCCAGCAAGTGGGTGGAATAGACCACAGGGCTCCCAGAGCTGGGTTTGCCCCTGGAGCCCTGAAAATCCTGGCTGGGCAGGGGTAGGGGCCACCCAGACCTCATCCCTGCTCCTCGATTCCAGAGCCAGAACCATTTCAACAAACCACAGGCAAGGCCCCAAGCCTCCCCCTGATTAACCGGATACATCTGCCTTCGACGCTTTACCTGAAAGGTAACAAGAATCCCACCTGCACAAATAGTCAGGGGTAAGACTACAGCCTCCAGCCACAAGCTAGGCCGCCTTCCCAGGGGAGCTCACATCGTAATGCTAGAGTATTAGAATTAGTAGGAGGCCTTAGAGATGCTTGCCTTGTAATGAAAACCATAATGATAACAATACTGATGAATAGGAGAAGAAGAGGGAGAAATATTTAGGGTGTTAACTATGTGTTAGGCACTGTGGTCAATGCTTTAAACTTCGTCCTCGAAATAATCTTGCTATCCCCATTTTTCAGATGAGGAAACTAAAGCACAGAGAGATTAACATGCGCAGATGGAGAGACACGTTCAGAGAGGGGAAGAGATCTGCCTGAGGTCACGCAGCAAGCTGAGCTACAATCTGAGACCCGCACCCGGGTTTCCTCACTGCCATAAGCTTCCCCATGGGAAATCCAAAGAAGGCTTTGTGTGGTTAGTGCCCTGAGAGACCCACCGAGGCTCAGAGTGATTTACCCTAGGGAATCAATGGTTCCGGCAGGGCCCCATCTATAAAACTGGGAGACTTGCTCATCCTTTCTCTTTTGCTACAGCGATCAACACAGAGGAATGAATGGTGGAGAGAGAAATTGCAGGGATTCCTAGTCTAATTCAGCTCAGTCTCCGAATGAGACAGGCAGGCTGATGCACAGATTGCCCATGAGTCCCCCAAGGTCTGAGCAAAAGGAGCCAGAGTCAAGCTCTCCCTGCGGAGGCCCACAGGCCCCAGTCCCCGAGCAGTAAGACCACCCAGCCTCTAAATGGCTCCAACTTGTCGAAGACAACCCCCTCAGCAGCCTCTCCTGAAGGAGCGCGTATGACAGTCCAGAGGGAAGGCCAAATTCCTGGAGGCAGGAAAGCCATGCTGCCCCCATCTTCCACCCCAGGGTGGGCTCTTCCTGGCTCCAGGGCTTTGACACCCCAGTTGGGGTGTCAAAGGAGCATCCAGCCCTGAACCCACAAGGAAACTGTAGTAGCTGGCATCTGGGAGCTGGCACTGAGCTACTGATTTTCTCAAGGTCAGAAGTGAGCAGCTAGCAGCCCAGACGTCTGGGACCTTAGACAGAGTGTAGCCCCTGAGAGATGCTAGGCTGGACCTTTGGGGCACTCCCATCCGGACCTCTGTTGCTTAAAAATGCAGATTCAGAGTCTGTGATTAGCTGTGTGATCAGGGGCATTAAGTGTCCTTATCGGTAAAGTGGGGTATATAATAAGGATAACAAGTAATGGCATCCTCCTGGCACTACTGCGTGGATCAGTGAGATCACATGCGTGAAGTACATGGCACGCAAGGATACTCCAGATAAGACTGGTTCCGTTTGTCTTCTGGTGAGGACAAGTACCTAGCAGTAGGGGAGCAGCCAGATGGAGGCCATTTTACAGCCTCCTGAACTATATCCAGCTAGTCAACTGCTTTGTACTCTTTAACTTTTTAATTATCCCTTCTTACTTTCTAACTTTTCCTGATGTGAATGTTAGCCAACTGCTCAAAAGTTCCTTAGCTCTGATTTGCAAAAGCAAGAGCCCTCCCTCGCTGGGCCCAGATCCCAGGGTGCTAAAATTAACAATCAGTATACTTTAAGCTAATGACTTACTGGTCGTGACTGCCACGAACAGACATAACTCTCAGATAAAAGCCATTAGAGAAAATTGAATAGCTCCAGCGTGGTGAAAATTTGGATACATCCTGTTTCATAAATCACGCTTAGAGGTTACACTGGGCAAGCTGTTTCCCTCTCTGAGTCATGATGAGGCCCCAGGTTGAGGGGGTCTATATACCCTTGGGAAAGAAGACATAGGGGAGAGAAGTGTACAATCTGGGGCATCGGATGAGTCAGACATTAAAAAAAAACAAACAAACACAAAAACAGCCCATTCACAGAATGCTGTCTTATCAGGGCTCATTTATGCCTGGTTTGCCGCATGTCACAGTAGCATCCAAACAGTGCACCGCATGGTGTCTAGTTCGGAGTAAGAGCTCAATAAATATTAGTTATTACCCAACAGGGGATTCCATGGTTCTCCAAAAACTTCTTGCTCTTCCATAATGATATGCATTGGTCATAGCACCCCAACGCGTCCAGACCAAAATCTCCTCAATTCTTTTTCAATCTCCAGGTAATACCAACATTTCAGGACTCAGTCCTAATGCCACATCATCCGAGAGGCCTTCTCCAACCACTCTAACCTATAGTAATTTCTCCTTCTAAAAAGTTCCCTAGGAATCAATAAAAGTGTGAGGTCCTGAACAGTTTTAAATGATATTGTAATAGAAGATATGTTTTCTCCATGTCCCTCTCTCTTTCCCTATCTGTCTGTTGGGTGATGCCAGAGCAACTGGAAAGCCACAAGACAGCAAGGCCAAAAGATGGAAGAAGATGAGTCAACAGTTTGGAGTAGAGCCACCCAACTCACATCAGTCTGGAGGGTAAGTAAGAAATACACATAATGTGCTAAGCCACTAATATTTGGGGGTTGTTTGTTATAGCAACTAATCTGAATTAACCTAATTATGAAAACTAAAGTAAATGCTATACTTAAGGCATCTGTAAGTGTGTTAGACACAGAAGTCTCTCGGCAAATAGAAGTTCCTTTTCCCTTCTTCCTCAGCCTTGGAAGAGATGGTAAAATATTGTGTTTGACCATTGGCCCTGGACACTGACTCTAGTTCATGCACAATACAGCCAGAGGCCAGTAGTTGAGAGTAGGATGGAATAAGTACCTAGAAACATTTAAAGTCCCCTCAATTCTGAAACTAAAATTGTTTCAACCACTGCTTTCTCTGCTCATAGGTACCCATGCACAGTAACAGCTAAATTTTATTATACTCAGGTCATTTTCAGATGCATTTTTTTTTTGTATATTAACATCTGAAATTGGGATGCACGCCTCAGTCAATGGCATCTTGGCATTGTGTCACAGTTTAATTGAAAGCATATTTTCTCTTTTATGAAGTAACAGGGCATCTTACAATCTATAGCATCTTAAATTCAATGAAATATATAGTATTGGGCACTTAACTATGTGCCACGCACTCTTCTAAATGCTTTGCGTAAATAAATTCATTTATTTCTCAAAAAATCCAAAATAATCAGTACTACTCTTATCCCCATTTTAAAGATGTGGAAATGAAGACCCAGAGACATTCAATAATTTGCCAAGTACACAGCTAGTAAGTTAAGTGAAGAGAAAGATGACACCCTGACTTTAGGGAACTTCATACCATGCCACTGTTTTTTAGTGCCTGGATTTTAGGCGACAGTTGAGTCCCCTTCTTAGAGAGAAAGTTCACACAGGAATTATGTGTTTGGCAATATGGTGGACCACATATTCTGAAATACTTCTCCATAGGAAGAATTGGAAAGGACTGCTAAAGATGTTCTTGATGTTTGTAAAACGCGTCACTGAGCTGGCAAAAAGATTAGAAATCTGGAGAGGCCAGCAGGAAAGCAAAAGCAGGAACCAGGGATAATGAGCAAGAACCGAAGGGAATTTTTGCCCTGAGAACATCTGCTGCTGTGTTCCTTAAGCTTCCATTTCACATGTGTATGGGTTAGGGAAAATGAGGCAGAAAGCCTAGAGATAAGGGAAAGAAAGAATCAAATAGGAGTCCGAAAGACCAGAAGCTCAATGTTAATGGTAAATGAGAAATAATCTTCCATACAGAAGAAAAGTGTCCCAACTCTGGCACTGGGTAAAGGGAAGTAAAATCTCTCTCAAGAATTAATAACCACAATATGGCCTTCATATAGGTTTGTGGCCTGAATTCACACTATCTGGCGGGGTGGTGGGGGGGACTCAATTAGAGAATTTAGCTTCAAGAAATAAAAGAGAGCCTTGGAAATATTTCCAAGGAACAAGGGCTATAAAATATGACCAAGCAGATTTGAGAAAGAACCAGATTTGAGATGGAACTTCTATAAATTAAAAAATGTAATAATTAAAATGAAAAACTCATTGGACAGATTAATCACAGCTAAAGAATGAATTAGTGTAAAGATAAGACAAAAAGAAATGATCCAAAATACAGCTCAGAAAGACAAAGGGAGAGCAAACGTGAGAGAAATAAAGCTAAGGAATAAAGAGTAAAGTACTCTACCGAGTGTTTAATCAGATTTCCAAAGGGAGATAAGAAAAAGAAGAGGGGAAAAAATGATATTCAAAGAAACAGTAGCTGAGATTTTTCCCAGAAATCTTGAAAGACAAAACAACTTCCTTTTTTAAAAGATTTTATTTATTTATTCATGAGAGACACAGAAAGGCAGAGACATAGACAGAAGTAGAGGCAGGCTCCCTGTCAGGAGCCTGATGCAGAACTCGATTCCAGGACCTCAGGATCATGACCTGAGCAGGCACTCAACCATTGAGCCACTCAGGTGCCCTGACAAAACAACTTTCAAATCCAGGAATGCCAATGAATTTCAAGCAGGAAAAATACAAAATATATAGGCACCCTAGAAAACTCATAAGACTAAAGAATACCAAAGACAGAAGATTTTGAAAGCCTCCAAAGGAGGCAAAAGAGAGAGAGACAGAGACAGAGACACAGAGAGACGGAGAGAATCAGATCAACAGGTGACCACATAAGAGCAATAATGAAAGTTAGCAGATAATGAGAAAATATTTGATTATAGAAAATAACTGTCCTAAATTTCTATACCAGAGAAGCTCTCTTTCAAAACTAATTATGAAATAAAGATGTTTTCAGGTAAAAATCCCACCAAGGAAATTCTAACGGACTGATTACAGGCAGAAAGAATATAATGCCAGATGGAAGATCTGAGATACAAGAAAGGATGATGAGCACACTTACTTGTAACTATTTGAGTAAATCCAAACAAATCTTAACTATAAGAAACAATTATACCTCATTTGTGGGGTAAGGGAAAAAAATAAATCTAAAATACTGTATGCAAATTCAAAAGGGGATGACTAAAGTAAGTTAAAGTGTTCTAAGTTTCTTTTATTTGAGGAAGAGGAAAATAGAGATGTAAATTAACTTTAGTCTTATTGGTTATGATTAATGCTGTAATATCTAGGGTTACCTTATTAGGTTATGATAAATGCTATAATATCTATGTATAACTAAAAGAATATATATAAAAATAAAAGTAAATATTACCATTCAAATAAGTTAAGAGGGGAAAAATAAATGAGTAATTTAAAAAAGCAATCAAAAAGAAGAAAAAAGTTTGGAGGGGCAAGTATTAATGAATAATAGAAATCACAGGAAGGGGGAGATGAATTAAACTAGCCAATTGTAAGCAAAGATTATAAAGTGTGCATTATACTCACACACACACACACAGAAAGAGAGAGAGAGAAGTAGAGAAAAAGAAGAGAAAATGTGCTATGTTCTGGCTACAATACTCTAAAACAAAAAGACCCAAAACAACTTAAAGACTCCAAAAGATATACCAAAGATATACCAAAGATATACCAAAAGATATACCATATCTGCAAAGATATAAACCTAAAGACTTTTGGTGCCAACGTATTCATATAATACAAAACAAACTTCAAGACAATAACCATTATGGAGACAAAAAAAACTGTTACAAAATATAAAAAGACTGACCCATCAAGAAGATATAACAGTGAGGATGTAGATAATAACACCAATAATCTTAAAATATACAAAGCAAAAACTGACAAAATTTCAAGGAGAAATGAACGAGTCCAGAATTACAGATGGAAAGCCCAACACAATTTTGTCATTAATTGATAGCTCAGGCAGAAAGATTATCATTGAGGAAATAGGAAATATGAATGACACAAGTTAGATTAGTGTTTATAAGTAGAACAGTGCACTCAACTTACCAGGAATACACATTCTTTTCAAGGATTCATGAATTGTTCTTTTTTTTTTTTTAATGACTAGTGACTAGATCATAAGCAAGCCTCCACAAATCTCAAATGATTTAATCCTATGGATTGCAATCTCTACCCCAGTATAAATACCTCCATAATTTGGATATTTTAAACATATAAATCAGAGGTCAAAGAAGAAATTATAACAGAAATTAGAAAACAAATCCAAATTATTAGGAAAATACATATATAAAAATCAGATGGTATACAGATAAATAAAATCAAAAGCAAAAACTACAGTACTAAACTAGAAAATAAAATATAAAAATTAGAAAATTTTTAACTTCTCACAACATAAGACATTTTTTAACGATTTATTTATTTATTTGAGAGAGAAAGAGAGCATGTATGTATGCATGTGGGGGAGGGGCAGAGGGAGACAAATCTCAAACAGGCTCTTCTCTGAATGTGGAGCCCCACCTGGGACTCCAATCTCAGGACTCATGAGATCACAACCTGAGCCAAAACCAAGAGTTGGACACTTAACCTACTAAGCCACCCAGGTGATTCAACATATGACATTTTAGAGAAGGGAAGAATAATTCCAAAGAAATTAGCAGAAGAAAAATAGTTAAGATAGGAGCAAACATGAAGCAAAACACAACGAAGACACAAAATAAAATGTAAACACAAATGAAAGATCAATAGAGTTAAAGTTAGTTTTTGAAGACACAGATTAAATAGATAAACCTCTGTGAAGAACAGAGGGAAGAAAGGTCAGAAAAAAAATAAAGGAAACACAAACAATATTAGCAATAAAAAGGAATTTATTACTACAGATGCAGCAGAGATAAAAGAATACTATGAATAATATTATATGGACAGGAATATTCTGCAATATCATTGATATCATAAATGTTAGACAAATTTATAGTGAAATACATTAGCCAAGATTGACTCAGGAAGAAATAGATTTATAACTATGAAATAAATTAATCTTCCCATAAGGAAAACACCAAGCACAGAGAAGTTCACAGATGAGTTTCTATCATTAAAAAAAAAAAAAGATAAACTCACCCAAACTTTTCCAGAGAATAAGAAAAAAGAAAATACACTTCAAATCATTTTATGAGGCTGACATAATTTTGATACAGAAACTAAGCACAAACACAAGAAAGGAAACTTACAGGCCAATCTCATGTATGAACATAGATAAAAATATACTAAACAAACTATCAAACAACCCAGCCGTATATAAAAAGGATAATATACCATGGCCAAGTTGGTGTTAGCCTAATGTTTTAGCTGTTTTAACATCAGAAAATAGATAATGAAACCCACTACATTAATAGGCTAAAAAAGAAAAACCTTATGATCATCTTAACAGATGAAGAAAAACAACTTTATAAAATTCGACAGCCATTTATAATAAAGCATTTTAGTAAACTAGAAATATAATAGACCTTCTCTAAATTGATTAAAGGCCATCTAACAAGAAAAAAATATACCAGGACTGACATACTTCATGACGACATGTTGAAAGCATTTCCTATGAGACCAAAAGCAAAATAAAAATGCACAGTTCCCACTAACTTGTATTCCTTATTGTACCACAGATCTTAGCTAGAATAGAAAGAAAATGTATAAGAATGGAAAGAAACAAAACTGTCATTATTTACGGTTGATATGACTCTCCACAAGGCTGCCACATCTGCCTAAGCACACTAGCACACAGCCAAGGGAGTGAGTGGAGGCTGCATTTGGCCTCGGCTGTGCCCACCCAGTCACACACCTTACACAGAGCTGGGCCCACCAAACACAAACCTGTAGCCCACTTGGCAAGCCAAGTCTCCAGGGGTTCATATTTCCCTAGATATGACATCATTCTCTAATTTTTATTAAAATGTAGCATAAACTAGCAAGTCGCTCTCATTGTGAACATAGAAAACTCAAACGTATCTACAAGTAAACTATTTTAATTCACACAATGGCTTAGAAAGTGGCAATAAATGAATATACAAAAGTCAAGTATATCCCAGACACTGGCACAAATGTAAAGTGAAATTTAGGGGAAAAAACATTAACAAGAGCAACAAAAACATGTAAGGTATACACAAATTAACCTTAAAATGTACAAGTTCCTTGATGAGAAAAAAAAATAATATTATTAGAAAATTTTAAAGAAGGCCAAAATAAATGAAGAGGAATTTCATATATATAGATAGGAAAATGTCAATGTACCGCAAACTGATGTACAGGTACAATGTAATCCCAATCAAATCCCCACACGATTTCTTCCCCCAGAACTTCATGAATTAAATCTGAAATGTATAATCAAGATTATTCCTGAAAAAGAAAAATAATGTCTAAGGTTGAAAACAAAACAAGGGCACCCATTTTCAACACTGTTTTTCAACATAGTACTAGAAGTTCTAGCCAGAGCAATTAGGCAAGTAAAGGACATAAGAGGCATCCAAATCAGATAGGGAGAAGTAAAACAATGGACTCTGTTGGCAGATGACATGATGCTATATATAAAAAACCCTAAAGAATACACCAAAAACCTATTAGAACTAATGAATGAATTCAGTATAGTTTCAGGATTAAAAATCAACATATAAAAAAAGTTGCATTTCTATGCACTAATAACTATCTAAAAACAAAATAAAGATAATAATCTCATTTATAATAGCATCAAAAAGAACAAAATACTTAGGAATAAATTTAACCAGTTAAATTTAACTTACAAATAAATTTAATAAATACTTAGGAAAAATATGTACACTGACAACTCTAAGACACTGATGAAAGAAACTGAAGAAGACACTAATAAATGGAATGACATACCATGTTCATAGATGAAAATAATTAATATTGTTAAAATGTCCATACTACACAAAGCCATCTACAGACCCAATGTAATTCTTATGGCATTTTTTCACAGAAAGATAAAACTAGCCTAAAATTCATATGGCATCACAAATGACCCCAAAGCAATCTTAAGAAAAAACAAAACTGGCAGCTTTCTGATTCCAAACTATATTATAAAGCTATACTATTCAAAACTGTATGGGACAAGCATAAAAACACACAGACAAGTGGGAAAAATCAAGAGCCCAGATATAATTCCCCATGTATATGGTTAACTAACAGGGAGCCTTAGTGTTCTTAAACACTCAGTGGGGAAAAGAGAATCTCTTCCATAAGCAGTGCTGGGAAAACTAAATATTCACATGCAAAAGAATGAAAGAGGACCCCAATTTATACTACTCACAAAAATCAATTCAAAATAGATTAAAGACTAATTTTCAGACCAAAACTCCTAGAAGAAAGCATAGGAGAAAAACTCTTTGAAATTGGTCTTGACAATGACATGGCAGCCACTCAGGGCTCAATGGGGCAATGAAAAAGATTGCAATGGTGGGGGAGGGACTTCCTCCTCTCTCATCCTCTTACCCCTCCCTTTCTTCCTCCTCCTTTTCATTCCAAATCTCACCCACTTCCCCTCAGGGCACTCCGATCCTACATAAAGGCACAGCTTCCCAGCACTGCAGGGATAATAGGGTGCAAGCCTACAACTATTGCCCCAACACCAGTTGTGGAAAAACTGATTTGAAGGCATCCCCCGGTTTGAACAAAGGAAAGGGCCAGGATTTCAAGCGTCTCTGGTTTTGCACTGGAGACCCTTCATGGCTTAATATCAAGATGAAAAAAACTGGAAACTGATCGTAACCTTATTCCAAGTCAGAATAAAAAGATTTGTTGTAGTGGCAGCCCTACCTGCTCAAAACCATTCTAAGATTTTGTGTGTGTGTGATGCCCCTGAGTTTGGAGGTGAGCTGCACAAAGATGGAGAAAAATTCTTCTTCCCTCCATGCAATGTGGCTCTGAATCATATTCACAAGGCTGCCATTAGTGACCTTCTTAAGTTCAAGGCTCATCCCAAGAGGAGGACGGAATTTGAAGAGCGGAATGAGAATGAAGCAGAGGCCCCTAACTGCATCCATTCAGTGCAAAAATACTGCACAAACAGAGAAAGTCAGTGTTATCCAGGACTTTGTGAAAAATGTGCCTGGAAGCCCATTCAAGCTCACATCCCACTTGAGAAGGCTGGTCATCCAGCAGGCCATGTTTTTCTGTCTAGCCATGTGAAGAAAAGAGGCTCCATATCTAAATCTGACCAGCTGAGAAAAGCATACCTGCCTGATGGATCTGAGAATGAGAACCAACTCCTCAACTCATGAGACTGTTGACAAGGAGGTTGCCACAATCATAATCAAGACAAATGTGGAATATTAAAGTTGAACAACAGAAGAAAATAGAAGCAACAGAAGCAAAAAACAAACCAAAAACAAAAACAAAAAAACAAAAAACAAAATGGGACTACATCAAACTAAAAAGCTTCTGCACAGCAAAAGAAATAGTCAACAGAGTGAAAAGGGTAGAATGGGAAAAATATTTGCAAAGCGTACATCTGATAAGGGGCTAATACCCAAAATATATAAGGTGCTCCTACAACTCAATAGCAAAAAAAAATTAATTTAGAAATCAGTTAAAAATGTACGAAAGGCTTGAATAGACGTTTTTTTCAAAGAAGACATACAAATGACCAACACATACATGAAAGGTGTTCAACCTCAATCATCATCAGGGAAATGCAAATCAAACCACAATGAGATATTACTTCACACCTGTCAGAACAGCATCAAAAAGACGAGCGATAACAAGTGTTGGTGAGAATGTGGAGAAAAGGGAACCCTTGTACACTGCTAGGGGGAGTGTAAATTGGTACAACCATTATGGAAAACAGTATGGAGGTTCCTCAAGAAAATTAAAAATAGAACTACCATATGATCCAGTGATCTCGCATCTAAGAATATATCTGAAGGAAATGAAATCAGTATCTCAAAGAGCTATCTGTACCCCACTTTCCTTGCAGCATGATTTATAAGAGCAGAGACATGGAAATATTACATTTTGTGTGTGTGTGTGTGTGTGTGTGTGTGTGTGCGCGTGTGTGGGTGTGTGTGTGTGAAAGCTGCAGAGGGTCTGCTTTTTGCCCTGGCCAGCCTATGGGTATCCAGGCACAGGGGCCAGCACAACCCCTCAGCCCTGGGCCGGGGGCTGCCCTGGCTTAGAACACTTTAACCTCACATGGCAGGGGGATGTGGGGACTCATGCTCTTATCCTGGTACTTCTGCACCTGATAAAAACCACAGCCCCCATCCCATACAGTCCTTAGAACCCCTTGCCAAACCACCCAGAAGGTGGCACAAAAAATCACACCATCCGTCAAGACACCAACAACCACCTCTCATCTCTGCCGGTAACTAACCTTGACAACTCTGTCAAGTTACTAACCTCTCTGGACCTCTTTTCTCTTATCCAAACTGGAGATAATAATATATATTTGATTATCTGGCACAACTGTTGTAAGACTGATGATACATAAGAATGGAGTTGACACTGCTTTGTATCTCTATATGACGTCATAAATGTAAGAGGCATTTGGTTAGGCAATATGGTCTATGGAGTAAAGAGTCTCTTAAAAGACCCAAAGGAATGAATCTGTAACAGTAGCATTTCAGGCGAAGTGAAAAATGAGCCCTGGACCAAGATAGAAATCTAGAAGTTGGGGCCTAACCAAAAAATCTCTTTTAACATAATGTAAGCAAGAAACCTGGCATGTTACGGGAGGACAGGTCCTCAAGAATTGTCTCGTCCAATCTTGCAGCTTATGTGAAGGGAAACCAAGGCCAGGAGAAGGTGAATGACTTATCCAAATAAACAGCAAATTTGTAGCTGAACCCAGACTAGCATTCAAGTTCTTTCTTCCTTCCTTCTTAGGTTCTGTCCTGATACTGGCCCATGATGCTATGCTGGTCCATTCTGCTCTATGATGCTACCTTGGAGAGAGAATGTAATGACCTGACATCTGAAGGAAACACCACTACCTTCCCCAGGGTACTCACTGGGGGGGGGGGGGGGGTGGTGGTGTTGAGCACCTATTTTCCTGAATCCAGAAGTTCAGTTTGCTCATGAGTCTAAGTCACTCTCCTCTGCGTGGAAACCCTCTGCGACTCCACAGCGTAAGACAAACAGAACATGTTGACCAAGAGCTTAAGAATCAATTACAAATCCAATAGTGACACAGACCACAGGGCCGGGGCTGGCGGGAGCTATAGCCCAAATCCCTGTGACTCTTCAGAAAATTGTCTCCAGTTCAGCCCTCCCCACAAGGATCCTGAATGTGGGGATGGGGGTATGTCAAAGGACCTTCCATCTGTAATCCTGCCTTTGAGTTGCAGACTTCTGCATGCTTTGGAGAGAGGACATGTTCTTAAAGAAGTGGCCTTTAGCTGGTTAGGACAACAGAAAAGCAAATACGTGGGTCTAGTGAAGTCTCTGGACCCCGAGCCTCAGGCCAGACCAAGGACTGGACTTACATCCCAAACATGTATCCCAGGTGTCTATGTGGGAACTGCTAAACCCCCTGGGGGATGCTCTTTACCTCCAGCTGGGCAAGGACTTTGTCCCCTGCAGTGGCCTCAGGCATAGCACACCCTGGCCCATCACACACCTGTCTCCTTACCCTCTCAGCAGTCATCTGCATGGCTGCTGCCCCACTGACTCACTCACACCCATGATCCCCAGTGGGCCTTTGCCAAGAGCTCTGAGTATGACTGAGCTAGAAATTGTCCCAGGTCAGGTCACATAAGTGCATGAGGAATCCAGAGCCAGCTCTACCCCCATCAGCAGGCAGCTCTCCCTGAGCCCACATCTGGCCCACTCTGAGGCCCACCTAACACTTTCTTGGTCTGGGTCAAGAGGGAAGACAGTATGGTCATGGGGTGGGGCAGGGTATCTGCTCTGTATCAGACCTCAGCCAAATGACAGAGAGGTAAATGAATAAAACAATTTTCTTTTTCTTAGAATTTCCTCTTCCATTGAAAGAAAAATATAAATGTATAATTCAATCTAGTAATTCCTCCAACAGGGGTTCAAATAAGATGCTTGACCTTTCTCTTGCCACGTGTGCTCTAGATGGTCTTGAACATTTTATGCCCCTTCTGGGCTTCCAATTGCCCCATCTGGAAGGGGAGAGGAGTGGGTTAGATGAGCTTCTATTCTGAACATTATGTTCCTACGATCCAATCCCTCCCCAGAAACATCTATAAGAGTCATTCATGGCTAGAGGTCAGATGAGACCCAAACTATTTTCCAGATTGCTCTGCCCAGAACTCAAGATTTCTCTGTGTTCTTTGCTCAAAGGTGAGTTACAGGAGACATCTGAGTTTGTCCCAGGGACAGCCACTCACCTCACCTTGCTATTCTTGGCCAGTAGAGCCCCCACATCATCTCATCCCTGCCCACCGTCCATCTGGGGAGCACTGCAACAGTATCTCCAACCCCAGGGACACTGTGGGTCATGAGTCTAAGACCCCTTAAAACATAGCTCTCATAACATCTCTTTGAAAACCTGTTACATCTCCCCAGTATCTCTTTTTTTAAAAAAAGATTTTATTTATTTATTCATGAGAGACACAGAGGGAGGCAAAGACATAGGCAGAGGAAGAAGCAGGCTTCCTGCAGGAAGCCTGATGCAGGACTCGATCCCAGGACCCTGGGATCACTACCTGAGCCAAAGGCAGATGCTCAACCACTGAGCCACCCAAGTGCCCCATCTTAACTCAAGTCTAAACTTCTTAGCCTGGTGCTCATGACTCCCCAGACCTTGTCTTCAGCCCACCCCACCCCACCTCTTTTGGCATTACCACCCTATACCCCCCCACACTATGTCCTTTATGTTCAAGCTTCAAGGCACATTCCTTGCTATTCTTCAGAGCTGATCTGCTGTCCCTACCCATCAAGATTCAACACAGATTGAATCTTGAATTCCTCCTTGGAAGCGTACTCATACTCCCCAAACCACAAGGCACCCAAAATACTAAAGTACTGACACCATTCATACTTGCCAAGGCCCACTTGGTTTTCTAACTGACTGGTGATCTCCCATGGGTGTATCTAGCACCCCCTACTGGGGCCCAAGTCCCAGAAGAACATGCCCCTGTCAACTGGCATCTAGCATAATGCTCTACGTGTACCAGGTAAAGACTTATAAAGACTTCACTTGTAGTGAAGGTAGCTGGACAAATGATGGAGGGACAAAGGAGCAGATGAACAGTGATGGAAAGTCTCAGACAAGAGGCCATGTTGCATTGGTGGAATAAAAACTGAAATGGATGGAGGAATAAATGAGTAAGTGGACCTTGGTCCTGGCCACCACCGTCTCTCACCTGCATTAGTACGATAGGTTCTTAACTTGCCTTCCTTCCTACTCTCAATAAACCACCATTGTAGCAGCCGGAGTATGTCATTTCTCTGCTCAAAACCTTCCAATGTCCATCCATCACCCAGATTAAAAGCCAAAGTTCTCCAAATAACTCACAAGACCCTTCATGACCTTGTCCAAATTATTGCACTGACTTCAACTCTTTGGCTTTGATTTCACTCCAGGCATATGGACCTTCATGTTCCTCCTCAGGCCTATGTCATGGATTTTATCTTTAGTCTTCCATTTGACTGCTCTACCCCCAAATATTCACACAGTTTGCCCTTCCACTTCCTCCTGGCCTCTGGTTAAATATCTGCTTATCAGAAAGAATTCCCTGACTCCTTACAGATGTATAAACCCTCTCCCACCCTTGGGATTCCCTTGCCTTCCATGTATTTCTCCATAGTGCTCAGTACCATTTGCATACAGCATGTCAACCTCCTTACTGTCCATCTTCCCACACCAGAAAGCAGATTATACAAGAGCATGTGTTTTGCTCACTGCTGTATCTCCAGTGCCTAGAACAATGCATGGCACAGAATAGGTACTAGGTAGAGAGTTGTTGACTGGATCGAGTGAATGAGTCTGTAACTGAGATCCCTGGCACCTTCAGGCATTTTTTTTAAGATGCTCTTATCTGGTATGGTTGCCATTGTCCTGTGTCTGCTCAGTTCCAATCCTGTCCAATGTCACAACAGATGGACAGCACTCGTTCTTAGGGACTCTTTGGAAACAGCAAACTTAAAGAACTGAAAGAGCATCTTCTGGAGGGAATGGGGCCAGGATTAGTCTACTGCCTGGTTCCCAATGCCACATTTTAAAATCCTCTTCTCCCTCCTCCTGCCAGCTGGTCTGCAAATCCCACAGGGTTAAAAGTACAATTCTGCTAGAAAATGAAGAAGAAAACAAAAGCATTCTCTTTTCCACGGTGGAGCGCATAGGGAGCTGTGTTTCTCTTTCCCCTTTGGACCTCAGCCCCAAGCACCTCTGCAGAGCCCAGCTACCACCTTCCATCTATCTGATCAAGGAGCCTATTTCCTAGCTCTCTTCAAATGGAAAAGAG
Organism: Vulpes vulpes; assembly: GCF_048418805.1. Lineage (NCBI taxonomy): Eukaryota > Metazoa > Chordata > Mammalia > Carnivora > Canidae > Vulpes > Vulpes vulpes. Next base: position 11,787,833 of record NC_132790.1, read on the forward strand.
GGCAGGACCCTAGAAGAGCAGAAAGTGAGATAGGAAGAGCAATCCTCATGGCAGCTTCTGGTTTCCCTTTCTTCCTGTGAACAGCCTGCAATCACACACGGCCCTCAAACAGTACAATGGAATCTCCCCACCCCAATGGTCTCTTCGCCTTGAGCTTCTGGGCCGTGAGAACCAAGTGAAAGAAGGATATAGAAGAGGAGGCATGCAGGTGATTCACCAGCCTTGAGTCCTGCGATAAATCCAACATAAATTCTTGTCTGTGGCTGGACAGTTGGGTGTTAGGAGGGGTGAAAGGAGTAAGTGACTTAAATGAAGACAAAGTAGATCATTGAATGAGTGAGTGAGGAATGCAAGAGCCAGTGAGCCACAGTGATGAATAGACTGTCTGTCCCAGTGCTAATGGCCTCATCACAAGGATGGCTCGCTCTCTGGGCGTAGTAAGACACGCTCTCTGAGTGCTCTTGTAGGCCTAAGTCTAGTGCAATCTCAGGGGTGGGGAGGAAAGTGTCAGCTCCTGACCCATGTGATGTATACTACAAATAACTCTCCAGCTCCAAGGAGCCTACATAAGTTTCTAAAGATCCTTCATCAAAGCAGCTGCTCTGGAGCCAAGTCAGGACCACTGAAGGCCCCTCGGATCTCCTGTATCCTCTACAAACCAGGGTAGATGGGGAAGCCATAGCTCAAGGATGCCTTGGGACTTAGCTCCCTCCTCCAATGAGCTCCTTAGAATCATCTAGGGATTAGATGTCATAGATTACCAGTCTCCAAAAAGCTGCTGAATGACAATCTAAGGTGTTTGCCCAGAAGATGGTAAGATCTTTGGGGGGAGGGGCTGATAGGCGCCTCAAATACCCTATGTCCTAAAATGACTTATCTTCCTCCCTAAATATACTTCTTCTTTAGAATTCTTATTCTACTGATGGCATGACCATCTATCTGGTTGCTCAGCTGATACAACTTCATTCATTCATTCATCCAACAAATATTTGTGGCATGTGTCAGTAACATTAATAACTGCTAGGATCAAACATGAATAGCCCTCACAGAGCTCATAGTCAAAGAGGAAAAAGAGGCATTAATTATCATGTGATAATTGTAATAAATCTAAAGTTACAACTGTGATAAACCCTTGAAAGGGGTAAGTGGTGTTTTAAAGCCTTAAAAAATGGGATTGGACAGAGCTGTGGAGGTCACAGAAGTGACAACTGGGCTAAGAACTGAGAGACAAGTAGGAATTCAGTATGTGAAGATATGAAGGAAGAGCGTTCTAAGACATGAAGGAACAGCAAATGCAATGGTCAATGATAGGGGAGGAGCCTGACAAGCCCAAGAGACTGAGACAAAGCCAGTATGGCAGAAAGGAGCTGGGTAGGAGGATGTAGGAGATGGTGGTAGGGTCAGACAAACAAGACTTTGTGTTCGGTCTTTATCTTAAGATCAACAGGAAGCAACTGAAGTATTTTCAAGGAGGGAAATGACATGAACAAGTTGTGTTCTGAAAGGCACTCTAGCTGTGTGTGGTGAACAAACTGGAGAGAGCCAGCATGGACACAGCTGGACCAGTTACGAGGCTCTGGTGGGGCTACTGCACAAAGATGAAAATGCTGCCTTGAACCCGAGGGATCCTAATGGAGATGGACATACAGAAGTGACGAATTTCAGAGATACTTACAGGAGAACATCAACCAGACTTGGTGAGGGATGACACACAGGCTCTGAGGGAGAGAGGTGCTGAGGAGGATTGCCAGCACTCCCGACGTGCGCAGCTGTGTGGATGAAAGAGCTGTTCAAGGAGATCTAACATATATGACGAGGACCTTGTCATTAAAACAAACTCCAGGCTTTCGTTACATCTCACTTCCTCAAAGAGGCCCTCTCTGATCACTCAATCTAAAGTACCTGTATGCTACTACTCCCTATTTCAGTCTTTTGTGGGGTTTTTTCTTTCTAAAAATATAAATAATTTCTTGTACTCTTAATCATAAAAATAAATATGGACATATACCTATAGGTCCTATATAGGTATATGTCCTAGCTTTGTTTGCTAAGAGGGCATAGAAACAACAGCACACCCAAAAGCAAGGAGCACATATTGCCCCAGATCTTGGTTTCCAAATACCATTCTCCACTAAAAGGATCCAGGGCTTCTTGGAGAAACAGCTAGTTCCAGGGTCAGAGCAAGAAAAAAGTAAAATGAGCCCGGAACATTTTGCTACAGTAGCTAGTAAGCAAATGCTCAGAGCATCATGGTGACAAGGCATGAAGAAACAGGAGCCAGTTCACAGAGGAGCTTCCCACTGATCAAATCTGGGGCAAGTTGAAGATCAAAATAAAATATATGAACTGATTTGGACCCACTGAATACATTTTAAAATTTTTATTTTTTTTATTTTTTTTACATTTTAAAAATTTAGTTCATAGTGATGAAAGAAGGGAGCGGTGGAAAGAGAAAGAAAAGGAGAAGGGAAAGAGCTGGACTACCCTAGGATGCCAACTAGTAAATATAGAAGAAACCATGCATTCAGCAGTGTCAATGATGATAAAATTAGTGGGTAAAAGTTTGAGAGTATTTACATTATCTCAAAATATCTTTCCACAAACTACTTAGTAATTACAGAGGGTACAACAGTCATTTCACCATGGAGAAACTGGTGAACATTACCTTAAGCAAGAGATGAGGGCTTCCATCACCAGCACTGGGACAGTCCCCACATCCTGTGCTTGTGAAGATGATCACTTCACTTCGGTAGTATTGCTGCTCAAAAATGCATATGCTAATCAGGTAGTGCCATCAGGTAAGCCCCAATGGAGGGATAGCCAACAAAATAACTGGTGTCTTCTAGTCAAAAAGATGAAGGTCGGAAAAGACAAAGCAGAGGAATTGCTCCAGATGTAAGGACACCAAGGATACAAGACAACAAAATGTAATCTGTGGGTTGGATCCTGAATGGGGCAAGGAAGGGAAAGCCACTGTCGGGACAGAAGTGTACTGTGGTAAGAGAATATTCTTTTTTTAAGCAAATGCACACTTAAGCATTTCGGGGTGAAGAGGCATCGTGTCTCTAATTTACTCTTGAATTCATCAGAAATATGAATATTGTATATATGTATTCATATATGCATACATCATAAAACAATGAATATAATAATAAACAATAAGATACATTATAGAGAACCGAAATATGCATAAATAATAAAAATAATGTATTTTTTATATTATTGGAGAGAGAATGAAAACGATAAAGTCAATGAAGCGTCCTGAAATGACTAAGGGATTTGGATAAAGCAGGATTTCTTTCACCAGCCTTGCAACTTTTCATTAATTCGATATGGTATCCAAATTAAAAGTGACATACATGGCGCCTTGGGTGGCTCAGTTGGTTAAATGTCTGCCTTTGGCCCAGGTCATGATCTCAGGGTCCTGGGATCGAGTCCTACATTGGGCTCCCTGCTCAGCGGGGAGTCTGCTTCTCCCTCTCCCTCTTCCCCTTCCCTTCCCTCCCCTCCCCTCATGCTCTATCATACTCTTTCTCTCTCTCAAATTAAAAAACAAACAAACAAACAAATGAACAAGCAACATACAAATTGCTTGGTTCTTCGTTTGTTGAATGAATGAGTGAGCCCATATCCAACAATGACCCTCCCCTGCTTCTAGCTTCAAAGCCCCTAGTGCCTGCCCATGACTGTCATGACAAAATCCAAACACATTAACACAGCCTTCAAGGCCTGACATCCACGGAGAGCCCTCTGTAATGTCTCCCGTCTCACTTCTCATCACTCCCAATGACCCCATACCACGCACTCCCGTCAGACTGCCTCAAGTTCCCTAATCTTACCACACTAGACGACACTCTGTCTTAGCATGTGCTGGTCTCTCAGCCTAGAATGCCCTCCTCTGATCCTCTTAGAGACCTCCTGTTATCTTCCCAGATCCAGACCAAGAGTTTCCACCTCGTGGAAGGCCTCTCTGATTGCCCCAGTAGGACACGACATTTCCTCTTCTGATACACCAAGGCGTCCAGGACCCGCTGGGATCATGTCCCACAGACAAGCCTGTCACTGCTTACAAACCACATGGTCTGACTGCGGTTGGAGGACCAGGATCTGCCCTGCTCATCTCTATTCCCTGTGCCCTGCACAGACCCTGGCACACCACAGGGTCTCAGTTAGGATTTGTGGTGTGAATAAATGAAAAATAGTAATTGAACTTTCTGCATCTTCTGAGAGACCCCCTTGACTTCATTATGTTCAAAAACTACAGAAAGTGAGAGAAATCTGTTCTTCCCTTATTTTACACACAAGGAAAGTGAGACGCAGAGGAAGTAAGTTAACCCAGTGTACCCAGAGGCTGAGCTAGAGCTGGAGTCCAGGTCTGTTGCCCATCAGTCTGGTGGTCTTCCCCAGAAGGTGAGTGGGATAAGGAGGAAGGATATGCCATTCGTGGTTCCCCTACCCTATGTCAGAGCCTACACTTCAGCAAACTATCTAGTGCTAGCAATGCCAGAGCGTTATAAGGAACCCCATTTTACAGACAAGGAAACTGGGGGCTCCAGGTCAGATCCCTCTGATGACAAAGCCCATGCTCTTTTCTCTGCACACTGCCAGCCCGTACAGCCCTCCTCTGACCCTCTATCAGAGGCAGTGAGACAGCCTGAGTCCATCATTCTGTCTCTCAACCATGTGCTTTAAGCCAGCACCACACACAGGCCCACAATGCAGCCCACACTCCCCGACCACAGGCTGTATTTTACATGGTTTCCAAACCCAGGATATTTGGGTTGTAAGACAAAACCTCCCTTTCTCCAGCAGAAAGTGAACACGACACACAATAACCCAGCCAAATTGCTGATGCCTATAGACACTGCATCATGCCGTGATGGGGTCTGGTCTGCCCAGAGACGTCCTCACAGGATCCTGGACTCCCCCAGAGCTTGGCACCGAGGGGACCCTGGAGGGGGAGGGAGACTGAGCTGGCTGCATCGCAGAGTCTGGGTGGAGGCTCCATTCCCAGGGCAGGGGAGAAGTGATCCAGGGGAGAAGTAAAGCCACAGAAGCCCAGTGCTGCCCACCCCAAGAGAATGGGGGTGATCCCTGCCAATCCAAGCAAACTCCCGACCCCACCCCTGCTTCCCACAGAGGGGCAGTCTCCGTTTGAGCCTGGCAAGGCCTACGATGCTGATGTTCAAGTCCCAGGGCCAGAGAAGTCGGGCCCTTCGCCTTTCCCCGTTGTCCCAAAGGGGTGGATTTTCCCATTTTCAAACCTTTTGAACCGGAGTTCTCTGCAGACACTCACTACAGACTCCGACGTCAGACACACATGGATGTAACCATGGCCAGTTCTTCAGCTTCCCCATCTTCAAAACAGGAGTGCCTGTCTCACAGGGTCACTTCAGAGGTTTCATGAAACAAAAGATGCAAAGAACCCAACGAGGGGCTGGCCTTTAGCAGATACTAAATGAATGGGAGTAACCGGGAGTTAGCCTTTCCCCCAGCCACTCTGACAGCAGGCCCAACACTGTTGCTGGATCTTAAACCTCTTCTCATTTGGTGGCACTAAAAGTCCTGGGAACACCTCAAATTCTCAGCAGAGACGCAATCAAATCTGTCTTACCTTTTTGACATGACGTGTATCGGGAAGGAGGAAACCCCTCACGTGCACCAGCCCACCTGCACATCACTTAGTACCAGGTGTTTCCCAGGACCTCAGGCCAATGACTCCTCCTTCCCACTTTGTAACCAAATGCTTTTGGGAGGATCAATGTTAAATGTGGTTAACAGCCACCAGTGTGGGGGGGGGGAGGGGGGAGGGGGTGACCTCATGCATACTGAGAAGCAGAACCCCAATATAGTGCCTAAAAGCACACCACTAGAGTCCTTCTAACCATTCTTTAGTGCTAAACACTGCCTTCCACTGCTCCCCTTGCCAAACATTAATGGCATCGGGCAGGGTAAAATAATCAGTCTTGGAGTCAATTAGTTACAAGTCTCAGCAACTTTCAATGCAGCCAGAGCCCTGTCCTGCATTCAGAGGCCCCTGGTGGCCTACATCTCTTATAGGTAAGAGGTGACAAATAACTCCCTAACCACTTGGTAGACTTGAAACCTCCTCATTGGGAAGGAGAAAAAAGTGAGCATGTGTCTATGACCTCATAGGTCTGGGAAAGGGGGCAGAAAAGCCTCCTTGTATGTCCCTCCACATTCCGGACCCCAGACTCCCCAACCTGAGCTCTGGTTCCAGAAGAGCCATCCTGATCAGAGACTATGTGGTCCATGCTGGGGGAGGCAGAGCTCAAGTCCAAGAGACACAGACCTCCCAGCAGAGCCCTGGGCCTAGACAAGGTCACATGAAGAAGGGGTGGCCTTGGGGCCAGGGCCAGGCTTAGGGCAGGGGTCACACTCCTTCGGGCATCCAGACACTCAGGCTTTTGAGACAGGGAGGAGCTGGCAGCTGAAGTACTCAGAGCAAGGGGCATTTATCAATGGCCCAATTCATTCCCAACAATCCCCATTGTCTGAGCCAGCACAGAGATGGGCATTATCTCCCGGCGCTGCTAGAAAGAAAAGCCCCAAGACATAGTCATGAGTCTGAGTCCAAAGATACAAGAAGCCAAAATTAAGACATGGTTTGAAAACCAAGTGAAATATTTGAAATTGGAAGTGTCCCCCCCAAAAATCTATGCAACATGCTTCCCATCCTCACAGGCAAATAAAACGCTTACTTGCTGGCTGTTCATTTATTTATTCTGATCTCTTTCTACAAAGGATATGGGAATTTGCATTCAAAGATGCGTGTACCACATCGTTGTTAAAGCAGAGATTAAAGGTAAAGCCAGGGTTCCAGTTAACACAAGTACTACGGTGAAGCAATGTGATGAACTGAGAGCTTCCTAGCAGCCAGAGTAGGAAGAGAAACACACAGGTTATGTCATGAGCTCAGGGGTCACACAGACCTATAGAAATCCCTTGAGCACTCTCAGCCTCAGTTTCCTTGTCAGGAAAAAAAAAAAAAATGGGACTATTAACCTAAGAAGGTTGCTGTGAAAAGTAAAGGAAATAAAGCATATATTCAAGATTCAATAAATACGTTTCTATTACCATTCTTACACGTCATAATTGCTATTATTCTGTTGTCTGATTTGTCCTCCTTAAACTGGAACTATGTTAACCCTGTGGGGTTGCCCTGATGCTCTATGGTTCCCCATTGTTGCTCTGAAGTTCTGGACTAGCAGGTACATGTATTTGATTAAGGGAGGGGGGTTGGGGGGAGAGGAAACAGACCAGGACTGAGTCACCATGAGTCCCCTAGTTTTCTAGTGTTTTCTTGAGTCTGTGGTGGCTGGGGCCCCTACAAAGGGGAAGGCTAGGGAAGGTATGCAGACTTCCTTCACTCTGCAAGAAGGCTGCCGGGCTGACCAGAGCCTGCCCTTACTGAACCATCCCCAGGGGTCAGGCTGAGGACCAGGGCAGGGGAGAGTAGCTCCCTGCACCCTGCTCGGGAAATGGCTGAAGATCATCTCTCCCCTGCATATAAGGAGATTTGGTGGGGTGAGAGCTCAGACACTCCTTGGGCCAAACCATAAACACTAAGTAAGATAAAACCAATGTCATCTAACTTCCCAGGTGAAGGAGCACGTAAGTCAGGGCCCCTCACTGAAGCCTGTCCAGAGAAGAATGACATGGATGGAAGAGTTCTAGAAGCCATCATAACAACAACAATTCCTCCGAGCACTATTTAGTGTGTCCCCAGTGGTCCCCGGGGGAAGGAGGCCAGGGAGAACAAGATTCTATCAAGCAAAGAGACAACCACTGGGGGAAGGGAGAGGAAGCAAACCCAAAGCCAGCTCTTGCAGCCTAGCCTGAGATGGGAGACTCAAAATAGGGTTGATTAAAACCAAAGAGGGGATCCCTGGGTGGCGCAGCGGTTTAGCACCTGCCTTTGGCCCAGGGCGCGATCCTGGAGACCCGGGATCGAATCCCATGTTGGGCTCCCGGTGCATGGAGCCTGCTTCTCCCTCTGCCTATGTCCCTGCCCCTCTCTCTCTCTCTCTCTCTCTCTCTGTGACTATCATAAATGAATTAAAAAAAAAAAAAACCCAAAGAGAAAGAATCAGCCCAGCTCGACTCACTGTCCTTCCCTGTCAAGTGACAGCGGTATGGCCCCAGTCCCCAGAAGGCTCATGGCTTTTCCACAGCAGGGGGAATCCAGAGCAAACCAGAGCCGCCTCTCTGCCTCAGTCTGCAAGCCTGGCCTTTGCATTTGTAAGAGGGTAAAAGCTGCTTCTGAGTCCAGGACCCTTAAGCCCCAGGCTACACTGGCAGCCTCAGTTCTAGACCAAACGGGAACCCCCAGAGGCACTGTGTTATCCAGCATCTGCCCAGAATCCACAGCCAAAGTCCCTTACTTAAGATAATCCTCACCAGGGGATCCCTGGATGGCTCAGAGGTTTAGTGCCTGCCTTAGGCCCAGGGTGTGATCCTGGAGTCCCAGGATCGAGTCCCATGTCGGGCTCCCTGCATGGAGCCTGCTTCTCCCTCCTCCTGTATCTCTGCCTCTCTCTCTCTCTCTCTCTCTCTCTGTCTCTCATGAATAAATAAATACAATCTTTAAAAAGATAATCCTCACCATGGCCAAGTTCTCCTTGGTCCAAGGTGCCATACATAGGCTAAAGGGGACCCAGAAAGGAGGTCTGGAGGCTGAGAGCCCGAAAGCTGGGGGCTGGGAGGGGGGCATGTTTGTGCATATGCACAGCGCACACACGGAGGTACGTGCTGCATACAAGTCACCGTCCACAGGTACACGTGTTGAAAGCATGCGAGTGTCCGCGTGGACGTCCCCACTGGAAGTGCACGCAAGGCTGGCGCGTGTGGGTCGCAACGTGTGTACACAGGAGCGGCTGGGCGTGGGGGTGGGAGTGCCCTTCGGGTGTTGGTGAGCGCGCACGACTGACGGGTGGCCTGCTCAACCCCTCACTGTCCTCTCATGCCCTCCTGCCTCCTGGGGTGGCCGGCGGCTCCCCCACGCTGCGCCCTGGCCCTGGCCGGAGCGCCACCGACCCCGGGGTCGCGCAAGGACTCCGAGCCCCCCCCACCGCCCCGCTTACCGCCCCCGAACGACCCACAGGGGAGACATCCCAGCTGGGCACAAGCTCGGCCACCCGGGAAGTCCGCGCGCAGGCCCCCTGCGCCTCCGAGCGCGCCCAGCCCTGGGCCCCCGCGGCCCCGGCCCCCCGCACAGCGCGGCCCGCTGCACCTGAGCCCCCGCGCGCGCCCCCACGTGCCCCCCCACTCACGCACGGCCTGGCACGCGCGCTGCACAGGTCCCCAGGCTCGCGGGGGGCCGCGGGCTCCGCCAGGGCGCGTCGGGGGCTCCTCGGGCGGGAGCCGCGGCCTCGGAGGCGGGGCGCCGCGGGGCTCCCGAGGCCGGGCCGGGAGGGGCCGCCCCCGCCCCCGCCCCGCCCCCGCCCCCAGCCCGCCCCCTGCCCGCTCCCCGCCGCGGGACCTTCCACGCCCGCGCGCCCCGCCCCATCCCCGCGGGCCGCGGAGCTCCTTCGGCGGCCCCGTCGGGGCGCTCGCTCCCGCCTAAGTAGAGCCCGGGCCCGCGGGAGGCAGGGCCGGGGCGCACCCCCGGGGGCGAGGAGGTCGGGGTGCCCACGTGCGCCCCGCGCGCGGCAGCATCTGCAGAGGGGCGGGGGGGGGGGGGTCGGCGCGGTTCCCACGCTCTGCGGAGGGAGCCGGTCCCCAAATGCCTGGCGCGCGACTTGGCTTATGCGCCGCAGGTGCTTCCCTTCGGAATCTAAGCGGCCCAGGTAAGGTCACCGACCTGCCAAAAACCACAGAGGCTGGTTGTCGAGACTCCTTTCTGGCTCGGGGCACACCAAACTTCCCCTCTGGACTCCTCTGTGTCAGATGGCTAAGTCTAGGGGAAAAAAAGGCCGATTCCTACCCAAAAGCTCAGGAATGTTGCATTCCTGAACGGGAAGGAAGCTGCAAGGTCATTCCATCCAATTGCCTCCGCCCTGCGGAGGCATAAATCCAACCCGGCCTGAACGGCCCTCGCCACTCTGGGGGATCATGAAGGTAAGTCAGCCCCGAGCACCCCCCAACCCCCCACCGTCAGGCCCTCTTCCTCCCTTGCACCCTCTAGTTGGCAGGAAGTTCTCCTTGGCATCTAGCCGAAATCCCTCATGTGTAAACTATATCAATATACTCACGCTCCGTGTTCAGAAGAGGGAAGGAGGCCAGCTCCAGCTCCAGCTCCATGACACAATGGCTGCTCCAAGGTCCCATCTCAGCCTTCTCTTCCCTGATGCTAATATCTTTGTTCGCTTTTCCAGGCCCTGGCTAACAAGGACAGTTGCACCCAGACCCTGCACACGTCGCAGCTCCTGACATTAACTCAACTGCCCCAGCTCTCTGGGAACCCAGGCTCTGGGGACCCAAGTCATTCAGAGGAGCCAGCTTCACCGACAGCTTCCATCTATCCAGGGGAGCCTGATTCCACCCCCCAGCCCCTGCAGAGGAGCTTGGGTTCCTATTTCAACCACATCTGTCTCAGGGCCTGGGAGCAGATCTTGAGGCCCCAGACACCCACATGGCTGGGCATTTAACACTGGGGCCTCAGCCTCCCTCGAATGGGCACTGTTTGCGGAATCTTTTCTCTGAGTCCATTTCTGGTAGGTTGGATTGTATAATAAAAATAGTCTGGGGGCGCCTGGGTGGCTCAGTAGGTTAACCATCTGCCTTCAGGTCAGGTCGTGATCTTCAGGTCCTGGGATTGAGCCCCACATCGGGCTCCCTGCTCAGCGGGGAGTTTGCTTCTCTCTCACTCTCCCTTTGCCCGCCCTCCCTGCCCAATTCCCACCCCCTTTCTCTCCCCCTCAAATAAATAAATACAATCTTTAAAAAAAAAGTCTGGACTTTCTCCTCAAAGAGACCTAACTTTCCATCCTGCCTTTACTACTTTCTATCTGGGTGTCCTTGGACAAGTCACTTAGCCTCTGTATGACTCAGTTTTCCCCTATTTACAATAGGAATCATAATAATCTGCCTAGCTCAGAGGGCGTTACAAGTGTGAGATGAGACCAGGAATGTAAAAGTACCTGGAAAGCCAAGATATTTTTTAGTATGCTAGTAATGGAATGAGGCTTAGGTCATAAACAGGATAAGTACTGGCAAAAGCCTCAGAAACCTTTTATTTCCAGGACCAAAATTTGTGCCTGGGTTTCAGAGCAAGAGAAGAACAGACTTGGTTTGCTAGAGGTTCCTTTAGGGCACTTGCATGAATGTCCCCCACCCTGCATTCCCCAGTAAACACACACACACACACACACACACACACACACACACACACACACACACTCACTTTCCCAGATACCTACTGTACAGTCCAGTCTCCTGGCCTCCTGTCGGCCCCATAGGCCCCAGCTGCCTCTACCCTCGCTGGCCGCCTCTCCATTCCCCGGAGGCCGCCTCATGGCTGCAGCAACTCCAAATCTCCCTACAGAGGCCCCTGCGGGCAACTCCTCTCTCCTCGCTCATCCTTCTGGGCCATGGCTCCACCAAGCCTGAAGTCAAGGCGAAGGTGGCAGAGGCCTTCTCCAAGGCAAGGCAGTTCGGAATTGAGGCCGCCCAGGGGAGCTCAGAGCTGGAACACCATCCCCCTTGACCCCCTCCTCTCTGTCTGCCTGGCTTCCCAGTGCTGTCCTGTTTAATTCTTAATGGAAATTCCATCCCTAGCGCCGGCCTGGCTGGCTTAGGGAGTCCAGGCTTGGGCCAACAGCAAACTCCACCCAGAGACAAGAGGCCCGTCTGGCCATATAAACACAGATACACCATAGGCACATACGTGTATACACACACGAGCAGAGACACTTGCCCAGAGACATTCACAAATTCAGAGATTCTCACCCAGATACACCAAAAGATACAAGGCATTACAGTCACTAAGACTTAGGGCACGGTGCTAAGTACTTTGCCGATATCAACTCCCCTGATCCCCACAATAACACTGCATTCTGGTGTTGTCCCCAACGTACACATGAGGAAACTGAGGCATAGGGAGACTAAGCCACTTGCATAAGGCATGTAGTAATGATAGCCTAACGCAGGAGTACTAAGAACTGTGGAAGGGGCTTATGTGCATTTTCGTTTTGCTACAAAAAGTCGTCACTTTTTGTGGAAGTTACTATTATCTCATTGTACAGACAAGGAAAATGGAGGTTGAGTGGTTTAAGTCACCTGCCGGTGGCCTCAGAGCTTGTGACATGCAGGCCAGCTTTATACAGACATGCTCGGGAAACCTCGCAGATGAACATGAGACACACAGGCAAGGAGATACATGCGCACCCGAGCACGCACTCAGAGGCACAACCGTGGCTGTGCACAACCAAAAGAAGCCTCAGGAATTGTCTAGAGCTGCCTTAGGCAAAGGTCTCCTGAAGCCTGAGTCCGTGCTCTACTTCCCCTCCAGCTCCACCAACGTCACAAATTACTTTAGTAAGGGCAAGTTCAGACCTAAATGGAGGGAAGATTTCGGGTTTACAGTTGAGCCAGCCAGGTCAGTAATCAGCCCCCCCACCTCAGCTCCAAATCTGCTTGGCCCAACATACCTCAAGGTCAGTGGAAGAAGGCGAGGGTGCACTTTTCTGAAGGGATCTGGAGGGAATACCTCAGAGACTCTGGGCACTGTTGAGAAGCTGGCCTAGGAGGGCTCCCGGCCCCCAGGACCAGATGAGGGACGACAAGGCCCCAATCAGGGTACAGCAGGAGAGCTCAGATAGAACAGGGCATGTGTTGCCCGAGGGAGCTGGAACCACATTACAGTCATGGTCAGACTTCGGTGGGAGGACGAATGGAGGAGAAGACCTGGCAGGGCCATGATGTAGGACAAGTAGCAACATCCAGAGCCCCAAGTCCAGGGAGTTAAGAGAACAGGCCTGCAGAAGGAGGGAAGCGTTCGGCATCCAAGAACTTGTCCACTGCTTGAAGCTTTCACACTATGCTGGACATCTCCAAGCAGAGTCTGTGCTGGCCCTGGGCCTCCCCCCAGGCAGCCCCACCAGAGAACACCCAGGAAGGCCTGTCATAATCAGGCTTACCTCCGTTGTCTGTTGTGGTTTCCCACCCTGCACCCCCATCCCAGAATCCCCTGTTTGTGTTCTCACAAGCCCATCCACTCCATGGGCCCAGGACAGCTCAGCAGGGCAGTCCCATGGGCCATCTGGATGGTAAAAAGGTTTTAGGAAAAAGGAATGCCAAACTCCCACAAGTGAACCTGGAATCACATCGTCAGGCAAGGGATCTAAGAGGCCTTAGAGCGATTCTGAATCAGAGAATTTGCATTCCTAAAAAGTTCTCTCTCTGTGTGTCTCTCATGAATAAATAAATAATTTTTTTTAAAGTTAAAAAAAAATAGTTAAAAAATAGTTAAAAATAGTTAAAAAATAGTTAAAAAATAGTTAAAAATAGTTTTAAAAAGTTTTAAAAAAGTTTAAAAAAATAAATTTTTTAAAAAGTTTTTAAATGTATTTATTCATGAGAGACACACACACACACAGAGGCAGAGACACAGGCAGAGGGAGAAGCAGGCTCCATGCAGGGAGCCCGATGTGGGACTTGATCCCGGGTCTCCAGGATGACGCCCTGGGCTAAAGGCAGATGCTCAACTGCTGAGCCACCCGGGCTGCCCAGCATCTGGAATTGTAACTGGTCAGACCAAAGGTTATTAGTGGCCAGAACACTGAACTGGAGTGCCCTGGACAGCAGGCACATGAATTCCAGGCACTGAGGGCCTCAGGGCTAACTTGCCCTTCCCAAGCCTGAATTGTTCAGCTCTTCATTGAATTCAGAGAGATTCCTAAGCATCCTCCCCAGAAGTTCCCTGCCTTACAGTAATAAGCTATTTTCCATTACTTCCAACCAAAACCACCTTTGGAAATAAAGCCACAGAACAAGTTAATAGAATTAAGAACCCAGGATCCCCACCCCCTTGCCTTGCCCCTATTTCCAGCTCTCAGATGGGCTGCAGAAGAATGAGTAAGCATGGAAATAAGCCATTCCTCAGGGCAATGGTTTTTACAAGAGGATCCCAACCAGTGACCCTGGGCTTGTATAGGAAATGCAAATTCTCAGGTCTCCCCTCACAACTGAGGAATCAGAAACTCTGGGGCTGGGGTCCAACAAGCTATGGCTTCACAAACCATCTGGGTGATCCTGATGCCCACTAACCTTCGAAGACTGCCATTCTAGAAGGAGGGGCTATAGTTTCTGCTTCCATGACAATGAACTGAAAGCTGTTTGGCTCAGGAGGAAAGGTCATCAGGGTGCCAGACCAGCACCAGCTGTTTGGCCGTCACACGCCTTCCTGGCCGGCCTCCTTAACCCCAGTGCTCCTGGGGACTCCAGCATCAGAGCTGTGGCCATGCATTTTGAGCTAAGACAGAGGCCCTCTTTCCAAAGTCTAAGGGGACATCGTCTTTCCAAAAACAGCAGGACAAGCTCATAAGAGATACAGCAGAGAAAAGTTCTGTCACTGTCTCAGTGTCTAATTGAGGGAGTGACTCAGTGGACATTGCTCGACCCTTTGGGTCTCAGAAGCTTGCTCTGGCTGGCCTGGGGAGAGCTTCAGAAGCCTTCTAGAAGGAGGCCTATCAAGGACCTGGCTCTAGAAGCCACTTCACCCTCTCCAGTGTCCGTCCACTATTTTCTCTGCTTCTTGGGCTCCCGGGTTCAGAAAGAAGAAAAGATTTGAGGGTAATTTAAAAAGTGAGGTCTTGGGGTACCTGGTTAATTCAGTTGGTTGAGCATCTAACTCTTGATCTCAGCTCAGGTCTTGATTTCAGGGTTGTGTGTTCAAGCCCTAAAGCCCTACACTGGATTACACACACACACACACACACACACACACACACACACAAAGTGAGGTCTTAAGAAGAGGAACAAAATAATAAAAAGAACTACTACTACTATATCAATAGGAATTGACTTCTTCCAGGATATTATGGTTTACCTTCTTTACGTCTCATCATGATCTAACGATAGTTATACTATCTGATAGTTATTACTATTCCCATTTTAGAGGTGAGGAAACAGGGACTAAGCAAGACTAAGTAGCTCTCCCAGGATCACATAGGCAGGGAGTGGAAGATCAAAGATTCAAACCCAGGTCTGACTGACTCTAGGCCCCACAAGCTTCACAAGATACAACACAAGAACATAGGTACAGAGGGCAGAAGGAAGTACAGCTGCTGCTGAGACAGATGGTCAGGGGCTAGCTCAGCTAGGATGCAGAAGGAGAACCAGAAGGGTCTTTTCCTAAAGTGGGGGGCCAAAATAGGAACAGAGCCTTGAGGAGTCAAGGAAGGAACATCCCAGCTCCCCTGGGAGGTAGGGGAAGAAGAAATTAGGAATGACAATCGCGGCCAGGTTAGAGTTGAAAAACATACATTTGAAAGGAAGCCAGCGAGAGCAATTACACAAGCCAGATCTCAGTGATTCTAGATCTGAGTTGGAGACAAGGGCTGAGAGATATCCTAAATTGGGATTGCAAGGACCCTACCATCTATGGGGAAAAGCCTAATGGCTGGGACTCTGCCTCACTATGGTTGGGGGTGCCCTAAGTGGGGCACTGTGTGGTGCTGCTCTGAAGAACTTGCTCCTAACCCTGAAGAACATGGCCCAGGTTCCCAGACAGAACGGAGTCTGTCAATAGAGAGGTGGTCAGTGTGGGCACAGGGAGCCAATGAGGAAGCTATGGAGCCTGGTGAGGAAAGAACTTTCCCCATCTGGAGAGTGGAAGGCCCTGGACCTGGTTATAAGTTGGAATCAAGGCAAGTTATTAAATGGTACCACCTCTGACCAGCTGATTAAAAACACATAAATCAAATAAAAAAAATAAAAGTCATCTTTTGATTCCTCTTAACTCATCACCCCCCCCCCCTGACACCCAGCTTGTCAGTCCATCCTGTCTGCTCTACTTCCATATTGAATCCATAACCATCTAGACTCCATTAACCACAAAGCAGTCAGAGTCATCCTTTACCAATGTAGATGAGGATCCTCCTCTAATCTAAGTCTTTGACAGCTTATTTTTGCCTTAGAATAAAAATTCTAGACCCTTTACTCTGGCTCACAAAACTCTATATGATTCTTCTCTCTCTCAGGATCACATCTTCTCTCAGGTCATGTCATATTCCTGAGAGGGGTCTTCCCTGACCTCCCAAATGAGAAGAACCTTCCCCCGTCATCCTCCTGTTTATATCAAGTATCACTCTCTGAAATTTCTTGGTTTATTTATCTGTTTGATTATTGCCTTCTCTCTTACCCTCTGCTCCACAAGAACAGAGGCCCTATCTTATGGTGCAGTGTCTGGCACATAGTAGAAATTCCAGACACTTCTGTGGAATGGTTCAAGCCGGGTAGAACCCAATGTAGCAGAGCAAAGAAGTGGCAGAGATCATTCAGGAACCAGAGGCTGAAGAGATAAAATGGAGCCAAATAGAATAGCCGGCCCCTAAAAGGCAGAGAACTTGGGTTTCCAAAAATTTTCCCTGAGAAGAGCATCTAACAGCTTACCTGACCTGGAAGTTCCATGAGACACATCTATATTCTAACAATATCTTTTTAAATTTCTCCTAAGCTGACTTGAGTTTTCGTTCCTTCTGCTTACAAGTAAACAAGTCCTAATTTATACATCCTCCTCATGTCACTGTGGCATCAAGAGAAGGTCCAGGAGTTGGTAGGAAGAGCACAGCACGGGAGATAAGGATCCTACGCTTATCTTTTACCCTGTGACCATACCTAAGTGTCTTTCTTTCACTGGGTTGCTGACTCTATAGCATCTTAGATCTGGTCTTAGAGTCCTCACAGGTGTATTGATAAGGACTCTGAAGCCAGGAACTAAGGAAAGAGACCATCATTCAGCCAGAATGCATATCCCATTTATTTTCACAGCCCTGGCAGGTCCCAGCAGGAAAAGAAATCCACTCAGATGGGATTTGGAAGACAATTCAATGAAAGGCTATTTATGTCAAGGTAAAGGGTAAAACAACTGTTTTGAGGCACCCAGGTACTGATAACTAGAGATGCTGTGGTCTAAGCCTAGAGAAACGGGGAGGAAATATCTTGCTGGTGTCCCAGTGGAACCATGGAAGAGGCTGTGCAACCATGGAAGAGATCATCTCAAAACCACATCAGGAAGCAAGGAAGGAATTTCCTAAACTCTCTTTTCTCCTCCTTATGATCTCCAGCCAGTGACTCCATTGAAAGAACCCAACCAGAGAGGCCTGGTTGGTGTGCTCTGAGGACCAGCTCTTTAGTAGGACACAGAGCAGGTAAAGATGGAAAAACTAGGGGGGGGGGGGGTACATAGTGCAAATGGAAAATAATCAGAACCCAGAAAATAATCATGATCTACAAATGCTCTCAATCCCCACATCTTCTTTCTCACTTAAATCTCTCTATAGAAGCACTAAACTGTCCAGGAAGCCACTAAATTGCCATAATGGTCTTGAGAGACCTAGATTTACAGCTTTTGACTAAGAGCTTGCCAAAGACAGTGCAAGAACTTTAGCAATGCCATCAAGCACAAGCAACAGCTGCCACAAGAGCTTCCAGAAAAATTTCACCAGTAAATGAAAACTCTGACAATTTGAATAATTGAACAGCCTTAATGCCAACCTCCAGATACATTATTGAGGATGAATGGATAATTAGCCAGAAAGAAACCTTCTAATGGAAACCATACCCAGTCTAGGACTTTACAGGGGAAAAAAAAAAAAAAACCAACTTTAAATTCCCTGCAATTAATACCCACCTTTGGTTTAAAAGGTCTGGCCTCAAACACACCCCTTCTACTTGGTTACAAAAAAATCTCTTCTAAGGCTCTAGATTAAAAAATAGTAGAAAAACTAATGACCAAAGTACACAAATCTTGGTAAAGCAGAATGTTAGGTTTCAACCTGGAACTAAGAATATTTCTGAAAGCAAATATTCAGAATATGCAGAAAGTTTCCATTCCCCTAACTCCAACTTTGGCCCATCTCAGCAGGAAATACCTAGAATGGTCATCATCCCAATTCTCTCAAGGATGAGGAATGATCAAAGGACAGTGGGGACTGAAACCAGTAACCAAAGGGTTAATGGGACTGCTCACAGCTTCAGACTAATAAGCTCAGCTGCAGCATTTTACCCAGACCTTTCATTTGCCTTTAAATTTCCCTGACTATCCTTGGGTGAGGCAGATTTGAGGCTTGCCCTCCCATCTCCTCATTTAGATGCCTCTCCAATAAACCCTTTCTTTGCTGCATCCTTGATGTCTCAGTGATTATCTTGCATCAAGCAAGATGAACTTGGATTTGGTTATACACCCAGGTCATTCTGTCTATTTCTACAAAAAAGTATTTTGGATATGCAACTCAACCCCCCTCCAATTACATATTCCATATGATAAAATGTCTTCTCAGAATTTAAAAGTAAAATGGGAGGTATGTGTCTGTTACATTATTTTAAAAATAAATTTAATTTAAAAAATAAAGAGTGTGGCCTCAGACACATCCATTCTTCCCAGAGGGAAATTCTTCTGAACCAGTCCATGCTCAAGCCCCCATTAGAAAAGCTGGAATGAGGGGAGAGGAGAAGTTTTAGTTCAGAAGACACTAAGGCTCTTCTAAGAGAAAGAACATTCTGAAAGAAAGAATGTACCATTTCAGAACATAACGATCTCACTATTGCTGGATGAAGTTTAGTCCAGTAATGAATGAAGACCAGCCCTGTGCCTGGCACTATGCACATCAGTTGGGATGCAAGTGATCAGGGCAGCCTCTGATCTTGGGATGCTCACAGTATAATAATAAAGAAACAAATAAAGCATTCCCATCCTAGGAGATAATAAGAGAGGTGTATCAAAATGTCTCACCATAATTGTAGATTTCTAACTTTATATATTCTGGGGCTATGTTATTAGGTGCATACACATTTAGAATTCTTACATCCTGTCAAAAAAATGTTAAGTTTTGTTATTATAAGGGCTTCATTATCTCTGTGATGTTTTTTGCCTTAAAGTCAATTTTATTCAAAATTAATATAGCTACACTAGCATTATTTTGGTTACTGTTTGCATGGTAAATTGTTATTCTTACTTCTGCCCTTTTCTATATTCCTACATTTTAGATGCTTCTTCTAAAGAACCTATAGTTAGACTTTTTTTTTTAATCCAGTCAAGGTAAATAAAAGTGAGGGGGTTATGTGATACACAGATAGTTATCTGGGAGAAGAGCTTTCCAAGAAAAGGGAATAGTCAAAGCACAGGCAAGTATGAATCTGACGTTTGAGCCAGAGCAAGAGACTAGAGAAGTGGAGCAGGGTGAACAAAGGTGGGAGGGAGGGGTATAGGAGAGGATGAGAGCAGAGATAGATAGAGAATAGCTGGAGCAATGCCCTTGAGTAGTGGAAGGGGAATGGGACCTATTGCACAAATGGAAGAAATGACTCTAGTGAGGAGCATGGAATGTTCATCTATGGCAACTAGTGGAAGTACCAGGAATCAGATACCAGTGGAGTCCATGGAAGGTCTCTTCTGATTGATGCCATTTTCGCAATGAGGTAGGAAGCATGGTCAGGAGCTGAGAATAAAGATGGTGGAGGAGGTGTTGGGATTTTGAGGAGAAGGTGTGAAATAATGATCTAGAAGTCTATGGGAGAGTGAGTGGATTAAAGACATGATTTCCTGGCAGCAATAAAAAATCTAATTAAGGCTCAGGCTCATGGATTCATGGATTTTAAATGAGGCAATCAGTGAATGTGGTTGTGTGTTTTTCTCCAGGCATTGAAGGTCCTCAATTTAGATGCCAAGCTGCTTAAATCTTCTCCACCAAATTCTGTTGAGTGGTCATCTGGCCTCTCTTTGAACACCTCCAGTGACAGGGAGCCTATGCTATCACTAGACATCTCTAACTGTTAGAAAGTGTGTCCTCATCTCTTCCTATTTGTTCCTCCTATATTTTAGCTGCCGTGTCTATTCTATGTCACTCTATCTCTCCCTGTGTCAGGTCCTCCAGAAATTTGAATATATCCAGCTGGCAAGACTGGGAAACACAAAAAATCTCACACATGGCTGGCGGGAATGCAAGATGGTATATTGTCTATATCTTGCAAAATTAGATATGCATTTACTCTTCCCCTTTATAATCCCACTCCTAGAAAAGATTTTTAAAAGTGGTATCATATTAGATTAAAATTAGATTAAGGGGGAACCTGGGTAGCTCAGTGGTTGAGAGTCTGCCTTCGGCTCAGGTCCTGATCCTGGGGTCCAGGGATTGAGTCCCACATCAGGCTCCCTGTGGGGAGCCTGCTTCTCCCTCTGCCTGTGTCTCTGCCTCTCTCTCTCTGCATGTCTCTCATGAATAAATAAATAAAGTATTTTTTAAAAATCGGATTAAGGTGATCCCAGATTGTGTCCATGCACACTCCCTCTAAGGAAATAAGAACACTTTGCAAAATTTAGCTCCAAAGCTGATTATTGCAGCATTTTTATAATAATAAAAATCTATTCGAAAATAAAAATATACAATTTACATGTATATGAGAGATCTATTAAATAAACTTTGGCACATTTCTTCAATGGAATATGAAAGAGACACACAAAGTGATGCAGTACAAGAATACCGAATGGGATAAAAAGATACACACTGAACAAGACAAGTTTCAAAGAAATAAATTTGGTGTGATAACAATTTCATAAATATGTACACAGAATATAAAAGAAATAATATATACTAAACTTAGTAGTGGATTTCTTTGCCATATGAGGTAACTAACAAATGTACTCCCACCTTTTTTTTTTTTTTTTTTTGGCTTTCTTGTACTTTCTAAATTTTCTATGTTATTTTTATTTAATAATTACAAAAAGAAGTTGTTGAATTTTTAAGCATGAACCTTTATTTTTAAAACAATTTTGGATCTCTAGAAAAATTCCAAAGATAGTACAGAGACTTCCCATTTACCCTGTATCTGGCTTCCCCTATTATTAACAGCTTACAATGGTATGGCACATTTTTTACACTTAATAAGCCACTATTGATACATTGTTATTAACTAAAGCCCATATTATTCAGATTTCCTTAGATTTAACCCAATGTCTTCTATTCTAGGATCCCATCCAGGATACCACACTACATTTAGTTGTCAGGTCTCCTTAGGCTCCAATCGGTTGATTTTTTTTTTTAATTAAAAAAAGTTTTTAAAAACAAAACAAACCCTCCCAACCCTCCCACATTGAGTTCAATACTAACTCCTGCGTAAAACCACCACAAAACCTAATTTTTGTCTTCCCCCAATCCCCCGACTCTAGCCAGGAGGTGATCTTTAAGCCTCCTCTCAGCTCACACAGCATTCTGAACTAATAAATCAGAGAAAAGACAGGTTCAGGAAGAAGACCGGTCCTGTGTCAGAATGCATGATGCCAAGTTCATGCCCTCGGTGCCCCCCACTCCCACTACTCCTCCATCACTGCCCCAGCCTGTGTCCTTTGAGGAAAATAAGAAGGTAACCAAACCAGTCTCCCTGTGGCTGCCCTTTCTCCAGTTCCTGGGCATCTTAGACAAGGCCCCCAGGGAAGGAGAAACTTCCACCCTCCCTCTTCCCTAAGGACTACCACCTACCCCAGAATCCTGAATACCTTCGAAAGGATGTTGAGGAAGGTGTCATCATCCCAAATTTACAGACCAGAAAACCAAGGCCTAGAGAGGGAAGAATGGGAGGTGAATCTAAGAGACCTGCGGGACACACTGGGTGGAGGGGTCCAGGCAGAGCAAACTTAAGCGCCTGCTTCTTGCGCCCTCTGGTGGAGAAGGGGCTGTTTTGCACTCAGAGGAAGGGACCGGGAGACCGGGTGTTTTAAGATGTTGCCCGGCCCCTCCTCTTCTAGTGTTGACATCCTCATCCTACATCATATTAAAATGCACCTGTATCTAACATTACATATAATTTGTATACAACAAGAGTTGAGTTGAAGTAGACCGATGAACATGTAGATATTTAAATAAACATGTTTCTAAATCTGTTTTATAATTTTCGTATTTTGAAGCCAATCGCTTACTTTGGAAACTCAACCATTCTCATGGGTTTGAAAACTTTGAAAAGTTTTAGCTCATTATTCTGGGATCTGAGTGATAAGGGGTCCATCCTTGCTCCAGTCCATATCAGCTCAGGTTTGGGTCTCAGAAGGCAGCAGAAACACGGACCAGAAATTGGCCCCAGCCTGACTGGTGAAGTCCCACACAGATGGGGTGATGTCCCCATCTACTGAGGCATGACCTCAGTAGTACTTAGAAAGGTATGGTATATGTTCATGCTTCCTTATTCTGCATTCCCAATGCAAACACCCCACCAATCAAG
This sequence comes from Vulpes vulpes, assembly GCF_048418805.1. Classification (NCBI taxonomy): domain Eukaryota; kingdom Metazoa; phylum Chordata; class Mammalia; order Carnivora; family Canidae; genus Vulpes; species Vulpes vulpes. Next base: position 11,810,228 of record NC_132790.1, read on the forward strand.
AGAAAGTGAACTACGGTTTCTCCAGTTCATGCAGAACACGGTCTCTTCTTTTTAGGCACCCACGTGAGACTGTCCAGAACTTACATAGATTATACTGAACCCAGATGGAGAATAACAGGTAAATAAAAGCTGAAGAAATAAGAAGTCTGGCTTTACTGTCCAAAGCTGGGGTTACCACAAGGAGCTCATTCCCAGGGCTCAAATGCCTATAACATTTCACTTCCATCCTAGAGAGATTACCATCAACAAGCTTCAAAAGATTAGGCAACTTCCTGGGGCCTGGCCTTCTCAGCTCCCAGCCTGCCTTCATATGGTCAGTGTCATCTTGACACCCAGCATCAGTGTACCTCCTTCTAGGCATCCTAACATCCCTCCCTGAGATCAACCCCAAAGATGAGATCAATTCCCTTCTTTTTATGTGGGACTCTTCTCCCTAGTACTAGTTTCATCTAAGAAGCAGGTCTGTTTCCCCAGATAACTGGAACAAGGAATAAGCTTACCCTATAGGAGAGACCTTATCTCCTACAGAAGGGCTCTGGATTTCTCCTTTCCTGTCATATCCCTGTAGGTGAGCTCCATACACAACATTTATTGAATAAGAATTAAAAGTTATACAAGCAGAACATCATTCCCTAATACAAGACATACCAAAACATTGGAAATTTTGTCTATTGTCTGCAACAGATTAAAGTATAAAGACTTCTACTATCTTTCTAGAGGTTCAAATTTGAGGCAACTGAAGAATTATTAGATGATGCTATTACTTAGAAAGGACTGTTCTTCTGCAAAACAAACTCTGAAAGACACTTGCTACATTTGCATTACTTTCTATTCAAATTCCAATGACTGCCACATCTAATTATGCAGCATAGGCCAATAAGAGCTACAGATTGTGTTAGCCACTTAGCAGCCTCAACTCTATATGACTATATAGAATATTGTCTATTGACTGATGTGTCTAAGGTCTTTTTTGAGGGAGAGGAGAGACATCAAGCTTTAAACCTTTCTTTCCTATTGTACCCTAACCTCCCATTTGAAGAATTCCTTGTTGTGTGTAGTCTTGGTGGAAGGTAGTGCTTGCTTCTCACAATGGAACCTGAATGTCTCCTTAACGCATCACAGTGGGGATGCAAGGATACGCAGTGGGCTCCGAAATCTCTCAGGATTCTCAATCTTGAGTAAGTGACTTAACAATGTAGAATGACTGAAGGTCATTCTTGAGTAAGTGACTTAACAATGACTTGAGTAAGTGACTTAACAATCTTGAGTAAGTGACTTAACAATGTAGAATGACTGAAGGTCGTATTCATCACAGTGGCAACAATGTAAAGATCTCTGTTCCCACTGTGACATTTTCTCAAGTATTACTGCCTGGCCCTCAAGAGCATCCCTGTTTTCTTCCTGTTTCCCAGCTTTGTTCTCCACTTCCATTGTAGTAGGGAGCCTCAAAGATGGCCAACAATGATTGCTGCCCCTAGTATTCACATCTTTGTGTAATTCCCCCCACGTTATACTAGGGTTGGTTTGGTTTGTGTGATGACCAGAATACAGCAGAAATAATTCAGATACGAAAGATACTGCAGCTTCCATCTTGCACTCTTATTCTCTCCCCCATCCCAGCCATCTTTTTCTTCCTTCAATCAGTTGTTCTGGGATAAACCATGACATGAACCTTATGAAGAGGCCAACATGACAAGAAACTGAAACCTCCTGTCAGCATTCACTTGAGTGAGGTTAGAGAAGATCTTCCAATTGCATTCAAGTCTCTGGAGACTGCAGCTCTGGTTGACATCTTGACTGCAACCTCAAGAGAGCATGAGCCAGAACCACCAATCTCAGACATCCCGAATTCTGAGAATTCAAGAATTCAGTGAGGTTCTGACTTTCTTCCAGAAAGATTGCTTTCCTGCTTGACAGAACCCAAGTCCATTTCTATTGCTAGCAGCCAAGAACTTTGACTGATACACAGATCAATGCCAGGAGATTGCAGGAGACAGATACTCAGGGAAATGTTCATAACAGGGAAATTTAGGATATTTATTTATCTGATGGGTGGTAAATAGCATAAAAGCCCACTCACAGGCAGCCCGGGTGGCTCGGCGGTTTAGCACCTGCCTTTGGCCCAGGGTGTGATCCTGGAGTCCCGGGATTGAGTCCCACATCGGGCTCCCTGCATGGAGCCTGCTTCTCCCTCTGCCTGTGTCTCTGCCTCTCTCTGTCTCTCAAGAATAAGTAAATAAAATCTTAAAAAAAAAAAAACCTCACATTCCAGAATGGAAATCCAGCAACTATGAAACAGTAAAAAACGGGTTACCCAGTATCAAGTTCCCATTAAATGCAAGGATACAGGGAATCCAAGGATCTCAGGGTGGAGGTGCCCCTAAAATCCCCAAATATTCAAGTTCAAGGTTGAACTGAAACTCAAGGACTTTCTATGATAGTGATTAAAAAAAATTTTCTCATCAATTGTAGGGTTACTATGACCACAATCCAAACTTGAAGTTTGAGCTTGCCTTTATGGAATTGCATCATATGATCACCAGGTGTCATATATGAAATTAAGACATCAGGAATGAGGATGATCCTGAGATTTTTGAAAGGAGATATGTGGATAGATTCAGGGGATGTCAAATATTTAAAATCCCTATTCCTCTACTGAGGATCTTATATCTCATACCCAATTCAGGAATCTTTTTTCCTTCACTTGAACATACTTTTACTTTGCAAGGGAAGGCCTGTTTCCCTCATGTCTACTACATGTGATGGGTGGTAGATAGATAAGGAGATAGACAGATAGATGATAGATAGATAGATGATAGATAGATAGATAGATAGATAGATAGATAGATAATAGGTCGCTCCTATATATAGGATAAAATGCTACCCCTTATCAATAATATGTGTTACAAATACCTCTACTAGTTTGCCAATTGTTTTTCTTCACTTTCGTTATTACACCCTTTTAAAAAATAGAAGTTTTTAATTTATTGGCCTTTTCTTCTATGGTTAGCACTGCGAGGTTAAGACAACTTCTTTCCCCTGAGGTCAGAAAGACTTCTCTTACATTTTCTCCTAAAGGCTCTAAGTATTTCCATTTCACAGTAGAATCCCTAACCCATCTTGAATTGATATTTTTTCAAGGTGTGAGATAGCATCCAAGTTCATATTCTCCTCCACAGGTATAAACAATTGCCCAAACCCATTTATTGAGTAGTTTCTCTGTCATAGGCCACAATTTTACATATGCATGAATCTATTTCTGGGATCTTGATGATTTTCCATTGATTAATTGTTAGATCAATACCACTTTGTTTTAATTACTATAGGGCAAGCAATTGCCAAAAACATTTTTCAGGAGTATTTGCCTGTTCTTAAACATTTCTCTCTCTAAATAATTTTAGAATCAACTTGCCAAATTCTAAGGAAAACAATTGAGAAATTTCTTGAATTTGCATTGAATTTAATTATGGGATATTTGACAACTTTAAGATACTGTCTTTTCAACCATGAACATAGTACGTTTCTCCTATTATTTTGCTTTTTGTTGCTGTTGTTGTCAGTGTTTCTCAGTAAAATCTAATGATTTCTCAACACATATTTTGTTTAATTTATTCCATATATATATATAATATATATATTGCTATTGTCATTGGTTCTCTTGTTTACTACATTTTCAAATACATTTACTATAAATCAGTCAATTTAAGGTTTATTTATCCCATAGCCAGCCATTTTCTAAATATCCTCACTAATTCTAATAATTTTATTGGTACATTGTTTGGGGAATTCAGTATATAAGATCACAAAATTCTTTTCCCCTTACCTTTAAATCTCTTCTCTTTCTCGTTTTAGTGAATTAGCTAGAACGTGTTGTAAACTGCTGAATAGAAGCAGTGATAGTTGGCTTCTTTACTTTTTACTTGATCTTAAAGGGATTATTTCTAATGTTTATTCACTAAGGTTGACAATTGTTGCAGATTTTTGGCATGTATCTATCAACAGGTTAGGAACGTTCCTTTCTGGGGGCCTGGGTGGCTCAATTGGTTGGGCGTCCAACTCTTGATTTCAGCTGGGGTCATGATCTCAGGCTTGTGACGCGCAGCCCCTCATCAGGCTCCATGCTCAGCAGGGAGTCTGCTTGAAATTCTCTCTCCCTCTGCCCCTCTGCCTTCTCTCTCTCTCTTTCTCTTTCTCAAATAAATAAATAAATCTTAAAAAAAAAAAGAATGTTCCTTTCCATTTCCTGTTTACTCTAAGGTTTTCTCAGATCATTTTATCTAATGAGCTAATCACAATATTACTAAACTTATTAATTTTTTATGGATTAATGGATTTTCAAATGTCAAATCACTCTAATGTTTGGGAAGCAAGCAATTGTTGGTCATGATGCATTGCTTTATGCATACTGTTATATTTTGTTTGTTATCATTTCGTTTAGGATATTTGCACCCATGTTGATGAGTGAGATTGAACTGATTTATTTCTTTCTCATAACTTATGTTCCGGTCTTATTATCTTTGTCACACTGGCCTCCTAAAATGAGTTGGGCAGTATTTCTTCTTTTTTTATTTTTGGGGAAATTCTGTATATAAGTGGAATTGGTTTCTTGAATATTTGGGTGAATTCATCTGTAACTTCAACAAGTCTGTGGTGGTGTTGTGATAAGATTTTACAAAACTGATTCAATATATTATAGCTTTATACTTATTCAGGATTTCCACTCCCACTCAAATGAGTTTTAATAGTTTTATGTTTCCTAGGAATTTGTCCATTTCAGCTACATTATAAAACTTTTGGCATAAAGATAGCTGTAGTATTCTTTTACTATCATTTCATTTCTGCTGTATCTATAGGCAGAAATGTTCTCCTTTTTATTCTTGGTATTATTTGTGTCTGCTCTCTTTTTTTTTCCTGATCAACTTCAACAGTTTGTCAATTTCATTAGTGTTTTCAAACAACAAACTTTTGACTTCTTCAATCCTCTATTTAATCCTCATGTTATAGTTAGTTAATTTCTTATTATCTCCTTTTCACATTCTTTGGGTTTTCACATTCTTTGGGTTTTCACATTCTTTGGGTTTTCTCCATCTTTCTTTTCTAATTTCTCAAATTGAACACCTCAATTTAAGTGTTTAATTGAAAATTTGAAGTTTAGCTTATTACAAAAACAACCCAAAAAAAAAGGTAACAAAATGACAATAAATACATATCTATTTATAATTACTTTGAATTCAAATGGATCAACCACTCCAATAAAAAAACATAGGGTAATGAAATGGATAAAAAACAAACAAACAAAAAAGACCCACTGGAGCACCTACCTAGGTGACTCAATTGGTTAAATGTCTGACTTTTTATTTCAGCTCAGGTCATGATCTTGGGGTTGTGAGATTAAGCCCCATGTCAAACTGTGCTAGGTGTGGAGCCTGCTTAAGATTCTCTCTCCCCTTCTCCCTTGACCCTCCCCACAGCCCCTCTCACTTTCCCTCTCTTAAAAAAAAAATACCAATACCTGTCTATATACTGCCTTACAAGAGACTCGTTTCAGACCTAAAGACATCTACAGACTGAAAGTGGGAATGAAGAAATATTTTTCACACAAATGGATGTCAAAAGAAAGCCAAAGTAGCAATACTTGTATCAAACAAAATAGACTTCAAAACATGGATGGTAACAAGAGACAAAGAAGGGCACCACATAATCAAAAGGGAACAATCCAACGAGAAGATACAACAATTGTAAATATTTATGCACCCAACATGGGAACACCTAAGTAAATAAAAGTTAACAACAAACATACAGGACCTCATTAATAGTAATACAATAATAGTAGGGACTTTAAAATTCCACTTACATCAATGGACAGATCTTCCAAAACAGAAAATCAACAAGGAAAGAGTGGCTTTGAATGACACATTGTACCAGTCGGCTTCTATATATTCAGAACATTCCATCCTAAACCAGCAAAATTCACATTCTTTTCAAGTGCACATGGAACATCCTCTGGCATAAATCACATATACGCAACAAAACAAGTCTCAAATTCAAAAAGATCGAAGTCCTACCATGCATCTTTTCTGACCATAACGCTACAAAACTAGAAATCAACTGCAAGAAAAAGTCTGGAAAGAGCACAAATACATGGAGGTTAAATAACATGCTACTAAACAATGAATGGGTTAACCAAGATATCAAAGAAGAAATAAATAATTACACACACACAAAAAAAAATGAAAATGAAAACCCAATGGTCCAAAGCCTTTGGGATGCAGTGAAAGCAGTTGTAAGAGAGAAGTTTATAGTAATATAAGTGCCTCAAAAAACTTTTTTAAATCTCAAATAAATAATCTAACCTTACACTTACAGAAGCTAGAAAAAGAACCCCAAATCCAAAACCAGTGGAAGGAAGGAAACAATAAAGATTAGAGCAGATGTAACTGACATAAAACTAAAAAATAAACAATGGAACAGGTCAGTTAAAAAATAAAATGTAGCTCATTAAATTTTACCCATTTTTTTCTTTTCTAACATTATTCTATAGGGTTATAAAACTTTCTACAGTTATCACTTTCACAGCATCCCCAAATTATGAGGTATTATCATTCAATTCTAGATATTTTAAATTTTGCATTATGATTTCTTCGTTGATTTCTGACTTGTTTTAAAATCTTACATAATTTACAAGTATTAAAAAATTATTACTATTGTTATCTTCTATCTTGATTGCAGTATAGTCAATAAATGTGCAGACCAAGATGCAGTAAACCACGACAACCTGTGGTTGTCCCGGATTACCAGTTAAACCTCCAGACATAATATAAAAAGAATCTACCTCAGAACTCTTCAAAACAATCAATGGCAGGTACACTAGGGAGGAAAAAAGAATGACAAAAATGCTAGTAAGTTTTCTTTTTATTTTCTTTTTTCTCTTTTAAATTTAGCCCAAGGGTTGCCTCCATCATGGAACTGTGCAATGGGCACAGACAACAAAACCCTGAGAAAATTCCCCTTTCTGGCCAGAGGAACAAGAATAGGAGCCTCTTCATTCTAGAATCTCCATTACTTTTTTTTTTCTTTTTTGCTCCTGGCCCTGTCCCAACACCAGCCCCAATGTCAGAGCTGTACTGCCACAGTCATGGTGACAGTGCAGGCAGCTAAAAGCTGTATCTTTGATAAAAGGCACCGTAAAAGGAGATCTTTGAGTTCCAAATATTGTGGGGGCAGGGGTTCTTTTTCCTCTTCCTCTCTTGTCTCCTGATACTTTGTCCAAGGGTTTGGTTTGAAGTTCCACAAACCCAACCCTTGCAACGGCAAGTTCTGTGAGATATTAGCAAACACTCTTAAAATCAATAAAAAGATAGCTGTGATTAGCAAAAAAATAAAAACTATCTTAAAGAATGAGTGAATGAATAAACTGTCAAATGGAATATTTTCAATGTTAAAAACAAATGAGTAACTCAACAACACTCAACCTCAGGGAAATCAAAACCACAATGAGATACTACCTCATACCAGTCAGAATGGCTAAAATAAACAACTCGGGAGACAATAGATGTTGGCAAGGATGCGGAAAAAGGGGGCACCCACTCACGCTGTTGGTGGAAATGCAAACCTGTGCAGCCACTCTGGAAAACAGTATGGAGGTTTCCTAAAAAAAAGTTTAAAATAGAGCTCGGACCCAGCAATTGCACTATTTTGTATTTATCCCAAGGATACGAACATAGTGATTTGAATGGGCACATGCACCCCAATATTTATAGCAGTAATGTCCACTATAGCCAAAATATGGGAAGATCCCAGATATCTATCAACAGATGAATGGATAAAGAAGAGGTGAGATAGATGATAGATAGATAGATAGATAGATAGACCTAGAGATAGAGATATAGAGATATATATAGATATAGATATCCCACCCACTACACAATGGAAGATAACTCAGCCATCAGAAAGAATGAAATCTTGCCATTTGTAATGGCATGGAAAGAATTGGAGGGTATTATGCTAAATGAAATAAGTCAGTCAAAGAAAGACAAATACCATATGATTTCATTCATATATGGAATTTAAGAAACAAAATAGATGAACACAGGATAGGGAAAAATAAAATATGGTAAAAACAGTGAGGGAGACAAACCATTAAGAGATTCTTAACTATAGGAACCAAACTGAGGGTTGCTGGAGGGGAGGTGGGTAGGGGCTGGGGTAACTAGGTGATGGGCATTAGGGAGGGCATTTGATGTAATGAGCACTTGGTATTATATGCAACCAATAAATCACTAAATTCTACCTGTGAAACAAATAATACACTATAAGTTAATTAAATTGAATTTAAACAAAAAAAATTTTAAAAACAAAACAAATGAGCTACAAGCCGTGACAAGACATAGTGGAACGTTAAGTGCATATTACTAAGTAAGTGAAAGAAGCCAATTTGAAAATGCTGCATATTGAACAATTCCAACTATATGACATTCTGGAAAAGGTGAAACCATATAAATAAAAAGATTGGTGGTTGCTAGGGGAATGATGAACAGACAGAGCATGGAAGATCTTTAGGGCAATAAAATACTCTACATGATTATAACGATGGATATATGTCATTACAGTCTTCTCCAAACCCATAAATGTGCAACACCAGAATGAACTCTGAGGTAAACTATGGATTTTGGGTGATTATGATGTGTCAATGTAAGTTCAGCCTTGGCAAAAAAAAAAAAAGACATATATATTTATATTTAAAGAAAAAAAGAGAGTTGTTGTGATGAGTATTGTTGATAACAGGAGAAGCTTTGCATGCATGGGATATGTGTGTTTAGGGCGTATATCGGAAATCTCTGTCCCTTCCTCTCAATGTTGTCTGTAAACCTAAAACTGCTCTAAACATATCAAGTCTTTATTTAAACAAATACGGCATAATATATACAGTATGGAACTATGTAAAATATACATATAAAAGCAAAACAATAAAAAAAACATGGTGGTTGAATTAAACTTACTGAAATCTTTTACCATGTCTTGATTTTTCAGATTCTATAATTCATTTTTCTTACTTTACTTAATTAAGCAATATAATTACGTTTTTATAGCATCTGTAATAACAAGTAGAATACATGATATTATGCACAGATTATTTGGTAACAATGATCAAGAATGTAAATGTATATGGACAGAGATTAGAAGGTAACTATAAACATAAAAGACTTTCTAAGAAAAACAAATAAATATACTTGCCCAATGACACCAATCCCATTCCTTGGAACCTAAAAGAATAAAAAATTATTATATTAGTTTCGTAGGATTATCATAACAAATTACCATAAACTGGATGGCTTAAAACAGCAGAAACTTAATCTCCCATTCAAGAGGCCAGAAATACAAAACCTAGGTGACAACAGGGCTCTACTCTCCCCAGAGACCCTAGGGAAAATCCACTCCATGCCTCTTGTAGCTTCTAATGGTTGCTGGCTAACTTGGCTTCCTCAGCTTGTGACTCTCTGCCTCTGTCTTCATATCATCTCCTCTGTGTGTATCTTCTCTGTTCATCTCTTATCAAAACATATCATTGGATTTAAGATCTACTTAGATAATCCAAGATGATCTCATTTTAAGATCCTTAATTTAATTACATCACCAAAGACCCTTTTCCCAAATAAAGTAATATTCATGTGTTCCAGGGATCAGAGCAAGGATATATATTTTGGGGGTCCCTCATTCAGCCCATCACACTTCTTTTTCACTGAAAAATCGATACACAGACATTTATAGGAGCTAAATTCATAAATGCCAAAAACTGGAAACAACCCAAGTATCTTTCAACAGATAAATGGATTATCCAACTACAGTACATGCCTACAATATAATACTGCCCTGCAATAAAAGGAAACAAATTATTCATACATGCAACAACATGGATAAATCACAAATGCATTATGCTAAGTAAAAGACTCAAAGCTACGTAATGATTTCATTTATATGACATTCTGGAGAAGGCAGAGGATCCGAATAGACATTTTCCAAAGAAGACATACAAATGGCCAACATGAACATGAAAAGGTGCCCAACATCGCCAATCACCAACAAAATACAAATCACAACCACAATGAGATATTACATCACAACTCTTAGAATGGGTATTATCAAAAGATACAAAATAGCAAATGTTGGCAATAATATGGAGAAAGGGAACCCTTGTTGACTGTTGGTGGGAATGTAAATTGGCACAGCCACAATGGAAATGGAGGTTCCTCAAAATATTAAAAATAGAGCTACCATATGATCTAGCAATTCCACTTCTGAGTATTTATCTGAAGGAAACAAAACCATCATTGCAAATGAGTATCTGTACCTCCATGTTCACTGTAGCAGTACTTACATAGAAATGAAATAAATATCCATCTACAGATGAAGGATAAAGACAATGTGATATGTATATGTCACATATATATAGAGGGAGATAAACATGTAGATGTAATGGAATATTATTCACCATAAAAAAGAAGGAAATCCTTCCACTTCTTATAATATGGGTAGACCTTGAGGTCATTATGCCAAATGAAATAAATCAGACAAGGAAAGACAACTACTGGATGGTCTCACTTATATGTGGATTTGAGAACAAAAATCAAAAACCAAAATCAAACTCAAAGAAACAAAATAGATTTGTGGTTGCCAGAGGCAGGGGATAGCCCTACCAAAATTGGTAAAGGGGGTCAAAAGCTACAAACTTCAAGTTATAGGATGTAATGTACAGCGTGGGGACTACGGTTAACAATACTGTAAATTTGAAAGTTGCTAAGAGAGTGGATCTTAAAAGTTCTCATCCCAAGAAAATATAATTATGTGTGGTGACGGATGTTAACTAATTGTGGTGATCATTTCACATTGTCTACAAATATCAAATCGTTATGTCCTATACATAAAACTCATACAATGTTATGTGTCAACTATTTCTCAATTTTAAAAGATAATATATTTTTATATTTATACACTATGTGGACAGAGACATAACAGTTGTTAGCAGGGGTTGAGGGGGCGACTGCAAAGAAAAAGCATGGGAGACTTTTGAGGAGCAATGAAACTGCTTTGTATCTTTATTGTGGTGGTGATTACGCAACTCAACGTATTTGTCAAAATTCATGGAACTACACACCAAAGAGAATCGACCTTTCTCCGTGTCAATTTAAAATATGCTGAGTGAAATAAGTCAATTGGAGAAGGACAAACATTATATGGTCTCATTCATTTAGGGACTATAAAAAATAGTGAAAGGGAATAAAGGGGAAAGGAGAAAAAATGAGTGGGAAATATCAGAAAGGGAGACAGAACATGAAAGTCTCCTAACTCTGGGAAATGAACTAGGGGTGGTAGAAGGGGAGGTGGGTAGGGGGTGGGGGTGACTGGGTGACGGGCACTGAAGTGGGCACTTGATGGGATGAGCACTGGGTGTTATTCTATTTGTTGGCAAATTGAATACCAATAAAAAATAAATTTATAAAAAAATAAATATATAAATAAATAAAATAAAATAAAATAAAATAAAATAAAATAAAATAAAATAAAATAAGGAAACTGAATGGAAAAAAAAAATCAGAGAGGAAGACAAACCATGAGAGACTCTTAACTCCGGACAACAAACTGAAGATTGCTGACGGGGAGCTGGGTGGGAGGGATGGGATAACTAGCTGACCGGCATTACGGAGGGCACGTGATGTGATGAGCCCTAGGTGTTATGTGCAACTGATGAATTATTGAAAACTACATCTGAAACTAATGATGTAGGATATGTTGACAAATTGAATTTAAATTTAAAAAATAAAGCAATATGGTTAAACAGAGCTACTGGAGCTGGGTCTCTGCGAGCCGCAGGTTCCTTCATCAGGTGGATTTCACTCTGCCAGTTGGGGACCCTCAAAGGAGACAAGAGGGCATGAAGAAAAAGAAACTTGCTCCTTCCTATTTTGATTTCTGTCTGTCAGCATCGCCCACAGAGTCTCTTTACTCAGGCAGGGAAGTTGTTTCCAGTCTTGTTTTGTTTTCCCACACTCCTTAGTAGCTTTGCCACACCCCTTCAAAGATCCCGTATGGATACAATGGAATATTCCTCAGCCATTAGAAACAACAAATACCCACCATTTGCTTCGACGTGGATGGAACTGGAGGGTATTATGCTGAGTGAAATGAGTCAATCGGAGAAGGACAAACATTATATGGTCTCATTCATTTGGGGAATATAAATAATAGTGAAAGGGAATAGAAGGGAAGGGAGAAGAAATGGGTAGGAAATATCAGAAAGGGAGACAGAACATAAAGACTCCTAACTCTGGGAAATGAACTAGGGGTCATGGAAGGGGAGGAGGGTGGGGGGTGGGGGTGAATGGGTGACGGGCACTGAGGGGGGCACTTGACGGGATGAGCACTGGGTGTTATTCTGTATGTTGGCAAATTGAACACCAATAAAAAATAAATTTATTATTAAAAAAAAGAAAAAGAAAAAGATCCCGCATGAGCCCGCCTCCCTTCTCAGGAACCTGAGCATCCTGCCCCAAGGTTCTAGATGCTCAGCACCCCACCTTTCTCTTTGTGCCCCCCCCCTGCCCCACCCTGAGGAAGGCAGCTGCTTCCTTCACTTCTTATCAATGCACAAACTCTAGTTCTTTTTCGTCCTTTCAGAACTCTATGACCTGCTTCGTCAAATTCTTAAATTATTCTTTCTGTTAAATGTGACTGATGTGGCTTCTGTTTTACTGACCAGAAGCTGATAGGAAGCCAATGTCCTTCCTATGCTCTACAAGATCCTATGTGATCTGCCCTCCTCATTACTTCTCTGACCTGGCCTCCAACTTCTGTTTCTCCTCACTCACTGATTCATAAGAAATAAAGCAGATAAAGGAGCATGTTAAACCTCACCACAGAAATGTAGTCATCAAAGTTCAAAGTGTGGAAAGCTCCTTTGGATAAATAACTTAGTTTCTCCAACAAATAAATTGTGAGAGGGGAGAATTTATTCACAATAAATTGTGAAAAAGAACAATGGAGTGGCAAGCTCCAGATTGGAAGGGCCTTAAGAACATATAAACTAGTAAAACAAAAAACATTATAAACTAGCAGCAATGTGAAGACCTAACTTGAGCTCAGGTTTTATTTATATATATATAAATATATATAGTTTGTATTATATATATATTTATATTATTATCCATATAATATATAAAAATATATAACATATTTATATTATTAATATAATATGCATACTTTATATATTTATATATAATTTATTAAAATAATGGAGGAATTTAACCATGACAGGATATGAGATATAGGAATTAAGAAATTACTTTTAGGGATCCCTGGGTGGCGCAGCGGTTTGGCGCCTGCCTTTGGCCCAGGGCGTGATCCTGGAGACCCGGGATCGAATCCCACATCAGGCTCCCGGTGCATGGAGCCTGCTTCTCCCTCCGCCTGTGTCTCTGCCTCTCTCTCTCTCTCTGTGACTATCATAAATAAATAAAAAATTAAAAAAAAAAAAGAAATTACTTTTAGTTGTTCAATGGGACTGTGCTTATGTTTAAAAAGTCCTTCCCATATATGGGGAAGTACTTATGGATACATTGATGTCATAATACATGTGGGGGGTGTAATAGATGGGGCATAGGTGAAACAACATTGACTATAAAAGAATCATCGTTGAAGCCAAGTGTCTTAGTCTACTGGAACTGCTGTAACAAAATGCCACAGACTGGGTGGCTTATAAACAACAAATGTTTATAAGCCAAATAAACAAATGTTTATTTCTCGGTTCAGGAGGCCATGAAATCCAAGATCAAGGCACCCACAGACTCTGTGTCTGGTGGGGGCCCCTTTCCTCACTCAGAGCAGTCTTCTGGCTGTGACCTCACATGGCAAAAGGATCAAGGGAATTCTCTCCACCATCATTTATGAGGTCACTGGTCCCCTTCACGAAGGGATGATCCTTATAACCTAATCATCTCCCCAAGGCCCCACCTCCCAAGACTATCCCTCTGGGGGTTAGGTTTCAATATACAATTTTGGGGGGAGGATGGGGACACAAACTTTCAATCTCTAGCACCAAGTAATGGGGCAGAAGGGATCCATTTTACTATATAAAGTCCAGGTTGTTTGTATCTTTTAACATTTTCCATTTGTCTTTAAAGTCTGAGGGTCCACCACGTGAGGCATTTAGGTCAAAGAATGACTCACGGGTCTCTGGAACACATCTGAAACCACTGTTGAGAAGCATATAGTGCAGTGGTTTCACCTGTAGGCTCTGGAAACCACCACCTGAATCTGTCACTATCTATCTATGTGACCTTGGACTTGACTTCTTCAGGCCTGTTTCCTCAGAAACGAAGTGGAAATAGTAATGGGATCTCCTTCACAGAGTTGTCACACAGACTAAATGAATTAATAGATACAAAGCACTGTCTTAGAACATCATCCGGCCCATTTTGAGGAAGTTCTCAAAAAATGTCAACTATTACTGTGATTTTTACTACACAGGGAAACAAGTTGAAATGAACCACCGGGGTCTCAAAACACGTGTATCCAAAATATGTTTTTAATCTTGATGAAGTTCACAAATGGTACAATATTGAGATTTCCTTAAATTATACAATCATGTTCTTAGACAACCAGGCAAAGCGTTACCATTACCATGTATTCCCAGAGGCCACAAAGACAATGATTTATTGTCCCTCCTAAGGTTGAGCAGAGCTGCCAGGATCAATAGGATAACTCTCAAAGAACCAGTTTGCTACCAGATAAGCCAATAATAGATGCCATCACACTGACCGCACACAGAATCAAATATAAAAAGAATACATAACGTGTATGGGATTAGCTTATTTTGCATTCAATTTCATTCCTTCCAAATGACAAAGGTGCTTTTTTTCAGTATCTATTGGGATGCAAACATGTATATCTTCCATGGGGCCTTCTCACCAAGTGTTGTCAACAGAAATTAATAGAAGTGGTGAGTTCAGCTTCATGGTTACCTGAGATGGGAAAAAAATAAAATAAAATAAAAAAGAAGAGGAAGAAAGAGGAGGAAGTGGAGAAGGAGAAGAAAGAAAAATAGAATAAGAAAGACAAGAAGGAAATAAATAATCACAATTATTACTAAAAAGAACACAAATCTACAGGGGTGCTTCTTTCACAGCATACACAAATTGTGGGTCTGAGATGTAAATGAGCTTTTAAAGCAAATGATGAGGGATCCCTGGGTGGCGCAGCGGTTTGGCGCTTGCCTTTGGCCCGGGGCGTGATCCTGGAGACCCGGGATCGAATCCCACATCCCGGTGCATGGAGCCTGCTTCTCCCTCTGCCTGTCTCTGCCTCTCTCTCTCTCTCTCTGTGTGACTATCATGAATAAATAAATAAAATCTTAAAAAAAAAAATTAAAAAAAAAAATAAATAAAGCAAATGATGAGAAAAAAGCAATTATCAATCAGCAAGCATATTTTTTTTTCATTTCTCAGAAAGATGACACTGCATGTCTGCAGCCTATCCTAGTGCTCTGATTTCATGCTGACGTGTAGAAGAAACTCACTACTCAGAAGGAAGGATGTAATGGGAAAGAAGGGATCTGAAGACCCTACCAGGTCCAATGGGTTTCCAAATGTGGATCCTAACCTCCAAATCCTTTCCCCTCCCATCTGACAGTGTAAGGACAGTCACCTACTTCCCGGAGTCATGTCACTGCTCAGGCACGAAGGTCTCTGCGGCGCCGGCCAAAGGCTTCAGAACCCACGTTGGTGGGCACGAAGTTGTTCTTCACCACACCCCCAGATCTGCTCAGCAAGCCTGCCAGCCGATGGGTCACACAGGTGGCAGTGTTGCAGGATCTCTTCTGGGCAGTGATGCTGATTTGTAGGATGGAGGAAGAAGACAAGGCCTGTCAGTGAGAGGCTAGGGGCAGGCACCCGCCCCATGAGGCCTTCGTAAAAAGAATTTCAGCTCTTCGACATATCACTTAAGAATAAGTGTTTCTCCTAAGTGCAATTATCGAAGCTGTTAGGAGAAATGGCCTGGCAGCTTTTGCTAGGAGCCCTGCCCAAAGACCTTTCTTCGCAAAAGAAACCCAGTGCCAATTGTACGGAAGCGTTGAATCACTGTACTGTACACATGAGACTAACGTTACACTGTACGTCAACTAACTGGAATTTAAATAAAAGCTTTAAAATAAGAAAAAGAAAACAACCCAGCGCTAAGCTAAAGACTCCAGTACTCACGTGCTGACACCTGCACTTGCTGTCACTTACATACAGTCCTTTTAGGACCATAAGAAGTGGTCACCAGAGGCCCAGCCCTACCCCAAGACATGCAAGGAGCATACAGAAGCCGTACAGCAGCCACAGACACCAACAAACCACTTTCCATGGGACAGTGAAAATTCCCTGAAGTCTTACCTGGAGAGGCTCAGAGAGCAGGGATGCAGCATCCTCCCCCAGAAGTGTTACCTGCTCCTCAGCACACCTGTCCTGGATGGTGGAGCTGCTTCACAGGGACCACTCACCAACGCCCGTATCCGGCTACCCTGAGGCTAAAGCTACTTTTAAACACGGGTTCTAGGCACTCTCAAGCCTTGGACGGGGACCAGAGTAACGACCACCACAGGGCAAATCCTTTTAGAAAATAGATTTATTCATCGGTGATGAAGCATGAGGAATGAAGCAGAAATTGGAGGACTCTACCTCGAAATCCTCTGGAATCTCAAGAGGCTTCCCTCACTCTTACCTCTAACCTGGTCTATGAGTGCTGCTCACTTCCCTTCCATCCTGAGATCCCCAATTTTCTCTCTCGCAAGCAAAGCTACCAATGCCAGCTGGAAGAGCAATCCAAGTGAAATCTG
Source organism: Vulpes vulpes (assembly GCF_048418805.1). NCBI lineage: Eukaryota > Metazoa > Chordata > Mammalia > Carnivora > Canidae > Vulpes > Vulpes vulpes. The sequence goes on from NC_132790.1 coordinate 11,827,098, forward strand.
CATGCATTAAATTCATCAATGGGAGCAAGAAGGGAAATCAGGAAGGAGTGGAAGGAGATCAGTTGGCATCCTGGGGCACCCCAAAGCGAGGTTAGCGGCCCCTCTCCAAGCCGCTGTCTATGTCCCTTTTCTTGCCAGGTGTTTCAGCCCCGAAGCCGATGCCAGAGAATGTATGAAAGTTGTTCAGGTCCTTCGAGTATGTGCCCAGCACACAGGTACTCAGATTACTGCACCGCTTAGCTCTGGAGCTGTCCAGGCTGCAGGGAAAATACATGCCAGACAATACCATGCCCCGGGTCTGCCCCCCGAGGGCAGTCGTGCAGCGAGGTAGACCAGGGGAGGGGCCCTGTGAGCAGAGGCAGGAGGGGCAGGCAGGAGCGCAGCTCACACATCCTCCATCGAGCCAGGGCAGTGTGGGGAAGGGCTGTGGTCGGGGAGGGGCGGCCTTTTCTAGCATTCCACATGCCACTCATGCTCTGCAGTGAGATTCTCGGGGTAGCTACGTGTGCATCACACGCCTCTGACCCGGCAGTGCCAGGGCCAGGCCAGGGGCAGGAACGTGCCCCAAGCTCCGGGGACCCTGGAGGTGAGGCTGGGCAAGGGTCTGGCCCGGGGACAGCATGCGCATCTCCACAGATCCTCCAGGTCTATAGACCCCAGACCTACCTCAGACACTGCTCTACCTAACCCCACCCTCTGCACGGCCTTTGGCTTCACCTTGCACATGTGCAATGAAGACTCCTTGTGGGTGTGAAAGAACAACACACACAGGTTACATTTCTAAAACACTCTGAGATACACCGAGTGTGTCTCCTGGCTTTACACTTACCAGCCCCAAGTCAGCCAATGCTGGAACTTCTCCTCAGTAGGGCCAGACCCATTCCCTGAGTGCGGGACTCTATACCTCCCATTCTATTTCCTAACAACTTCCAGGAGTGGATCTTTTTAATGCGTCTGACCACGGTCTCTTCAGCTACACCTGGACCTCCGTCTTCCATGGAGCCTGAGAATGTCTGGGCCCCAGAGCCTGGTGAACCACCACAGCCTGCTGCACTCCTGGCCAGATGTTGTATTTCCTACCTCTCTGGGATACCTCCTTCTGGACCCTGCGGAGTAGAGTTGGGGGCCTTACCTGGAGCCCTCAGTCTCCTGCTCCTGCTCCTGCTCCAGTTCGTTCTTCCTCTGCACGTAGGCCTTCACCAGGGCAGCCAGCAGGAGGCGCCCTTCCTTCTCACTGAGTGCAGCGGGGTCTGGGAGGCCCTCCAGAGCAGACCTGGGGAGGGGAAGCAAACCCCATGGAGGCTCTGAGCCCCTGCCTGCCTCCTCCCCAGGATAAGTAGCAAGGCTTCCTGGCCCCCCTGACTTTCCCTGAGGATGTGCCCCCCACCTCCACTCCCAGTCCGCAGGGCTGAATTCCACGTCACCAGCAGCCTCTCTGCCGGGACTTCAGCCGCAAAGAAGGGCCTGGGCCCAGGGCCAGTAGAAGGGGAATGCTCTGGGGCTTCAGGCTGTCTCACCTGAATGGTGCCGCCTGGAGGCCGCCCGCCTGGCACAGGACCAAGATGCTGAAAGCCAGGAAGGGGGAGGACTTCCACAAGCCCATGATGCCTCTCTGTAAGGAGAGAATGACATTACCGCTGCACCGAGACCAAGCAAGGCCTGGACCCCCAGACCTAGGCTCCTATCCTGCCTATCCACAGCGGCCCTGTGGCCTCGGGCAGGTTACCCGACCTCCCCAAGCCTCCATTCATCTGCCAGGGAGGCTGCTGTGAATCTCAAAAGATATCGTGCAGTGAAGGGCTTGGTAGAGCCGAAGCAAGAGTCCTGGGGTACAGCGGAGCTCTGTGTTAAGTCGGGGGGAAGCCGAGTGCAGGCACCCGAGCGCACACCTCTCGCCTAATGCAGAGACCACGCCGGGACCCACCCCCTTATACGTCTGTTCTCCCGCCGCGCCTGTCGGAGATCTGCGCCACTTTCCTTCCCCTCGGCGGGACTTCCCACTAACAGGTGGGAGAGGAGAGTGGGAAGGGGAAGGCTGCCTTGGGAAGGAGCCCTGATCTCTCAATACGTGGGTTTGGGGGAAACGTTGACGTGCCCGCAGCTGGGGCCTCTGGGCTCTGCGTGCCCTGCCCGCCGATGCTGGAGCGCAGTTTAGCCGCAGCTGCTGGTCTCCGGCATCCAGAGGTGGGCCTGGTCCTGCTCGGCCGGCTGCACCGCCCCCAGGACCCCACCCCGGGGTGTCCCAGGGTCGCTGGCGGGCTGGCGGCGCCTCCTAGGAAGGCTCGAGGCTCCCCCGTCGGGAGACTCGATGGGATCCCTCAGGACGCAGATGGCACAGGACCCCCAGACCAGAGTGAGGCTGCATCCTGCACGCCACGCCCGGGGGCACCGACACCGGGGCGCAGCCTGCCTACCTCCGCCCGCGGAGCTTCCAGCGCCCGGCGGGAGCCCCGGGATACTTGGGGTTTCCACCTGCCCTGAGTAGAAGGCGGCGCTCGGGCCGTCCCGAGCGCCCTCCGCGCCCTGAGCCGCACGGAGCACCTGGAGCACCTGCCCAGGCTTGGGCCGCCAAGGAAGGGCCTCGGACGCAAGGGAAAGGCAGCAGCCCGAGCGGAGTGGGTGACCTGACCCAGAGGCGAGTTACTAGGGGGCGCGGAGCGGGAAGTTCCTCACCTGAGACGGCAGTTTCTGGAGAGCGCCAGCGGCCGTCAGCCCGGGTGGACACGACGCCTGCTGCGGGCGTCTTCCCCGCGGAGCTCTGGGCTCTTATTCCGGCGATAGCGGGAGGGGGGTCCCCACGAGCCGGCGCGGCCAATCCAAAGTGGCCAGGACCGACCCAGCTCCAATTGCGTCATCGCTAGCACTCCCGGCACTGGTTCTCCAGGGAGGGGAACCATCCGCTCCGGCTGCCTTTTGCAATGAGGTCATTGCTGGGAGAGCGCGAGGGCAGGGAGGGGCGGAGAGCTCTCGACGGCGTCCCGAGAGCGGGGGCCACGCGGGGACTTTGGCATCCCCCACGGTGAGGAGCCAGAGCTCCCCTCGCTCTCCGGGTGCCTGAACTCCCGCGTCGAAGCTCGTCCCACTGCCCGTGAGGACGCCGGGCTGGCCCCCTGCACCGCCGCGAGCTCCAAAAAGGCGTCTCACCTGGGAAAGCGCCACAGCGAAGGAGCTGGAGGGGCGGCGGGGCGGGGGGACTCGAAAGGTCGATCTGTGCGACCACCTGGTGCACTCCTGAGACATCCCCTGCTCCCCGTGCTCCCTGCCCCCACCCCTCACCCCGCCTTGGCACCCTGTGCCACGCAAAGGTGTTTTGCTTCTAGTCTGGGGAGCCAAGCCTCCTTGGCCTCTGGGGCAGGGGGAGTGGGAGGGGGGCTGGGGAAGGCGCTGAGCCGGCGCCAGGCCTTTCCGTCGCGCCCCCGAGACCTCGACTGGGGCTCCGCAGCCCCCACGTTGAGCCAGGCCCCTCCCTGCAGCGCGGGCTCGGTTTACACAGCTGTCCCGTGCGTGCGTCGGGCTTGTTTGCCAAGGCTGGGAGCGCCCGCGCTCGGATTTCTGCCTGTGCGCCCCGCGGCCCGGCCGCTCCCCGACGGGCTCCCCTGCCGCGCGGGCGGGGGGGGGGGGGTCCTGCGCGGCCGCACGACCGAGGGACTTGCTCGCGCGCCTCTCCCGGCTGCGGGCGGCCCGCGGGGCACGGCGGCGCGCACACGTCTGGTCCCCAGGCCCGGGCTGCGGAGCCCGCGCTTTGCCGCAGCTCACGCGCCTCCACGCGCCGCTCGCCAAGGAGCGCGCGCGGGCAACGACCCCAACCGCCCTCGCCCCAAATCCGAGGGCAACCCCGCGAGTGTCCGCCCTAGGGCACGGCACGCGGAGCACACGCAGGGGTGCACACTGTCCCCCAGGCGCGGGCGCACGCACCGGCCTGCCGTGGTCCAAGGAGAGCCGGGTTCTCGGAGTCCGCGCGGCGGGGGAGGGCTCGCGGGCGCTCGCCAGGGCCCGGAGGGGGCTGCCGGGTGGGCGCGGAGGAAGAGGTGAAGACGTATACCTGCCCCACCTGCGGCCTTCCTTGGGGTGAGGCTGCGCCCCCAAACGCGCCCTGCGGCCCCCGACCTCGGGAGGACTAATCGCCTCGCGCCGGGGTGCAGGGCCGAGGGCTGAGCCGGGGGCTCGCGGATCCCACGGCTGCTTACCGCGTCCGCAGCCCCGAAGGGCGCTCAGGGGCTGCCTGCGGGGCCCTCCCTCCAGGTCGTGTTTTCAATCGCACCTGGACAGTTGAAACTTCAGGCAACACCCCCAAGGAGCGCTGACCGTCTTGCCGGGCCTGCCTGCTACCCTGGCAGGCAGAGCGCACAGGGGCTGCAGGAGCCAGAGTCGCCCCAAACTCCGGGACGCTGCGCCGCACCTGCAAAGCAGCCCAGGGCTCCAGCGGACTGGGCAGGGCAGGGTCCTTCCTCCCAAAGCCCTGCAAATACAAGAGACTTCTGTGACCCTCTTCTCGCATCCTGGCAGGAGTGGAAAGGCCCAGCTGGGAGGCACCACCGGACTAGCGACTCTGCCGTCTACACTGCCTGTTCCCGGTCCACTGCCGCTGTCTCTGAGTTCTGGCAAAGCGTGTAGCCTGCTCCAGCAGCTCAGGGTTGCTCCATTCTCCCCCAAGCACTGGGGACCGAGGGGAGGAAGGAAGGGCGGAAAAGAAGATCCGGAAGGCCCCAGACCCTAGAGTCCCAAGCCTCCTAGCCTTGACCAAGTTGGTGGCGCGCTGAGCCTGGGAGGGAGGCAGGTGGGGAGCGTTGGAGAAGTCAGCTTGGGGTCTGGCCTCCCAGAAGGCCCACAAAGATCAATTTGGGGGAAACTTTGAATCCTTGGAGTTGATGACTGCAGAGGGCGAGGACTTTTTCTAAAGTGTTGGGACCAGCTGTGCTGCCATCAAACAGACCAGCATCCCCAGCTGTGCCCTCTGCTTCCGACACGAGGGCGCGATGGGTTGCCCAGGAGCGCAGGAAGAGAGGCCACCCTGGGTGAAGTCTGCGGAAGCTCCCCTCAAGGCCTCTGAGCCTCCGCTCCCCGCACTCTGTCAAGCAAGAGTGTGCACCCCACCCACAGGCAGATCTTAACACCAAAAATACCTGGATCCGGGCTTTGAATGTCTCCTTGCGTGCTCCAATGGGACCGGCTGTTGTAGCTGTAACCCCCCAGAATTATTTGGCAGGGTCCTCTTCCTCCTGTCTTCGCACAGCGGCTGGCCCACAGTAGGTGTGCAGCAAATGTTCAGTGGAAGGGCAGATAGCCAGAGGATGGATGAGTGAAGAATTCCATGGGTTCATTACAGTCAGAGTCAGCAGTAAATTCGCAGCCAAGTTGAACTAAATAGACCCAATTTAGATCCATTAGATTGCAAAACCGATCCCTGATCCAAAGATGCACCTCTTTATTGAATAGAAGGAATCAGTGTCCTGGTGAAAACTTTCTGGAATCTAATGTGAGAGGAAGTACTGAGGACTTCTCTTCCGAAGTACACTGGCTGGAAAAGCAGTTTTCCTCACTCCATCCTTGTATTCGTGAGTGAATGGAAGAAAAAGTCAATACAATAACTTGCTTTCTAAATTGAGAAAATTACATTTTGATTTCCCTGGAACTGTTCTGAGCTCCGAGGCATCCCCAATCAACTAGCTAGCATGAAGATTTGCAAAGAATAGTTTCCCAGGAATATCTTGTGCTTTTAAATCATCTCAAGTATTTTGATGCTCAGCTTAACTATTTTATGTAATTATTTAACTTTTGAAGCTGCCCAGTCTTAAACAATTTTAGAGAGAAAGAGATCCTATGTACTAAACTTTTTGAAGCTTATTTTTATTTACTTTAACTTACTCTCTGTTTTCTTTATAAATTTCCTAGGAGAAATATTCCTTAGGGGAAAGTTTCATTCATGCAACAAATATTTATCTGAGGGCCTACTACGTGCCAGAAATCCTTTTTGGCACTAGCAATTCATGGTGAACAAAGCAAAAACCCCTGCCCTCCTGATGCTTGTATTAAAATGGTGTATTTAACAGAAATCTTTGTATATTACCCTTTACCCAAATAAAACACATCCCCACCCTACTCACATCCTCTCAGTGTGGTAATGCCATATATTTGTTTGTCAGAAGAATACTCAGAGCTTCTATTATCAAACCATGTAAATATTATTTACATCCAGCTGAGCTACATAGTGTACTTTGATTACATTTCCTTGTTCATTTGTTTTACGTCTAATAATTCCCTCACTTTTCATTTGTCTTTTTTCTGCCCATCCTTGTTTATTCCTTTTCCTCAATCCTATTTGTTCCTCATTCTTGGTTTCTTCTCTCACTTTGGTGGAGCACATTCACCATTGTATGATAGATAGATTTTCTGGAAACGGAATTCGAGGTTGGGAATTATTTTCACTCCGATTTTGAAAATATTCTCCATTGCTTTCTATTTCCAGTGTAGAAACCCATGTGCTATCAATCTATCTATCATCTATTTATTTATTATTTTTTATTATTTTTTATAGGCACTCTCACTCTCAGAATCTTCTCACTAGTGTTTAAAATTCATGATGATGTGCCTTGGCATAGGCTATTTTTATTTATTGTTTTATTTATTGTTATGAGTACTGAGAGAAAAGTTATAACCTGAAATTTCATGTCCTTCATTTCAGGGAAATTTTCTTGCCTTATTTCTTTGATAATAACCCCACCCCCTGCGCCTTTGGCTAACATTCTAAGAGGGTTTGGTTTTGTTTTGTTTTGTTTTGTTTTGTTTTTCAAATTTACCTTGTTTTTAAATCCTCTTGACCAAGTTTTTAATTTCCAAGAGCTTTTTTGTTTTTATTCTGTGAATGTTACTTTTTACATCGTCCTCTTTTTTATTTAATGGATACATCTTCTCATTGTTCTCTGAAATGGTTAATATAGGATTCATTTTTCACTAGGGGAAATATCCCTTAGGGGATATTTCTCCTAGGACATGTGTAAAGAAAACAGAGTAAGTTAAAATTTGTTTTGTTCTTCTCACATGAGAGGCTATCCTCGCACCTCTAGATCCCCTTGACTGCTTATTTATATTTAAGAGGAAGGTAATAAACTGCTCTTTGGAATATGGGAATGGCAGAGTTGTCCATCAGTGGGCCTGAATATAAAGTGATTAGATGGAAAGCAACCTCCCCATTTTATTAGAGGGACCCTAAACTATGAGTAGATATAAGATTTTTCCCCTGTCTTTTTATTTGCCCTAAGAGTCCTCCAATCTCCTGTATGGGTCAGTGGGATGGGGATTGAGGTAGAGTGTAAGCCAATGAGTAGGGAAGGAGGCTGAGAGTTTTGCCATTCATTACTGTAATCCACTAATCTTTTCTAGATCCCAAGAGGGATAGTCATCTAACTGCATAGGATATAGAAAGAAATCTTGAGTCTAAGTACTCCTCTTAAAGGCTTGCAATCACTCCAATTTTTTTTAAAGATATTATTTATTTATTCATGATAGACACACAGAGACACACAGGCAGAGGGAGAAGCAGGCTCCATGCAGGGAGGTCTCCAGGATCACACCCAGGGCTGAAGGCGGCGCTAAACCACTGAGTCACCAGGGCTGCCCACAATCACTCCAATTTTTAGCCCATCCTGTATCTCCACCAACAGAGGCAACCAACTGGTTAAAGCCCTGAATTTGTCCTGGGTCCTTGCTTCTTGATAGATTTCCCTGCCCTTCTAGAATTTATACTAGAAATTTGTGTCTTTACAATGCTTTCTCTTCTCCTAAACCAGTGAAGAATGGAAGATGGGAGATAAGTCTTTGCAGAGCCCTCAAATTAGACCCAATTCACTGGGCAATTGACCTCGGCTGATTCCCACTCCCCATCACAGGCCACCTGCCTGGAGGCTTTTTCCCCAAACCGCAGAGAAATTGAGATGCCAACATTTAACCCACAGAAGTCCCTTCCAGAGAATATTTTTAGAGTTGTCTGTCCCTGCCAGAGAATGAGCAAAGCATGGTGGCCCAGACCCAAGCTGGTCACTCTGAGAGATGGACAGACACAGTGAATGACGTCAAGGAATTACTCAGGTTGGGTTCCTCTGAGATGATTAAAATTCTCTCTTGGCTCAGACCCACAGGACCAAAATTGACTCTCTCCTCCTTGTCTGAGAGCATTGTTCTACACTACAAAGGAAGTAAAAAAAAAAAAAAAAAAAAAACAGATCCTTAAAACTGTATTGCAAAACTAATCAGAGTAAAATCTCCTGCATTCAACATTCTCAGAAAAATGAGAGTTTTAGTAAATTCCCAGGTAACTGAAACATACTTTAAATGGAAAACACACCTTTCTAAAAGGCATTTTGGATAGAAACCCCTTTTAATGCATACGTTCTCCTCTTAACCTTCTCTGGATGACTCACAGCCATCATCCCTCCGTGCTGCATCCTGGGTATGGGCGTGAGTTAGCTGGGTTGTTTACCGCCCTGACCCCAAATGCTGTGCTTTTTAACTCTTGGCGCACCATTTTTAGTTATTCTATATTCATCTTAGCATATTAATTATTCATATTCAGTTGCATATGAAGTCCTCTCAGTCAAGATCTCAGGAACATGCTTTTGACTTTTGATGGTTTCTCTGTCCCTAGCCCCAGGCCCAGTCTACCTGAATTTTCACCTGCTAAATTCAATGCCATCAGAAAGCAAAAGAAGTGTGCTCAGTAGAACTGGCTGGAGCAAATCAAAAGGAAGATTAAGGGAAAGATCTGAGTATCTATCTTATGAGTAATGCTAAAGAACTCTAATGCAGCTTCCTATCCTTTCTGGTCCTCGGCTATGTCCTATATAGAGAATGTTCCTGAGGAAGTGAGTGTTCCTATGATGTTAAAGAAATATGAGATAGGCTATAGGTCTCGCATAATAGTGCTGTCCAATAGAACTTTCCACAGTAATGGAAATGATCCATATCTGTGCCATCCAGTACAAGAGCCACTAGCCACATGTGGCTCTTGAGCTCTTCAAATATAGCTAGTGTCAACTGAAGGACTGAATTTTTAATTCAGTTTTTAATTTAATTTAGTTTTAGTTAATTTAAATATAAATAGTCACATTTAGCTGGAGGCTACTGGACGGGACATCTCAGTCTACAGAATAGAGTAGTGGTTAAATGCATAGATTCTGGAGCCAGACCGCCTATTGTTCAAATTCTGACTCTCACATTTATTAGCTGTTTGACCACAGACAAACCTCTTAAACTTTCTGTCATCCTCCTTTATAAAATTGGGATAATAACACTGCCTATTTCATAGGGTTGCTGTGAGGATTAAATAGGTAATTAATATAAAGTGCTTAGAATAGTGTATGACAAACTAGAAAGTGCTATATGTATGCTAACCATTGTCTTTTATTGGGTTTCTCCAGAAACATAACCCAAGAAAAAATTTGAGTACAAAGCACTTATTTGGGAGTTATATCAGTAAGGGAACAGGGAAGTGAGACAGGGAAGGGAAGATAACCATTACAGAGTATAGTATTAAACAGATTACAGCTGTGGGCAACTGGAACTTTATCCTGCTTGAGACCTTCTAGAACACTGTAGAAAGAAAGCCTAGAATAGTCCCATCCAACAAATGATAAGCTATCTATTCACCAATTCCAGCCCATCATCAGTCGAGGGGTGCTTCCCGGAGTGCAAGCTCCCAGCACATCTAGCCAGTGCTGGATGGCCAAGCTTCTGGCCCAGGCAGAGTCAGAAGGGCTTGCAGTAGAAAGCTATCAGTGCACATGGAACTGGTAAGCGCTGGTGGGGCATGAAGACAGTCTCCTTAGTCGTATTAATATTATCAAGAGTCCGCCACTCCTTAATGACCCTCCCTAGAAACAGACAGGAATAGGTTTCTCATCCATAATATGTTGTAAAAGATTAGCAAACAGGCTGTCATATGCTGGCGTCACCCCCACCCATCTGATTCTTAAGGTCTTTGCTCAGAGTATCTAGAAAGCCCTTTGGCAGCCCCCAAATCCTAGAGCCGGTTAACTTCAGTGCCCCTCTCATCAGTAGATAAAGACACAGAAAGATCAGTGCGCTCTATTCTCTCGAAGTAATAAATCAAACCCATAGAGAAGGCTGCCCATTCAAAGGATAATATAAAGGACATGTTGCAGAGACTTATTAATGCTGGATAAAGGCCAGCAGGAGGAGTGGGGAGGGTGCGGGTGGGGGGTTCTCAATCATGATTTATTAGTTTTCATAAATCGATTTTTTTTATTTCCTGTTGAACAGACCTTATTTTCTCAAACCTCACATCTTAGAAATTTCCTTGGCCAGGATATTATTGGAGAATTTCTTCTGGTTATTGTTGAAGATAATTATATCGGGTGGGGTTTTTGCTTCCGTTTTTTGTTTTTTGTTTTTGTATATAGGTGTTTTCAGCTCTCAACCTTAGTGGGTTAAAATTAAATCTTCATCCTCACTCCTGGAAGGATGGAGGGCTATGAGACATGATAGAATGACTCTCAGCAATAATGTGAATTGGTAACATTTGACATTGTATTCATCAGGGCGCTTAGTGTCATATAACAGAATCCTCTAAGCTGATTTAAACAGGACAGTATTTATTACAGGGCACTGGGTAGCTTACAGAATTTTTTAAAAGGCCAAAGAATCAGGTCTAGATGCCACACAGTCAGGAGGAACCAACCACGCTATGGAAATGTTCTAGTAGAAAGTTCATTGCTGTTCACCTATAGCAGTTTTGCCTCCAGGCAGCTACTCTGTGAATGCCCCCGAAAATCCAGGCACCCTTATACTGCCAGTATCTTAACATGCTCACTCTTGACTTCCAAGTATTCATGAATGTCTGCGAATCCATGAATGATTGCCAGAATCTAAATTTTGTGTGGAGCTCTAGCTGCAAGAGAACCTAAGAGGAAATGTTTTTAATTTTTTCACCTCTAAAGGAAAGCTTGCAGGAAGAGATTTAGATGGTAATTGAGTAAGCCACATTCAGCTTCACTTGGTTGTCTAATAATCTTCTCTAAAAAGGAATTTTATGGGTTTTTTTCTATCCAAGTCTATTTCTCCCCCACTTTTACCCAAATAGTAAGTGGCAGCACCAATAGTTAGTCTATTCAGCTAAAAATTTAGGTATTATCTTTAATTCCTCCTTTCCCTTCATCAATATCCAGTCCATCAGTAGGTCCTATTAATTCTACTCTCCCCAGCCCAAACACATCCCAAACCCATCCAATCCCCTCCTTCTCCACTATTGTCTTAGTCTTTTTGAGCTACTATGAAAAAATAACACAGATTAGGTGGCTTATAAACCATAGAAATTTATTTCTCACGGTTCTAGAAGTCCAGGATGAAGGTGCTAACATGATCAGAGAATAGCCTCTTCTGGGTTGCAGACTTTTTGTGGCAGAAGGGGCAGAGGAGCTCTCTGATGTCTCTTTTCCATGGGCATTAATCTCATTTATGAGGGCTCATCACCTAACTGCTTCCCAAAGGCCCCATCTCATAACACCATTACACTGAGTATTGGGGTTTCAATATACGGACTTTGAGAGGAACAAAAATTCAGACCATAGCAACTAGGGACCCTAGTCCAAGCCACCATCATCTCTTGCCTATAAAATCCCAGTAGTCTCTGAACTAGTCTCCTGGATGTGACCGCTGCCTCTGTAATCCCTTCTCCACATAACTCTTACAGTGATCCTTTAAAGCATAGACTGTATTGAGTCACTCCTGTTCTTACAACTCTCCAGTATAATTAGGATAAAAATTTAAATAATTTATATTTTTAAATATTTTATTTATTTATTCATGAGAGACACATAGAGAGAGAGAGGCAGACATAGGCAGAGACATAGGCAGAGGGAGAAGAAGTCTTCACGCAGGGAGCCCGATGTGGGACTGAATCCCAGGACTCCAGGATCAAGCCCTGAGCCGAAGGCAGACGCCCAACCGCTGAGCCACCCAGGTGTCCCTTAAGTACTTTAATATAGCTTTTTTAAAAAAATTTTTTTATTCATGAGACACAGAGAGAGGGAGAGGCAGAGACATAGGCAGAGGGAGAAGCAGGTTCCCTGCAGGGAGCCTAATGCAGAACTTGATCCCAGGACTCTGGGATCATGCCCTGAGCTGAAGGCAGATGCTCAGTCATTGAGCCACCCAGGTGCCCCTCTAATATAGCTTTTAAGAGAGATGTGATCTACCTCCTATCTGTCTCTCCAGCATCCTCTGATGGCAATATCCCCTCACCCAGGTGTCCACACTGGCTTTCTGAAAAGTCCTAGAGATAACAAATCAAGACCTCCCTCACCCCTGGGCTTTGCATTTGCTAGTTCCTGTGCCTAGAAAAGCCTGTCTTATCTTCCCCTTCTATGACAATGGCCCCACCTAACACACATACCCCTACCACTCTTTTGATGGCTGGCTCCTTATCACTCCTTAATTTTCAACTCAAAAATCAAACATCTTCTACTTAAAAGACTTCACCTGACCCCCATCTAAAGAAGCCCCCACAATCTCTTTATGATATTAATCTGTTTTTTTTTACCTCCTTTACAGAGCTTATCCCTCTTGGATATTATATCTGAAATCTACTTACTTGTATATTATTTGTCTTCTTTCATTGGAATGTTAGCTCCTTGAGAGAAGCCTTCTTAAATATCTTGTTTACCACTGTATCTCCAGTATCTGGTAGTGTCCAGCACAAAGTTGGCTTAAGAAACATCTGAAGAATCATGAAGCATACAAATGCTGACTCTGTAAAACTTAGCAGTGTGCTAAGGGCTATACTTAGATCATTTTACATAACCCTTGTGTATTAGTCTGTTCTCCAGAGAAACAGAAACAATGGTATATGCATATATATAATATATAGTAAATACATATAAATATATATATAGTATAGTAAATATATAAATATATATAGTGTAGTAAATATATATACATATACATATATACTAAATATTTATAAATATGTATATACACATACATATATATTTACTTACTAGGTGGAATTGGCTCCCATGATTATGGAATCTGAGTAGTCAAGATCTGTGGTCAGTAAGCTAGAGACCCAGGAGAGTAGATAGTATAGTTCTAGTCTAAATCCAAGTCTGAAAGGCAGGAAAAGACCGATGTCTTTTCCAGCTCAAAAATAGCCAAATGGAGGTAAAGAATTCTTTTTTACTCAGCCTTTTATTATATTCAGGCTTCAATGGATAAGATGAGGCCCACCCACACTGGGGAGGGCAATCTGCTTTACTCAGTCCTCCAATTCAAATATTAATCTCATCCAGGAACACCCCCACAGACACATCAGAAATAATGTGTGACAAATTTCTGGGTGCCCTGTGGTCCTCAAGATGACTCATAAAATCAACTATCAACTTCGCAAAAACTCTTTGAGAAAATCAAGTATAGAGAAGTTAAATAGTAGCCCAAAGTCACATCAAAGAAGCTTAAGAGTAGGACTTAAGCATAGACAGTCTGATTCCAGACCCCACACTTTAAATATTTATATTTATTTTCCTCTCTCATAGCAATTGTGGATATTTATGTAGAAGTAGAATGCTCCTAATAAATGGTCTCCTGTGCTCCACCAATTCAAATAGATATGCAAAGTAGAGAAAACTCTAGGCCGACCCAACTATCTCTCCAGACATAATTATTTAAGAAGGCTCTTGGAGGAGCAAACTCACTCCTTTATAGATCCTCACATTCCTTTGGTCATGTCTTTTCATCTCTTCAGTATTTCTGAAGTCCATGGCAGCACCCTGGAACTTTTCAGAGAGGAAACCTCTCTCTCCAGAGAGAGAGCCCCATCTTTCCTGAGTTGACTACTTCTCCTAGGAGGGTGGATTGTGTGCATCAGAGATGATGTCCATTTTCCAGAATTGAATGAATAAATGAACTATCAGGTATAGGAGTCAGAACTTACCAAAAGTCTTGACCCAAAGGCAACAAATGTGGTACTCCAATTAAAACCAGGTTCTAATCTAAGGTAAAAATGCTGTGCAAATTTCTGTCCAGAAATGGCCAATGTTCAGAATAGTGCCTGGCATACCATAGTTATTCAACACATTTGTTAAAATGAAAAATAGTGGTATAACAACTTTTTTTTGTTTGTTTGTTAATTTGTTTATTCACGATCATCATTTCACCATTGCTTTGTTGGATTATTGATGTGTTTGGATATCCAACTTTATGATCTGGACTTAGGAAAAACTGCATTGTTCTGTACAATAGCAGAGTTAAAAATATGAAGTTCCCTTAGGGCAGTCTGGAAAAGGTGTATGAAAGAGAAATAGGAGACAACTGAAGCTTCAGACCTCACAGGGGTAAAGAGCTGCTGGTGAGAAACATTTCTTGGTGGTTAGGGAATGAAATGAAGGTAAAAAAAAAATGAAAACAAAATCTCTAATATGAAAAATTCATTTATTTATCTGGCAAATGGTGATGTGACTTCTCCCTTTACCCCCATATCTTTAATAAAATTGATTATATTTTTTTTCTGGTTTGCTGAACTAGATATTCTTGAGGAAATCAGGAAGAGTTTGTGTTTTATCTCAGACTCCATATGCAGAAGAAACAAAAGATGGTACACATAAAAACTGAAACTTAGAGATTACAAGGCATGAAATCAGGGTTTGAGCTGACTCTATCTTATAAGGGGGATTGAAGGGGTTGGTAGAGTTCAGCTCACATCTGGGGCTATAGTAGTATCAGGGCAGTCTTCAATGAAGAAATTTCTCAAGGTTATTTCCTTCCATTTGGTAGAAATGGGAGTCATCTCCCATCGTTCTCTCCTGTGAGATCCCAACAGGAGTTGTTCACTGAAAAATCTTCATGCCATTGCATCAACCCCCTTGAACTCACCATGCCTGCCCCTAGCTCAGCTATGACTCACAAGTACCTTGTTGCAAAAGATATCCAGTAGAGGGCAAGGCTCTTACCTTACCTTCCTTATTAAGAGCTTCAATGTTCTCATGTGTCATTCGATAATTGAGATTGTCAATTAGTGGTCTCATTCCTGGTCCTCATCTTCCTCTCTTTCAGCTAAACTCAACCTTCAGCTCACACAATGGAAGTCAACAAAATGAGGTAACAGCTTTCTATGTGAGTCACTCTGGGTGACACTGTGTTCAGAGAGCACTGTGGGGCAAGTAGACAGAGTCCTCCAGGCAAGTGTTTCAGCCATCCAAGAACTGGCATACAGCCCAAGAAACACTCTTACCTGATGACGGACTAGTGGGATGAGTCCTGGAGGAAATAGTTCCCAACAGCCAGAAAGAGTCTCTTGGCTCATGCACAGCAATGCTCTTCTCGATTAAAAATGTTGTCATCATTCACACTGCAATGTAAAATCCTTTTACACCATGCTCACACTTTTGTAGGCTTCCATCTACTCTGCATATTAAAGACAGGACCCTTCCATGAAAAGGTGATATCTCTAAGATACAGTTGTGCCCGAATAGCCCCTAAATAATGGACAGAAAATGGTTTGAGACCTTCAAAGGGCAAATACAAGGAGGGTGATTTCTATGAGCTATTTCTCTTTGCTGAGCACTCAGAGGAAAATTACAAATGGTTGGAAGAAGGCTTTGTTTTTTAAAAGACTTTTAGTTATTCCCGAGAAATCCCTCCACTTATTCCCGGAGAGAGGTCATCTCTTAGATGCTGTCAGTCAGACAACGATGAGCAGTGCAGGAGAGGTGCAGAGAGATTTCCAACTAATGCAGCCAGAGGAAAACTGCCAAAGAAGCAGGACTCCTTAGGATAAGTAAATTGAAGGATATTTGGGGGATAAAAATAAAGCCTTTTTGAAAATGAAAGATGGAAGGATGTTGTATATACAAATTGCCCCGTACATCAAATTCCGAACAGCAACGTCGCCATGGCTGGCAGTGCAGAACAATGACGCAAGCAAAGATCTTCTCAGCTATGCTTAGTGGGCCTTTCCTCCAAAGGTATCTATCCTGTTTCTCATTCTCATAGGATTTGCAATATGCTGCTCATAAAGATTTCACTTTGGTCATAATCTCAGTGGCTCCAGGTTGAGAACTTTGGGGTAGGGACTTCTCTATAAAGACTGGGAAAATACAACCTAAATACAGACACTGGCAGGGAGAGGTAGGTTGTCTAGCCTATTCAGAGAGAACACTGTCTTAGAGCTTTAATTCCAGAAGTAATCAGCACTGACTATCAGATTTCACTGGTGAAATGAGTGAACTGAGCTCAGTGAGTGCTCAGTTAAGGGGTGGGACCACTCAAGAGTCTGAAATATTCAAGTCACAGAGTATGGATTCACCCCAACACCCAAACAGAAAATTGGTGGGACTGGAACCAACCTCCCCCACCTCCGTGAAAGTAAAGCTGAAAATCAGAGTATCAATGCTGTGTCCTCATGATGGAGTAGACAGCTAGACCGCTAATCAGTAAGGATCAACATAGGGATTCATAAGAGAACTCAGGAGAGTACTAGCTTGGTACTAGAGGATCTTGAAACACTGGTTTCTAGTTATAACTATTAGCAAAGAAAAAAAAAAAAAGGTGGGTCTGCAGCGAGAGCATCTAAAAGGGCTCAAATGGAGGTTGAGCAGCTGACAAGTAGTTTGAAGACCATGACAATTCCAGGCCCTCTAAGGTGGTAGAACAGATACGACTAAGATATAGTCTGCCACAGGGAGACCAGTCCACCAGGGAGGACTCATAATTAAAATAGGCAAACAGGCAATAAAAGACACAGTGGTTTTGTTGCAATTCTTAACACAAGAACAAAACCCAAAAGACACAAAAAGACTAAACAGCTCATGATTGAATTTTAGAGCACTAAATAAGCACTCAGGGGTTTTTATGAGTTTTGTAAGTCTTGCCTACCATTCTCTGTTTCACCTCCAATCTCAACTATTCTGTCTACCAGAAATGCACCTTCCTGGGCTTGGCAAAGCAATGCGTGTATTCAGTACAGAACAGGTAGCTATTTCCCAACAGCAAAGTCCAGAGACAGCCTGACTTCATTATTTCTCAAGGCACACAGTTCCTTTAAAGTAGGACCACTTTAAAAAAAAAAAAAAAGATTTTATTTATTTATTCATGAGAAAAAGAGAGGCAGAGACATAGGCAGAAGGAGAAGCAGGCTCCCTGCAGGGAGCCCGATGCGGGACTCAATCCCAGGACCCTAGGATCATGACCTGAGCCAAAGGGAGATGCTCGACTGCTGAGCCACCCAGGTGCCCCAATAGGACCACTTATAATAACTTTAATAATAGCAATGAAAAAACAACATTTATTTCACAATTTCACACATCTAAGCTAAGGACTAGCATTTATTATCCATGATGTAGATCTTCACAACAACCCTATGAGCTATGGCCCATTACTGATCCCATTTTACAGATGAGAAAATGGAGGCTCAGAAAGATTAAGCAATTTCCCCAAAGTCACATGGCCAGTAAGTGCATGTGACATATAAAGAAAATTGGCTCATCCACTACTCCTTCCAACATATTTCTGATATAACACCCAGTATCATAGAGGCTGGAAACTTAGAGACTACTTTACCTAGACCCCCTTGAAACTGGGCTCCATGTGCAGCCTAGGTTCTCATAAGCAACATCTAGAAGGAGAAGTGACTGGGAAGGGCCTCCACACATGGAGATTGTGGTCTCTTCGTGTGTTTCTCCCACAGCAGCTGTGTGGGAAGTTCAGTTTCTGGTCCCCAATGTCATAACAGCAACAGCCCCAGAACCAGTGGGACTCCCCTAAAATAGTCCCGTGATGCGCTTGAGTGTTTCTCTAAGCTGTTGTGTTCTTAGCTGTGTAGAAACCAATGTGGTTCATTGGGCTCTCCAAAGTTTCTCTAAGCTATGGAATATCCACTCACAAACACTTTCTGCTTAAGTAGGGAAGAGTGAGTGTGTTGTCATGTACAACTAAAACCCTCAGTAATCACTGTGAGAGCTAGGATTCAAACCCAGGCTCATCTGACTTGGAGCCCAACACTTAACCTGAGTTTTCCTGAGAGACAAGGACAATCTTAACTGTAGGAAATTCTATCAAGCAGCATTCTACCCAACTTTCTTGAATCACTTAAGTCTCTGAACTATCAAATGCTCCACATCCAGCTAGCTGTGCATATTCCTCCTTCACATATCAGATGTCGCTCCACAAGGAAGCCTTCATGGTGCCCCTCTTGTTATTTAACTCAAAGGCACTCTGGAAGTTTCCATACCCCAGCGTTCACCTATGTGGCTGTTCATTTCATTAGCGATAACGTCTACTGAGGTGTAAGGTCCAGGAGGGCAGAGCCCAGGCACATCTTACTCCCCTCAGTATTCCTAGCACTTATCATAATCTCTGGCACAAAGTGGACACTCAATAAATATGTACCAAGTTGTCCCAACCCCCCAATGGAAAAATAAATCAATATATAAATATGAAAGGTGGTGGGTGTGTTAATTAACTAGATGCAGGAATCCCTTCACAATGTTCTACGTATATGAAACTCTCATGCTGTACACTTTAAATAACCAACAGTTATATTTGTCAGTTATACTTCAATGAAGCTGAAAAATACAGATGAGATAGATAGATTAGATAGATAGATACATAGATGATAGATAGATAGATAGGTAGATAGATAGATGGATAGATAATAGATAGATATTGAATAAATTAGTTGCAGAAACAACTCCCACATGGTGGCTCATAGCTGAGGGCATTTGCCAGGCACTGAAGGGGAAGTTATCTGAATCCCTGTGTCCTCTATTGCCTACATTTGTTGCTGATAAACTCTGCATCAGGGATGGAACTTTGGGTAACTGCAGATAGGTAAGAATTATCAGTAATAGGTAAGATATCAACAGTACCAAGAAGTTGGCAGTTTGGAGGATCAGTCTAAGTCATAGAACATGGAATAGAGATTCCTAACCTGGTTAGTGAAACAAGAAAGGACTAGAAAGAGTCTGCAATTCTCACAATTCTAGTTAAGGGCTTAGCTAACGCCCTAATGAGAAAGTATTTGTAGTTGGCCCCTGCAAGAGTACCTAAGTAGTATTTATAACATAAGACAATATTGGAAATATACATAATATATATTCTTTACAATATAAACTACATATGGCAGATATCATAAAGCAGATATATGTAATAAACATGTAAGTAAACTCTCAATAGCTTCTGTGCTCATATAGTTCATCCTTGCCTATTAAAAATGTGTTGTTTTTATTAACAAAATATTTCTGAAGACCTTTCAAATTGTTGTTAATGAGTAATATCTGAATGAGGTAGAACTAGCTAGTTGTCTAATTGAGTAGCCTAAGAAGCATCCCTTTCCATATCCATATCCTCACCTCTAAAAGAACAGTGAAGATCTTTATTTAATATGAGTTATTGCAGATAATTAGGACTGTTTAAACCATCCCAGTGGCTGATTATTTTTGTTTTATTGATATATGAATTCTCAGAGGATATAACTTAGTATCTGTGCGTGAGTTGAATTTCACAAAATGATAGTTCAAGCACTGGATATATTGACTGAGAGAACTAATTCATCAATGCTGGCAAGAAATCTTAGTATCTTAATTTGTTGCAATATAGGATTCCCTGGCTTTAAAAAGAAAAAAAAAGAAAGAAAGAACAAAAAACCTTCTCCTGTTTCCAAATGCCAATCAATATATTTCTACTGCTTCTTGGGTTCCTTCTTATCTTCTACCCTCCCCCATTCCCCATTCTTCCCTACAAAGGAAACATTAAATGTACCAATTAAACATATAATCTGAGCTAGTGGCTTTTCCTGCTTATTTTAAATCCAGAAATAAACAGCTCTACAATTTTATAAAAGGGCATAAAAATTATTTTATGTTAAGAAACATGGCTTAAATTCCTGTATGTTCAAAGAAAAAAGTAATAAACTTGTTCAAGAAAGGATAAAAAAAAAAAAAAACTAGTCAGTAGATTGAGATTTAAGTTACAGGAATAAACCAGTTAATTAAATGTCCAAAACACTGGGATTTTCCTTTCATTTACTTGCCTAATATGTACACTTCGTGAAACACCGATTCCATAAACCAGTGAGGTAATTTGTCCACGGGGCCCATCAGTTACTGGAGATGGCTTCAAAAGAACTATAAGGCTTCTAAAGCCAAATTGCACAGAGCCTTTTATGTGGCAGGCACTTTGCTAGGTGCCCTAGAGAAAGCAAGAAGTATAAATGTTTTACAAGAAATCATGGCTGGAAATGTATTCTTAATTACTCCTGTACAATTTTCCAGTCAGATAAGAATCTAGTGGGGTAAGGTCTGGGGAAAATAGCTATTTTCTGAATGCACCTACACTAGACTCAATTTAGGCATTACCCCAGATTCTTAGGACCACACCTACTTTGCACTGCTTATGCCCACTTCCACCCCCAACCAAGCATGCTTCACAGTTCCCATGGTCACAAAGAACATCACTGAAGCTTCCTCTACCCTCCACCATGCACACACAGATCAAGTGGCCTCAGACATGGGACTGATTGGGAAAGAGGAACCAACAAAAGCTCTGTTTTCCCCAACAGCTCCCTGGAGAGGTGAGGCAGCATAACCCAGAAGTGCAGAGGAAGTCAGGCCTCCTGGAATGGGCTTAACCCATAGAAGACAAGACAGGGGGGAGCTCATAAATTTACCAACCTTTCCCTCTTCCTCTCCTACCCCTGTCCAATGCCCACACCATAGATGGTTTGAAAGGTGCAGTAAAAGCTTATTTGGCCTCTCTGAAGACATCCTCTGAGGCTGAGTAGTTAAAAGGTTTGTCATCCACAAGATGATGGCCCAACTCAGTAACACATCCCTGGGTTTGCTCTCCCTCTTGCCCCTGCCTCACTTCTCCTTTTCCCTCACTTTAACTTTCTTGAGATCAAACTCTCCTCTAAAATATTAGGATGCAGGGATGCCTGGGTGGCTCAGTTGGTTAAACATCTCCCTTCAGCTCGGGTCATGATCTCAGGGTCCTGGGATACAGCCCTATATAGGACTCCCTGCTCAGTGGGGAATCTGCTTCTCTCTCTCTGCCTCTCCCTCTCTGCTCCTTCCCCTCTCCATGCTAGCTAGCATATGCGTACTCTCTTTCAAATAACTAAATAAAATCTTTAAAAAATAAAATAAGGGATCCCTGGGTGGCACAGCAGTTTGGCGCCTGCCTTTGGCCCAGGGCGCGATCCTGGAGACCCGGGATCGAATCCCACATCAGGCTCCCGGTGCATGGAGCCTGCTTCTCCCTCTGCCTGTGTCTCTGTCTCTGTCTCTGTCTCTCTCTCTCTCTCTCTCTGTGACTATCATAAATAAATAAAAATTTAAAAAAAATTTTTTTTAATAAAATAAAAAGTTAGGATGCAAATTTTTGCCTCAGATCCTGTTTTCTAGGAAACTCATGCTAGGACAGTCCCTGCGGCCCTGGGAAAACAAACCTCACAACAGAATTTGGCGTTGGATTGATCTGAGGGCAACAGGGACCTGTGGAGGCAGTAAGCAGAGTGGCAACGACCCCAGGCATATAGACAATCACAATTACTGATCCTTTTTTGCACCTGTAGTTAACTGGAAGGGGAAAACAGCAGGGGATCAACCTGTTTTAGGATCTAGAGAATACTCCATATACCCTCGAGGGGGCAGCTGTTTGTCCTTACTGAAATTGAGACATACTATGGATATGAGTTTGCCTTACCCACTCACCACTTTTCATGGACTTAAGAATGCCTGACCTATTGCTACTGGGTCCCACACAACATTCCCTGGAACAAAGATACCCATGTTAATTCAAAGAAAGCGCAGCAATTGACTTGCCACATACCCATCTCCAGGAGTATCCAGTTTATGGAATGATAGAATAGCCTGTTAAAGGTTCAGATAAGGCACCATTTCAGGGCCATGTTTGCCAGGGTGGGTGCTTTCCTCCAGGAAACAACATATGCATTAGACCAACACTTTACATGTTGTGCTTTGTCCTCTCACCATCACTC
This sequence comes from Vulpes vulpes, assembly GCF_048418805.1. Classification (NCBI taxonomy): domain Eukaryota; kingdom Metazoa; phylum Chordata; class Mammalia; order Carnivora; family Canidae; genus Vulpes; species Vulpes vulpes. The sequence goes on from NC_132790.1 coordinate 11,849,101, forward strand.
CCACTGGCCTACTTATAGAATTTGTGCTTCCTGTCTCTGCAACCTTAGGTTCTTCTGTGGATTACATGAAAACCTAATAAACAAAAAATAGATATTTGGAATGTCAGAAGGACCACAGGTTAAATTTTAAAAAAAATTTTTAAACCAAACCCTAAAGTATGCTGATCAATTGACATCTAGCTGGAAAGAAATTTGTAGTTATATGTCTAAAGTTGCGTGAGCATTTGGATCAATGACTTGAATACATCTATTAAAAAACTTGCTCAACAGAAGTGCATAAGTATTTGGAGGAGGCTCTAACGTCCAAAGGGATGGGATTTTATCACCAGATAACAGATACTGTTAGCACCAACATGAACTTTAGCTTGACATTTTGGGGAAAGTATAGTGAACAACCTGAGATCTCAGTCTTTTGCCAATATGTTTATATTTAAGGACATGCTGGGCACTCTAATTTTTGTTCATTTGGAAAATGTATTATTGAATTCTCTTTTTTGTATTTCAAATATGTCACTACTCCATTATTTAAGGAATTATTATTTTTGTAGAGTTATTTTAAACCAACAATACGTAGAACTCCATTGATATCTCTACTTAGAGAAAATTTATGGATGCTTTACCTATAAATCCCTAGAATATCTGAAAGATGGTCTCTAGCAAGAGTCTTAAGGAAAAAATACATAAATCTATTAACAAAGGAGAACCAGTTGTTTAAAATAAAAGGAGATTTTTGAAAAGTGTTGCTAGTAAACATTCACTAATGAAATATTCATAGAGACAGCTGTTCTAAGGACAAAGTCCTCTTTAAAGTTAAAGGATTATATGAATGCATGCAGTTCTGTGGAACTTGTACTCTGAAGAACTACAGAAACCACTATCTTCAGCAAAATTCTGTTAACAGAATAGGAAAAAAATCCAAAAAGATCCAGCAAAAAGATTGAATCAAAAATGTCTACATTAAATGGGCTAGTGGCCCAAGGGCTCCCAGGATGTCTAATCTGCAATATAATGAATAAAAACTGCCTTCTGCTTATTTTACCTCAAAGTTCCCAGCCAGAGTCTTCTCCTAAAACATGGTTTCTAAAGTTCAGGTGCTAACTGTGCTTGAAGAGACAGGCCCTGTTGGGTTCAGTGTTGTATGTAACTCTATTGTACATAACCTTCCACTCAAAGGAGGAATACACAACTCTATTCAAACTTTCTTAAAGCTTCTAAAAACCTTCACAGATTCTTGGTATGAAATGTGTCCCCATAAAATTAGGCTTCCATGCAGACTTTTTGGGTAGATGGAATGTTGCATATAAAGAAATGATGAAAGATCCTGAATATACAATTCTATTTTATGTCCTGCAGCATTTTGGCACAGTTACCATGTATGCTGCCGAATATTCTATTCATAGGGTAGAGCTGTTCTGTGGGTGTGGCCAGGGAGATAACCTGCCGTGTATATGAAGATGACACGGTAGCTGGCAGGTGGCAACTGACATGCCCATCCAGATGTGGCAAGTGAGAAGACATAAGAGACATGGATATACCGGCTGGCAATTCAAGCAAGGTCTCACTGCCGTCAGTGTCTTGGTGCACTCTCCATATCCAAGTTCTCATTCTAAGCTTTGAAGTGTAGAAACTCAATTTTTTTTTTCACTGCACTCAGAGTGGACCAGGCTTGGGGAATTGACCACCATCCCCCCACTACCACCACCACCACCAAGAATTTAACTTGCCAAAGGTTGGTGAATATAATTTACAATGACTTTCTCTTTCCAAGGACCAAAATTTATTTTCTAGAGATTGAGCATCCTCATGAAGCTATCTGAGGAACTAAATTATCAGGATCTTCCTTAACAGAAAAAATTGAGGTGTAAGAAATTTGATGGCCAGCAGGGATATTTCATTTCATCACTGGCAAAGCCTGGTAAGATCCTGCCCCACAACAAAGGCTACTTCCTTAATCAGAATCTTCTGCTAGATATGGTCATTTTACCCCTTTTAGTGCTGAACCAATAGTGACAAATTCTTATGTTCCAGTTTTCCTTTTTATAGACTTTACATAAAATAATCCTACAAAACACAACATCAAACAGATTGTGGCACTTATGTTTACCTACGCAAATATTTATTTTTTGTAAATATTTATTTATTGCAAATATTATGTTTCCTTCCCCCGAAAAACAGGCTAATACTATCAGTCAAAATTACAATATTTGGTGATGACTGAAGTGGTGATTGAGTGATAGGGTAAATTCTAAAATAATTATCTGGGTGAGAACAGGTTTTTAAATTGTTTAGGTGGGTTGAGGAAAGGAGAAAGATAACAATGAGATAATCAAATGGGAGATTTTTCATTTTATTTTTAATATTTTATTTATTTTGAGAGAGAGATTACAAGCAAGGGGAAGGGAGAGAAGCAGACTCCCTGCTAAGCAAGGAGCCTAATGTGGGGTTCAATCCTAGGACCCTGAGATCATGAGCAGAACTGAAGGCAGATGCTTAACCAACTGTGCCACTCAGGTGTCTTGATAATCAGTTAGTTTAGCAGTAGAGGGGTAAATAGTCAGATTCAAGAAGTTATGTGTCATAGATCAATGGAACAGAATAGAGAATCCAGAAGTGGACCCTCAACTTTATGGTCAACTAATATTCGACAAAGCAGGAAAGACTATCCACTGGAAAAAAGAGTCTCTTCAATAAATGTGCTGGGAAAATTGGACAGCCACATGCAGAAGAATGAAACTAGACCATTTTCTTACACCATACACAAAGATAAACTCAAAATGACAAGATTGAATCAAAATCCTAGAGGAGAATACAGGCAACACCCTTTTTGAACTTGGCCACAGCAACTTCTTGCAAGATACATCCATGAAGGCAAGAGAAACAAAAGCAAAAATGAATTATTGGGACTTCATCAAGATAAGAAGCTTCTGCACAGCAAAAGAAACAGTCAATAAAACTAAAAGACAACTTACAGAATGGGAGAAGATATTTGCAAATGATCAGATAAAGGGCTAGTATCCAAGATCTATAAAGAACTTACTAAACTCAACAGCAAAGAAACAAACAATCCAATCATGAAATGGGCAAAAGACATGAAGAGAAATCTCACAGAGGAAGACATAGACATGGCCAACAAGCACATGAGAAAATGCTCCGCATCACTTGCCATCAGGGAAATACAAATCAAAACCACAATGAGATCCCACCTCACACCAGTGAGAATGGGGAAAATTAACAAAGCAGGAAACAACAAATGTTGGAGAGGATGTGGAGAAAGGGGAACCCTCCTGCACTGTTGGTGGGAATGTGAACTGGTCCAGCCACTCTGGAAAACTGTGTGGAGGTTCCTCAAAGAGTTAAAAATAGACCTGCCCTACGACCCAGCGATTGCCCTGCTGGGGATTTACCCTAAAGATACAGATGCAGTGAAATGCCGGGACACCTGCACCCCGATGTTTCTAGCAGCAATGTCCACAATAGCCAAACTGTGGAAGGAGCCTCGGTGTCCATCAAAAGATGAATGGATAAAGAAGCTGTGGTCTATGTGTACAATGGAATATTCCTCAGCCATTAGAAACGACAAATACCCACCATTTGCTTCAACATGGATAGAACTGGAGGGTATTATGCTGAGTGAAAGAAGTCAATCGGAAAAGGACAAACATTATATGGTCTCATTCATTTGGTGAATATAAAAATTAGTGAAAGGGAATAAAGGGAAAGGAGAGAAAATGAGTGAAAATATCAGAGAGGGTGACAGAACATGAGAGACATCTAACTCTGGGAAATGAACAAGGGGTAGTGGAAGGGGAGGTGGGCAGGGGGCTGGGGTGACTGGGTGAGGGCACTGAGGGGGCACTTGGTGGAATGAGCACTGGGTCTTATGCTATATGTTGGCAAATTGAACTCCAGTAAAAATAAATAAATGAAAAATAAATAAAATAAAATATTTTATGTGTAGCCAAAAAAAAAGAAGTTATGTGTCTTTTATATTTGTAGCCATATTTTCCCATATCTTTGACATTCAAAAATATGAAGACTGAATGTTTGTGTCCCCCTCAAATTCATATGTTGAAGCCTTAAGCTCCAATACAACAGACAGTATTTGGAGGTGGGGCTTTGGGGAAGTAATTAGTTTGGGATAAGGTCATAAGGGTAGGGCCCCTCACATGGGATTAGTGTCCTTAAGAAAAGAAAAACTGGGGGATCCCTGGGTGGCGCAGCGGTTTGGCGCCTGCCTTTGGCCCAGGGCGCGATCCTGGAGACCCGGGATCGAGTCCCACATCGGGCTCCCGGTGCATGGAGCCTGCTTCTCCCTCTGCCTGTGTCTCTGCCTCTCACTCTCTCTCTCTGTATGACTATCATAAATAAATAAAAATTAAAAAAAAAAAGAAAAGAAAAACTGGTCATACCTCCCCATACACGAAGAAAAGGTCATGTGAGCACTCAGCAAGAGGGTGGCTGCTCCAAGTCGAGAGAAGAGGCATCAGAATGAAACCTACCTTGCCAGCCTCTTCATCTTGGACTTCATAGCCTCCAGGACTGTGAGAAACAAACGTCTATTACTTAAGCCACTCAGTCTATGGTACTTTGCTATGGCGACCTGAACAGGCCAAGACAAATGCCATTTGCAATAAGATCACACACATTGTTACATCCACCTTCCCAGAGTGATTTTGGAAGTATTCTTTGCTGGCCCATTTGGAACAAGCAGATCAATTCTTAACTACTATACCTTGGCATGGTGAGTTGGGAGAGGGTAAGGCTTAAATCCACCAATAAGTTTCTTTAATGGCATCTTGGAAATCTTCCAAGAAGAAGCATAAATACCCTGGGTTCATTTATAGGTCATAATTTGTAATTTGTCTCCAGGGTTTTTAAAAAGAAGTATGTATTTATATTCAGATTGATGGCCCATCATCTTTAACCCTGATTAAATAGGTTTGGGGCAATGTACAGGCTAGTAAAATTCCTGTGGTGGATATATTTCCTGAAAGCCTCTTTGAGCTTCCTACTCTCAGAGGCATCAGGTAGTAAATCACTGGCTCTATGGAAATTCATCAAAAGACCAGACCACAGATAGATCTATGGAAATCTGTGCCAGGGCTGAAATGAGATTATTGTTCTTATGGTCCAATGATAGACTTTGTCCATGCTTGTTTCCTAAAATATGCTGAGCACTTGACAAAGTTCTTTACCTACTTTAATGCTCCAAAGCCTCTGCAGTAGGTATGATCATATCTACTTTACAGCTTGGACTATCCAGGCTAAAAGACATTAATAACTTTCCAAATATATATATATATATCTAGTAGATGGTAATTCCAAGAAGAGAGCTCTTATCCTTCCATTCTGTCTCTCTTTTTACCAAATGCAGGTGCTTCTTAAATCAACCAAAGGTTTAAAACATTATAGAAGTACTCAATTGGATGTGTACTCAAAAGGATCCGTTAAATCCAAGAGTTAACTCAGAACTGCTAATTAACAGAAAAATCTTCCCAGAAAATTAGCTTCTCCTCCCACCTATTCATCTGGAACTGCTTGAAAAGACCCCTATAAAAAAAAAGTGGAAGATATTTTAGTGAGAAAGCCAGTGCCCAGGAAAACCCAACAAATAGAGCTAGAAAGAGTTGCTTGAGCCATCTTTAAAATCTTGAATATGCAATTGATCTGAGAAGGAGACTGCCACCAATTTTTTAAAAATTCCTAGAACTTTTTTGTTGTTGTTGTTTTGTTTTATTTTGTTTTTGAAAATTCCTTAAGTTTTCTAAGTTATTCCAAAGCTCTCAACATGGTATAACATATGGTACAACACATGCTGTTGACATCCTTTTTGGAATTTTGGAAATTGCAGTTGCTGATTTTCTTCATGCCCCTCAATGATTCAGCTCTCAAGAATCCTTTCATTTTATCCCATCCTCATATCAACAGAAGTCTCACATGATGCTTATTTGGGGCACTTTTTCAAACATTTTGGAGAAACATTTTGGCCTATAGACAATTCATGGGGAAACTGTTAAGGATGAACCAATAAATCAAAGACTAACATGTTTAAACTCTTTATTGCCGTGTAACATTCATTCATATAAATTTATAAATCTAACAATTAAATTAGACCTAAATACATACCATTTCTCTTCTCTTTTCTCTAGCTCCCTTCCACATTCCCTCCTCTCTTCCCCCCTAACTTGTCCCTCTCCACAATAAGAAGTCAGCTTCTAGATTCTCAAAGAGTAATATATAAAATATAAAAGAAACTTCACAAGACAGGCCAACACAAAAAATGAAGCTTTTTAACACAAATTAATACCCTTGTAAGCCCAACTACACAAGGTCTGACTTTGATTTCCCACCTTGACTTTCATTTATATATATTTCATTTATAATTTCACCCTGTAACTCGTGCTTTACAGACTCTTTATCTGTTAATGACATCCATCCCTGTTTTTAACAATATTCACCTTGAGCATGGTATTACTGGGACTCTGGGTGTGGGGTTTCTCTTGCATGTTCACAAATAAGATGCATTAGTCACCTCAGGATATCCATCACCACTTTGGCACCCACTTGATGATGTCTACTGCGGCAGCCAATGCCCACAGATGATCCTCATCCAATGGGCATCCTCTGCTCTATTTTCAGTCTACGTAAAGTTCAGAAAACTGACTTCACATCTTGGTTGTGCAGTCAGCACACCATGTAGGCCTAACCAATAGGAGTGCCCTTCCTTTTTTATGCAGTGATTGCTTCAGAGATGGGCTTCTGCCTTAACCGGTATAATGACAGCCACACCTAGGAATTTGCCTGGAGCCACTGGGGAAGCTGTGCTCTTTCCATTTGGGGTTAGTTAGCTGAAAGAATGTCTCCTGGGACTACTGAAATATATCTTTGCCACCACACTGGGGAAAATGTGCCAAGAAAGGAGATAAGATAGCAGAAAGCAGAGTCAAGTAAAGAAATAGCGTCAATCCAATGACTTTGCTTCATTCCTGGGTCTAGCCATACCTGAAGGCAGACATGCCTTCAACTTTCCAGTTAGTCAGTACATCTTTCCTTTTCCTTTAGTACATCCTTTTCCTTTAAACTACTCTGTCACTTTTAAATAAGAAGATTCTTGTATAAGTACCACATGCTAACCAGTTGGGCCACTGGAACTCCTAAATAAAGATTCCTGCAGTTCCCTCGTGGCTCAGTGGTTGAGATCTGCCTTTGGCTCAGGTCATGATCCCAGGGTCCTAGGATTGAGTCCCACATCAGACTCCCTGCAGGGAGTCTGCTTCTCTGTCTGCCTATGTCTCTGCCTCTCTCTGTGTCTCTCATGAATAAATAATAAATAAATAAATAAATAAATAAATAAATAAATAAATAAATTCCTGACTAATGTACTTAAATAGCTATACCTACTTTTTGCCTGTAAAGTCTGAAATCTAATATAAAACACGAACCTCCCTAATACCTACAACTCTACCAGAAGTGAAATTTATTATATTTTAAGATCGAAATAACTTCCTTAAATGTCTTTTTCACCCAAAAAGTTTCCCTCTATTTAAGGATCTGCCCAGATCAAGAATTATTCCTCCTGTTTTGGCTTGAATACACTTTGATTTGTTAAATTTCTTTGTGACAGAAATCTCAGGACACTAAAAGAAAAAAATAAAAACAGGGCAGAGGGTTTCACGTGCCCTTTTATTCCATATTAAATATAATGCCCAATAATCCCTTTGTATCACCTTCCTAGCATTCATCACAGTGCCTGGAGGAAGAAAGTGTCAATTATTCAGGCAGCCTGAACCCCAAGCAGATTGCTCATTCATGTTGGGGACAAATAACATTGGGTGGAGTGTCTGAAGCCAGAAGCCAAGCCTCTGTAGGAAATTTCTGAGTCATTTCTACAGTACGGTAAAAGAGGTGCTCTGACCTTTTATTACATTCTCTGAGATTGAAAACAGAAGATAAATTCTACCCATAAACTCTCCTAAATTTAATCCCATCAAAACCTTGTTTGGTTGAAGTCCTCATTAGGGGAATCGAATTTGATCTTACACAAAGGTACTCACTTCCCTAAATATATTAAGGCAACCATTCTCAATCTGCCTCAGAATCACCTAGGGCATATTTTGTTGTTTTTAATGCTTTCAAAAATAAATTTTCCAATTGATAACTATTTGGGGAGGGATAAGATTATTTGGGGATTTTCTTGTTTGTATTCTTTATTTCACTTTTATTTTTAAGTAATTTGAGGTTTGTAAGAAGTTACGAAACAGTATAGAGAGTTCCCCTGTACCCTTCACCAGCTTCCTCCAATGACCAAACCAGGAAATTTTTAGCAAAATTCCTAAACAAATTAATAGAATCAGGATATGCTATTTATTTTTTCTCAGGGCAATCAGATATTTTACACCATGTAAAGTGATATTTATCCTATGACTTTAGACCCTCCATAATCTTTTTTTTTTATTTTTTTTTAATTTTTATTTATTTATGATAGTCACAGAGAGAGAGAGAGAGAGGCAGAGACACAGGCAGAGGGAGAAGCAGGCTCCATGCACCGGGAGCCCGACGTGGGATTCGATCCTGGGTCTCCAGGATCGCGCCCTGGGCCAAAGGCAGGCTCCAAACCGCTGCGCCACCCAGGGTTCCCGACCCTCCATAATCTAAGAATAATGATAATAAATTAATTACCAAGATCCCCATGAAAAGAAAAAATCGTTATGTGGCAGTGCAATATGACATTCAAACCCCCCACCTGAAGACTTTCTCAAAGATTCCCCTGTAACATCACTGTGTGATATCACCGAGGTCAGAGTACAAAGAGGTGACTGTATTTTTTTTCCCCAAAAAGCAAAGTTCATTTTAGCCATATGGGCTGGATATCAGGAGCAGACACATGCAAAGAACCCACCTGGGTTTCTCTCTGCTTCCCAGGTCCTGGCCCAGAGCTTCCAGAGGCCTGACTGCACACTTGGCCTTCAGTTCCATTTGTCATCCTACATTCTTTTAAGAAAATCATTTGTGTTTAAACCCAATCAAGTTGGCATCTAAAGCTTCATCCAATGAGTACTAAATAATATATGGGATTTCCCAAATGCTAAATTGATCACCATTTCTCATACACCAGTATTCCATTCTTTTGTGCCTTTGTTCATGCTCTTTCCCCTGGTCTGGAATTCAGCAATTGGAAGGAGGAGGGGTGTCATTCATCTTTGATTTCCCAGAGCCTAATTTAGTGTTAGAAACAAAGCAAGTTCTCATATACTGTGGTAGACAGAATAAAGCCCTCCCCAAAATGTCCACATCCTGTTCTTCAGAACCTATGAATACTATGAGTACGTTATCTTACATGGCTAAAGGGATTTTGTGGGTGTGATTAAATTAGAGATCTTAAGGTAGAGAAATTATCCTGGGTTATCTGGGTGGGCCCAATGTAATCACAAGGGTCCTTTTAAGAGGGAGGCAAGATGTTGAGAAAAAGTAAGAAAAGAGATGTGACAATGGAACCAGATGTTGGAGTGATGTTCATTGAAGATGGAGGAAGAGGCCATGAACTAAAGAACACAGTTAACCTCTAGAAGCTAAAAAAGACAATGAAACAGATTTTTTTCCTGAAGCCTCCAGAATAAACACAGCCCTTTCAACACCTTGATTTTAGGCTTCTGACCACCAGGACCATAAAAGAAAAATCTATGCTGTCTTAAGCCATTACGTTTATGGTCATTTGTTGCAACAGCAATAGGAAACTAATATGCTTTCTATTCACTGACTGGCTAATCAAATGGTTGAATAAATAAATACATATGAAATGCTTTCTGTAGAGCATTTTCCCACTTTGGTCCCTGATATAAACTGAACTGCCTGAGACCTAACAGCAGCCAGATCTACTGACTTCCCACCTAAGCTTCAGTGGCTGGAGACTCATAGAGTTAAGCTGACCCTTAACTACCAGTAAAGAGTCAATGGGCTCCCCTTTGGGGTAAGAAAGTGGGGTATGTTGTGCCCAAGATTGCGAATCCGAGAAACCACCAAGGAGCCGACACCAATGCAAGGGCATGAGGGTTTATTAGCAAGCTCGAGCTTGGGTCCAAGTATACCCGACACAGCGGAGCAGGGACTTGGACCCCGAAGTGGGTTACAGCTGGGTTTTTTATAGGCTGGTCTAGGGGATTTTCAAAAGGGGGTGGAGGAATTTCTCAAGTTCTGTCTACATTCTGATATGGGGCTTAAGGGCATTGAGCTCTGTTCTCATTCTAATATGGGACTTTCTACCACTGGTGTGGGCTCTGTTGTCTTTCTGATATGGAATTCCCCGCTGAGGACATTCTGCAGTTTTTCCTGTAAAGTTCAGCTCTTATTCACAGGGGCCTAAAATGGCTGTACTTGTGCTAATGCTAAACTTGAGGTGGAATGACCTTAATTTTTCTCAGCCTCCACAGGCTACCTGCCACTTCCGTCTTGCAAGAGTTTCCTCTGCTGCATCCAGACCAGCATCAGGTAGCCTGTGGCAGGCTGAAAAATAAATATCAACCCTTTCTCTTAGGCCACGGAATAAATGAAGGTCAAATTGCGTTTATCTCTGGGAGGTGGGATTTTAGGTGGTTTTTACCTTCATATTACGTTTCTCTGTGCTTTTATAACTTTTACACTAAATGCACATTTTTACAGTGGGGAAAATAAGTAATAAAATAGCTTTCATTCCAGAAAAAAAAAATTCTCTTTTACCTAGGCTTTCAAAATGCAACTCCACATTCAATGACAGTTTTGTTTCTGGAAAACAAGTCAACAATTTACAAGAACCATCTTGTTTTCAAAGGAAATGCATATTAAGATAAGAATGGAGTGTTATATGGGATTAGGCTGAATGTTTTTCCCTGACTGTCTCCTCTGATTGCACTCAGCATCCACAGTCCAATGACAGCTCTGCATGTTACGAGTAGAAGAGCAAACAGACCCTGACCAGGTGATACAGGACTCTGGCCTTACCAAGGATGCCTGTGGCATTATTTCCTGATTAGTCGACTTAAGGGGCAAGCAAATATTTTCTGCAAAGGGCAGATAGTACATATTTTAGCTCTGCTAAAATCCCGCCAAACTATTCAACTTTGCATTATAGAGTGAAGGCAGCCATGCAAAATAGGTAAGCAGTGTGGCTGTGTTTCAATAAAACTTTATTTATGGACACTGAAATTTGCATTGCATATAATTTTTATGTGTCACAAAACATCATTCATCTTTTAACATGTTTTCCAATCATTTAAAAATGAAAAAAAATTCTTAGCTCATGGACCATAAGGAGACACGCAGCAGGTAAACTTGGCCCATGGACCACAGCTGGTCTACCTCTAGTTTATATCATTTTTCTTTCTAATTTACATAATTTTTTTACAAAAATTTCAAAGAGTAAATTTTTACTCTCAATTAACTATGTAATATGGAGTTTTCTTTATAAAAATATAGCTCTATTTTTTAAACATGCATTAAAGCCATTGCTTTGTTATTGTATATATACTATGATTATGTCTAAATATTTAGAATCTCTACCTGATTAAAAGTTACTGATTGTCACTTCCAGTATCTGACTCAGCATATAAGGACGTTGAAAGTTCCTCCTCTGTTGTAACAAGTAAAAAGCTAAACAGACTGAAAAATCGACAACTCTTCTAGGATCCATAAGAAGTGAGGACACAGGGAAAAGTGCTGTCACCAAAATTAGAGAGACAGGAAAATTTAGGGAGTCACAACTTACCATAACAGAGACTTAGCAGAGGAAACTACCCTGGGAATCAGTATCAGGTGAGGAAAACCTGAACCATAATTGATAAATTGCTGGAGATTCCATATGGACCACTCTGAGAGTTAAAAATTCCAGGCAGACCCAGTCATGGGGAAGGCACAATTGTGTGTGATTTATCTTCAGGAACTTGACTAGGTTCTCAGAGTAAATATTGGAGAAAAATCCCCTGAGCTTCTGGCAAGGGAAAGGGAAAAAGGCCATTCCATTTTTCTCAACAAGGACTGTCCTCAGGAGAAATTAGTTAACCAAAGCCCAATACCTGCTGGGGTATTATCAGAGCCCAACTGACCTAGGGAAGAGAAAGGCACAACTACAGTCAGTCCTACTCTTCTCCTCTAGCCACCCTCTCCCACTAAGGGGGAGAAAAAAACTAAGAAATACTTGTGACATTCGCAGTTCATAGGCATAGGCTCACTAAAAATCTTAGACCTAATAATAAGTCTATAAAACACTTTGCTTACTCCCACACCTCATCACCATATTACTAATTTTATAGCAATTAACTTTTACCTGGTACATCATATTAGGCTATCAAGAAAAAATTACAAGGCATACTAAAAAACAAAACAAATAAACAAACCCACACAATATGAGTAGACTGAGCAAACATCATAAACAGATATAGCAATGATGTTGGAATTATCAGACCAGAAATTTAAAACCACTATGATTAATATACTAATTGCTATTCTAATGAATATAGTAGACAACATATAAGAATAGATAGTCAAAAAAAAAAAAAATAGATGGTCAATGTAACCAGAGAGGTGAAAATCCTAAGAAAGAACCAAAAAGAAATGCTAGAGATAAAAAACTCTATTAACAAAATGAAGAATGCCTTTGATAAACTTACTAGTTTAAAGAATATGGCTGAATTCAGCTGAACAGACTGAATATGGCTAAAGAATCTCCGAGCTTCAGAATATGTCAACAGAAACCTCCAAAACTAAAAAGCAAAGAGAACAAAGTCTGGAAAAAACAAAAGAGAATATCCAAGGACTGTGGCACAGCTATGAAAGGTGTAACATAAGCATAATGAGAATGCCAGAAGGAGAAAAAAAGAGAAAGAGGGATAGAAGAAATATTTGAAATATAATAACTAAGAATTTTTCCAAATTAAATTCAGATATCAAACCACAGATCCAGGAATCCCAGAGAACACCAAATAGGATAAAACAAAACAAAACAAAACCCACATATACCTAAGCATATCCTTTTCAAAATACAGAAAATCAAAGGTAAAGAAAAAATTCTGAAAGAAGTCAGAGGAATAAAAGAAACCAAGATGAGAATTACATCTGACTTCCCCTCAGAAACCATGCAAACAAGAAGAGAGCGGAATAAAATATTTAAAGTGTTAAGAGAAAAACCTCTGCCACCTAGAATTCTGTACCTTGCAAAACTATCCTCCAAAAGGGAAGGAGAAATAAAGACTGTTTTGGACAGAAGCAATTGAGAATATTTGTTCCCAGTGGACCTGCCTGACGAGAAATGTTAAAAGAAGTTCTTAAGAAAGATGGTAATTCAGCTCTAACACAAAAGGGGGGGGGGGGAGAGCATCAGAGAAGGAACAGGTAAAGATAAAATATGTTACCAATTACCAAAAAATACTTTAATTATTAAAATGTCATATTTTCTTTAGTAAGGTCCTGGATAGGTATCTTACAAATATCTGTTAGAAATAATATATACTATATATGATGTGTATGATGTGACAAAAGTAAGCCCACGTGTTTGAGCTGCCATTTAGCTATGCAACTATTGTCCACGGGAGAATGGGCATGAAATGGTAAAACAAGAATGCCCCCAAGTGGCAGCAGCCACATGGGAGATAGACTCTCAACCTGGAACCAACACTTCCCAGGAAGGCAGGCAGAACTGAATCCCTGCGCTGCTACTACGAAGGCGGACTGCTGATCACCCAGATATGGAAGACAGAGTGCTCAAATTAGAGAAGGACCGGGAGCAAGGGGAAGCAACAAGACTTGGCAAGAGGAGAGATAGGTCATTCCTAGGGCAATTAGAAATTATACTTTGCAAAGTATACTGGCAGTAACATTACTCCGTAGAAGTACAATTGATAAATACCAGACTCTAAGTGAACTTTGAGCAGATTCATAAACAGATTAAGAATGAATGCCCTAATACAAGGAAGGAACAACCCAGAGGAAAAACTAGCCATAGACAATATGCATATTCTGCGGGTTCTGAGAGTCCCAAATGCATGGACTCTGAAGCCAGTTTGCCTGGAATTGACCCCAACTCTGCCACATGCTAGCTCTGTAGTTTAGCCTTCTACACCATCTGCATCGCTACGAGATAATAGTATCTGTCTCCTAGGGTTCTGCGAGTGAAAAAAAAAAAATGAGGTAATATATATAAAGTTCTTAGACCAGCGAAGAGTGCCTGGCTACTAAAGTAAGGGCTACCTAAGTGTTAGCTATTGCTGTTGCAAGTTTTTAAATTTTGCGTTTTGAATACTTATTTCACGTCAGGCACACTGCCAGTATTTTTTTTTTTACACTGCCAGTATTGTAAGAGAGATGAACTCATTTCATTATCAGAATAATCCCATGAGCTACACAGTTATTTCCCATTTTTACTGATGACAAAACTGAGCCATAGAGAAGTTGAAAAAGTGCCCAGGAGCACAGAGCTAATGAATCTTGCAGCCAGACCTGAGCCCAAGTTATCAAGCTATAGACCCAGTGCTTTTCATTGCCTCCCAGTGAAAAAGTATGGCTCAAGATAACCATGACCTGAAAAGTAAAAAATCCATGCTGATTTTTCTATCTTAACTCCAGACTGCCCTCTCAGCATCTCTACAAGGATGTTGAATAGCGCTTGCAAACTTAACAGGTTCAGAGTGAGTTCTCAAAGTTTCCCCAAAACTACTGCTCCCATAGTCTTCCCCATTTTGGCTCATGGTGACTCGATCCTTCTAGTTGCTCAGCCAAAAAAAAACTTGTAGTCATCCTTGAATTCTCTTTCTGTGACACCACATTTCCAATCTATCAAAGAGTTCCGATTGGCTCTGTCTTCTAAATATTTCCTGCATCTGCCATGTCCCACCACCTCCACCACTACCACCATACTCTCACTCACTCTCACCACCTCCTGCCTTGATAACTGCAATAACATCTAACTGCATCCACTCTCCAGGACCCCAACAGTCTTCTCAATGCCATAGCCAGAATGTCCTCTTTCCCTGATTCCCACCACCCCCCCCGTTCCCCCTTTCTTTTTATTGGAGTTCGATTTGCCAACATTTAGCATAACACCCAGTGCTCATACCTCCAAGTGCCCCCCTCAGTGTCCATCACCCAGTCACCCCAACCCCCCACCCACCTCCCTTTCCACTACCCCTGTTCATTTCCCAGAGTAGGAGTCTCTCATGTTTTGTCACCCTCACTGATATTTTCACTCATTTTCTCTCCTTTCCCTTTATTCCCTTTCACTATTTTCTATATTCCTCAAATGAATGAGACCATATAATGTTTGTCCTTTTCCAATGGACTTACTTCACTCAGCACAATACCCCCCAGTTCCATCCGCATTGAAGCAAATGGTGGGTATTTGTCATTTCTAATGGCTGAGTAATATTCCATTGTATACCTCTTTCCCTGCTTTATTCTCTCTCGGTAACACTTATTACCTTCTGTTCTATAGATTTCACTTATTTATTTTTTAATTGCCTCCTCTACTACAATATAAGTTTTACAAGGGCAGGAATTCTATTCTGTGCACTGTTAACACGCAAGGTATATCACATCACTCTTCTGCTCATAACTTTCCAAGGTCTCTGCCTGCACTCATAGTATCTAAGTCCTTCCCAATCACACAGGCCATCACTGCACACTCCCAACTTCGTGCTCTGTGTCATGGTCCTTCTGCCTGGAACCCTTCCCCCAGGTAGCCTCAGGCCTTGCTCCTTCTTTTCCTTCAGCGCTTTACATTTAAGGGATGTCTTCCCTGGCTACCCAATTCAAAATTCAACTCCATCCCACTACAACATTTCCTGCTTTATTTTTGCCTCAGTAGCATTCATCACCACCTATATTTTATATTTACTACACTTCCATGTTTTATTTATGCTGTTTAATTTTATTGATTTAACTTCCCTACTAGAATATAGGTTGCATGGAGCCTGAGATTTTAATCTGTTTTGTACACTTCACAGCTGCAAGTGCCTACAGGAGTCCCTGGCACATAATAGGCACTCAATAAATATTGAGTGACAAATACTTAGAATTGATGTATGAATGGATGAGTGGGTGAAAAAAATTAATGAATGATCAATCAATGGTTAAAGAAATGGAGGTGAATATCAGAATCTCATTTTATAGTAACCATTGTTATAGATGAACATTAGAGTTAAATCAAAATATTAGTCAATTTTTTTAAAAGATTGGAGAAAGTGATTTAGACTAGAGGTAAAAATGGACATTTCTCCTGATTTGGAGACTAACTTGGCTCAACTGTCCAGGCAAGATGAAGAAGCCAAAATCCAGAGAGCAGAAACCTGATTTGCCTTCCTCAGGTGGGGCTCAACATCCTTTCCAAAAACTGACTCTTTATCAGCAAAGAGCCCAAGAGAGGAAGAGAGACAAACCCACTTCGTATTACAATGTTAATTCCCCTACTGAAGTAGTCTGACTGCTGTTATATTCTCTTAAGCAACATCCATCACATGATTCACTCCTTCTGCTATGGGCAGTAGTAAGTAAAAACAAGGAGAGAGAGACAGAGGTCCAGGCTTCTCCTTCCTGAGAAAAATGCATGGTTAATAAAAATTAAATTAAAATCATAGTAAATAATAAAAATATATTGTCCTGAAATCATCCATATAATTAAGCTCACTCCAGTTTCCCATTCCATAATGTGGGTCAGATATTTTCAGCTTAACTTTTTAAATTATTCTATAACACTGACTTAAAGAATGCTCCCAGAGATTATTATAAATGGATTTCTGAACTGGATAGACCCAAATAACAATTGCAGTCAGGATTATAGTCCCTAAAATGAGTAATAATGATAAGAAGAGCATGTGCATTAAACATGTGCTACCTTCCCAGCACCATTCTAAGATCTTCATAAGGGACACCTGGGTGGCCCAGCGGTTGAGCATCTGCCTGTGGCTCAGGTCGTGATCCTGTGATCCTGGGATCGAATCTCGCATCAGGTTCCCCGCAAGGAGCCTGCTTCTCCTTCTGCCTGTATCTGCCTCTCTCTGTGTGTGTCTCTCATGAATAAATAAATAAAATCTTAAAAAAAATAAGATCTTCATAAAATGAATAATTTAGAACTTAGTTGGACTTAGAAGGTTAAGAATTTATTCGAAGATGCACAGCTAAGAAATAATGGAACGTGAACTCCAGCCAATTCAGTCTGATGTCAAAGTCTATGTCAGATCACAAGACCACACAAACTTCACCAATGTGGCAAGACCCTGGATGTTTATGGAGTTTTATCTTCCACCTCTGGAGCACATATGTCTTACATGGGCATTTAAAGCATTTACTATTTCCTGCTCATTGGGACCAAAAAAAAAATGATGTCATCAATATATCAAACTAATATGATGTTCTGCAGAATGTCGAGATGGCTTTGGACTACTATATTGTGACAGAGGGCAGGCACAGATCAAAGAGCAAGTTCATGAACGTGAACCATTGCTCATCCCAAATGAATGAAAACTGCTTCTGATGCTCCTTCCTTAGGGGAATTGAAAAGAAGTCATTTGCTAAATCAATAGCCACAGAACAGGTATCAGAACTGCATCTCTTAATCCTTGAGAGTCCATAGAAGATTTATTTTGAGGAAAAAAAAGATCCATGGCTTTAAAAATGTTTATAAATCACTATAGTAGCTTGAGGTTGTTAATTATATGATTAAGATCTTCTATGGGCTTTTCTTATTTATGTAATCTGCCAAAGACTAAGATATGTTGAAATCTCTCACTGCTATTATGTTATCAACTTCCATTATTTTCTCCCAGACCCTAATTGAATAGATATGAGGTGGAACCTAAATTTTTGTATTTTTAAATAGCTCCCTGCATAATTCTAATGATCACTGTTTACCACTATGCCATACTACTGTCGGTGAAATTGATTCATTCATTCAACAAATCTTTATCTAGTACTAATGTTCTAGACACATGGCTTATAAGTGATACATATGTTAACAAATTACATAAATATAGTATATCAAAAAGAAAGAATTAACATTGGTATAATATTATTTATGTCTAGAAGGTGATTTTTTTCTTACCCTGGTTTTCCTAGTGGCTTTTTCATTCTACTCGATTATAAAATCTCCTGCTTGAATCCATTTTCTTTAATCTCCTTGAAAGCACAAAATGGTTACAGTTGAAATTTACTCTGTTTCCTAAAGTCAATGTTCCCAAACATTATTTTCATCATCTTTTTCATTAAACATCCCTATTATGATGCTTTTTGCTCTAAAATGTTTGTTTGCTTGCTGGTGTTTTCCTGCCTATTTCTCTTATAGTGTAAATCTAATACTTGCAGATTAGTATGGATAGAATTTCCTTGATTTTTCTTCTTATTTAGTCAAGCATTATTTTCATCTTTCTATTAGCACTAGAGCTAATGAGATGGATTTTACTGTGAATATCTCTCCTTTACTACTTAGTTGCCTATGGTTGATGGGGGAACGGGTGGGTAGAGAATTTGACCCTGTATTTTCTTTCTGAATTTATTGAAAATCTTCTGTTGTCATCCATTTTGTGCTATCCCCTATTCCGGGGGCGGGGGGTGGAGAATGCCCGTTAAGTTGGCACATACTTTACTACTTCTGATCTAGAGTCTATTTTCAATAATGAGACCTTGTTTTAAAGGGTACATCCTTAACATTTTGTGAGTCAATACTATTATTTCTGGCCAACAGTTCCAATAGAAATTCATCTATTGCTCTCTATTGATTAGGAAATTAGGTCAGAAAAACAATGGTACTATTTAGTCATACTGTTTCTCTTCTAGCATCCCCTACACCCCCCAAAATATTTTTGCCACCCTTCCTTATCTGCTCCTCTAGATGAGAAGTTTCTTCTGCACATCTTCACCCATTTCTTATTGCCCAGCCCACTGTGCTCATGAGCAGGACAATCATGTGTCTGCCCTTGGCCTCCTTTATCCAAACATTGTATTATGAAAATAAAGCCTGCTCTAGCTTCAGCATTAATGAAGTTTTCTTTTTCTTAACTGATTCTTTTGCTTCCTTTCAGTAAACATTAGGCATGGATAAATGTGCACTTATACCATCATCTTTCCCAGTAATCCATTACTTTTATAATCAGAAACAAACAAAAAGCCTTTTTCACTTTTGAAAATAAAATCCATTAAAAAATGATATTTGACAGTAATTCCAATTCCAGGAAATAGATTTTCTAATGAACAATCTAGTTTTCTCCTGAATGTATAATCAGTGGGTAATTATCATTTTTATCCCATCTAGATATAGTGAGATACCTGAAGTTTCTCTCTGACATGAATTTTCGTCTGCCTTTACCTCGCCCTCATATCAAATGTCAGCATTCAATAAACAGAATTCCCTAAGCTTCCTGATCTAAGCAACACCCCCCTGTACTGGACTCCTCACCTTGTTTATAAACAGTTTAAAGTTAAAAGTTATTTACAGATGTCTCATTAGATCTAACATATTTTGTCTTAGCCAGGATTCAATTTATAGATGATCTGTTATGATCAGTATGACTTACGCCACCCTTGCAACTGAGTTAAGCCAGGAAAAGATCTTCAAAACACATTTACTCATTCTAATCAAACCATTTAATTCTCCTAATCAAACCACCTAAAGTGTTAACAAAAACCAAAAAAAAAAAAAAATCCTAAAATTTATTAAAGATAAAGATGTTTGTTTAAAGTCTAAGAATTTTAAATTAGCATCTATAAGGCATAAATGCAATCTTCCTTGACAAGACACATACAAATTGAATCATCTATGTATATATGGGCATCGCTTTCTAAACTGGATTTTCACGCGGGGGGGTGGGTGGAGATAAACCTGTGTATCTGGACAGAGGGATTTTTTTTTTTAATTTTTGTTTTGTTTTTGCCAAGTAAATGACAAGAGAGACTACTCTTCCTCTTTTCCAATTATCTGACTTAACTCTAGGTCAAAGGAGCACTTTGAAAGTGAGTGGAAGATAATTCACCAGGAGTTAAGGACTAATTGGTTAGGCACTCTTGTGAGATAGCATCATTGTCCAACATTGTGGTCTCCGTTCCCAGTTTGATTTTATCTATGAATCCAAGCTGGTGGATCCCAAATTTTTTTTTAAGATTTTATTTATTTATTCATGAGAGACACAGAGAGAGAGAGAAAGAGGCAGAGACACCGGCAGAGGGAGAAGCAGGCTCCATGCAGGGAGCCCGATGTGGGACTCGATCCCAGGTCTCCAGGATCACACCTTGGGCTGAAGGTGGCGCTAAACCGCTGAGCCACCTGGCTGCCCTGGATCCCGAATTCTAAACAAATAATACATAAGCCAGAAGGTCAAATTTACTAATTTAGAGTAAAAATTATGGTTATAAAACACTAATAAGATCTAACTTCATGAAAATACATTAATTGACAATGGAGGGTGTACTTCCACCATGAATAGTGTACTTGAGTTTGCTTCTTGGCAGTTGGTTAATTGAGATATAAATGTACAAGTTAAAAATTACTTAGCAAATTAAAAATTATTTTGGCTAGCACAGAAACTATAAACAGAGAGATTTCATTCAAGTCATGATAAAACCTATAAAAAAAAGGTCTACTATGTAATAGAGATCTATAACTGCCATTTTGGTTTTTCTCCAGTTAGTGTTTCTCCCTCAGATTCTCTATTTCCTGGACAGCACTGAATGAATGCTGCCAAAATCTTTCATTGTGACTCCGTGTTTACCATATTTCCTGCTGTTCCTCTCTATTCTTTTGACATAGTCTTCTTTTAAGTATATTAATACTATCAACTCCTTCTTTACGCGTTCATATCTAGAAGACATTCTGTCTTTTAACATGACTTGCATAGATATCATCTATTAGATATTTATTTTATCAGTATAACTAGGGATGCTGGAAGAATGCACTACTATTATGTCCATTATATTACACTAAGGTTGTAGCACCATTCATTAGTTTTAACCACTTTATTTTTAGGATACGACTAGGCTAATGGGGCTTCATAGTCTTTCCTTCACATACAGCACTTGTAAAAGAAGGGGCAAGGAATGGAGCTCAATCTTTGCTTTTCTCATTCTGATACTGTATATCCTAGGATTCTGTGGCATTCCTGATATTATTATCAACCACAGAATTCTGAGGTCAGGTTACTGGAGCTTTTGAGATCTTTTCTGTTCTTGTACTAGTACCATGGAAACAGAAATCTTATTATTTTTGAATAGCTCTGTTTCACTTTAACTGTCATAAAAGAGAAGAAATTTTTATGTGTGTGTGAAATAGCAAAATAATGTAGCTTTCAGTCAAATTAAATTTTATTCATAATAACAGATCAGGATAAAATTCTTAAAATTTTTAAGATTGTCTTGGATCACATAGCCTGGAGAGTATCATTTATACCTTAATAATTTGTATGTCAGCTTTGCATGTCAAAGCCCAGACTCCCCTAACAACAATAAAAACAAAAACAACAGAATTGTGGATTCACCATCTGTTCTTTTGATATAGTAAATAAAGCTGAGTATTGCAAGTAGCACAAAGCAGTGATTCCCAATCTTTCCAAATACTTTCTGTTCTGTTTTTTTTTTTTCTTCCCAGCTTTTCTAACAGTGCCTGAAACCTAGTGGGTTTCAGTACATATTGAATGGATGAATGAATGAAAATTTCAATGGCTAGGGGCACCAGGGAGGCTCAGTCAGTTGAGCATCCAACTCTTGATTTCAGTTCAGGTCATAATCTCAG